>NC_064921.1:823654405-823993808 GCF_023897955.1 Schistocerca gregaria | reverse complement strand
AGCACAAAACGCTACGTTTGCATACTACAGTGCAATGCATAACTATAGCTTTAAGTCAATGGACTGCACTACACCAGTTGTTAAAAAACTTTTTAATCTTAAATTCACATGTGGACACACAAAATGTGATGCAATCATTTCAAATGTTATTGCACCGTATGGCAGCTCAGCAGGTTTTAAATGAACTGAAAAGTGCTCGATTCACTTCTGTAATTATTGATACATCGAATCATCTGGATTTGAAGTTGGTTCCTCTCCTTATCAGGTATTTTCACCCTGAAAACGGCATCAGGGTGAAAGTGCTCGAATTGGTTAATTTAGCTGGAGAAACTTCAGATTTACTTCAGAATTATGTGCTGGAGGTTTTAAAGAAATATGATCTTGAGGGAAAGATGATTGCAGTTTCTGCAGACAATACTAACACCAATTTTGGTGGTAAGCAGAGGAAAGGAAAAAACAATTTGTTGTATAAACTGCAACAGAACACAGTAAATAATATAGTAGGTGTTGGCTGTCCAGCACATGTGGTGCACAATTCCTTACAAACTGGCTCAGATTACCTACCCATCAACCGCCAATTAATTGGAAACAAAATCTACCAGCATTTCCACATATATACAGTAAGGGTTGAATCTCTGAAATCATTCTGTAAGTTTACTGAAACTGAATACAAAACTGTACTTGGGCACAGCAAGACAAGGTGGCTATCTCTGCTACCAGCATTGGAAAGAACTGTAGAGATATTTCCTGCTTGGAAATCATATTTCATTTTCCTTGATAAGTGTCCTGCTATCCTTAAGCAATTCTTTGATAACCTTGTGTCTATTGTTCTTCTGCATTTGCTTGTTAGCCAGATAAAACCTTTCTCCACAACAATTAAATGTTTTGAGATACTAGAAATCACAATAGTGGAAGTTTATCAAGAAATAAACAAATTATTGGGCAAATTACAATGTATTAAATCTGGAAGATTTCTCACATCCTTTGTACATGAGACTCTAAGAAAGCTGGAAGAAGAGGGTGAAATTACAGTAGAACAATTTCATATTTATGCTGACATCTTCTATGACTCTTGCATTTAGTATATTAAAGAATGGTGTTTACCATTTCTCACACCTTTTAAAGCATTTGACTGGGTTAATACTGAAAAAAAAACTACAGTGGGAGGATATTCAGGACTGTTGCGCTTTTGTTAAAAGTATTGTACCAAATTTTTCTGTTGATGAACACGAACTGTTCGATGAATTTTCATGTGCACAGAACTTAATAAAAAGTGAAGAAGGAGGCAAAGAAAGTGTTTGTGCAACGTGGTGTAAAATATTTGCTTACTTCAAAAGTAAAAAATTAGCATGAAAAACATGAGTCATTTGGTGGAGTTTTGTCTGGCAATCCCTGGGTCAAATGTTGCCGTGGAACGTGTGTTTTCGTTAGTGAAGTCTTTGTGGTCAGATGAAAAAAACAGAATGGAAGTTGAAACAGTGAAGGCCTTGCTCATTGTCAAAACACACTTTAATGGTGTATCGTGTACTGACTTTTATGATACAATTTCAAACGAAAATGCACTTCTTGATAAAGTACATAAAAGTGAAAAGTACGGTGATAGTGTGGCAGAATAATTGTAAAAAGTGATTTGGGATCATCTGAGAGCACGTTGTAAAGATAAACTTGTATGTGTATTACATTTAGTCAATACAATATTTATGTCCCTTTTTTTTTCTTCACTGTCCCAGGTTTTTCTCTAATTTGTTTTAAATGTTCCCCCAAAATGAAATGGACTCCCTACACAAGGAAGCAATTTCGCACAGATTGTCCGTTGCTCTGTATGGTCTTCTAGTAGGTGTCGATGAATGCACTGGGCACACATCTTTGAGTACGTCAACGGGCAGACGAGACTGTCGGCAGTACCCACAGAGACTTCCAGTTAAGCAGCGAGGTATTTGATTGTAATCCGTCGATCACCTCGAAAGAGAGTGTCCGCACGTTCCAACAGTATAGGATTAACAGTTGTGTGCAGCCAGCCAGCAGGCGCAAGATCGGATAGGTTTGCTCGACCTTGTTGCGATGATGACAGACGCCTCGCCCAATGACTTACCATGCTGTTGTTCACTGCCAGGTCTCTGAAGACATTCTGGAAGTGACTATAAGTATCTGCGATGCTCTGGTTTCCCGACAAGAGAAACTCAGTGACAACTCTCTGCCTGGAACACACTACCGTTACAGACACCATTTTGAAGGGCACATATAGCGCCGGCATGCGTCTGAAATTCACTGAGCTGTAGAAGCTGAAACGAGGATATTCCATGATGTCCCACAAAAAATTCCACTTGTCCGAACCGAGATAATTTTTTTTTTTTTGCATTTCTTATTGGACGCCCCTCGTACACCACACAGTTACGGTCTGCTGAAAATGAACTGAGAGAGATTGAACACTTTGCTTTATAACTACACCCTGCGTGGAGTCTTGCAGTGATACAACGGCGGGTGTTGTTAAACAGCAGTGAAAAGTTTAAGGGCGTCCAGAATGCAGACGATTTTGTCCCCGCCTGCAGCCTGGATCTGACGGAATTATTAGGAGTCTCGAGAAGCAGGTAAATTATCTTCCTAAGAAGTCACTTTGTGGGGTTTTCTCTAAGATTCTTTTAGAGGAGTCAGCGGTGATTATAACTTTGAAGCAAGGGAAGAAGATTAGGTTTTGACGTCGCTTCGACGACCTGATAACGGACGGACGTAGCACAAGCTCTATTTGAAAAAGCGATCTTATTCTTTTTAAAGGAATCATCCTTCCATTTCAGTTAACGTTTTAGAGAAATCACGGAAAACCTAAATTTTCATGTGTAGATAGAAACTGAACCCCAATTTTTCTGAACGTAGCAGCTGTGTCTTACCCAGACACACAATACATTGAGAGGCTGTGCCGCGTTACTCAGCGCTCCTTGCGGTGCCGGGCCGTACTATCAGTCGCCATATTTTGTACTTTGCATTTGTTCTGAGAGCGAGAGCCTTGGTACATGAATTTGTAAACTAAACGATTTCTGAATTTATTTTCTGAATCATGCCTGCCACGTGCTCTTGTTATAACTGCACACATAGACCTCGAAAAAAGATTGGTAATGTAAGTACATATTTTTATATAATTATGTGCTAAAACTGGGCTGTATTTTGTGTAAATTTATATATTTGTTTATTTGTGTGATAAACTAGTAGCAAGCTTGAGCTGTCAAAGTCCATCATGCGAAACTTACAGAAAACCATCGACTAAGTGTTGATTAAAATCCTCTGGAAGCAGATAAAAAGTCAAGTGTTTAAACTGAGCCAACAGTAAGAACTTGCGATAACGAAATACATGTAACGGCTACTGGTATTGAGTGCTGATAATTTTAATTTTTGTGCCAAACACTTATCACCGACCAAATAATCACTGATCCCATCACTCTGTGTCCTCAAGTCTCTGTGCTTGTCAATAAATTTTTAATTTATAATTTTCGTATCAGCGGAACATCTTAAATGAAAAGTACTTGTGACGATCATTAATTACAGGTTGTGTGGCCGTGAGTTGCACATTCTTCAGTGTGGATGAGTCTGTAAAAATTAACTAGGGCTCTGTCTTATTACTGTGAATGTAATTCCGAGGAAATTCTGGACTTCTGAAAACCCATTTGAAGTTATTGGAAAATGATGAATGAAATTTAAGGGAAATGTATTATGGAAGGACGTACACGATTCGACATTAAAATTCCAGTACCATGAAGGCGTGAAGCGACCAACTCAAATTAGCATGCTTGGATTTGCAAATGTTTAGCATTTCAGCGCAGCCTATCAAAGTAACTAGGAATAATGTCATCTATATTCTGTACGTGAGGAAAGGTTACAATAGTCAAGTCAGACAGATTCAAAACAGGGTAAGACAGCCACAGAGGAATGGAGCGACTGGAAACATGAAATCAGATAGAGACAAATTAAGATGCAGTTGTCCGCTTCGGTAGCTGCGCTGTCAGCGTAGTGGATTGCTAACCGAAACGACCTGGGTTCGATTGACGGCCAGGCAGGAGATTTTCTATGATCAGGGACTGGATGTGGTGGTGTCCTTGTTTGTTGAGATGCCTATATGGGCATGTCCCGAAAGCCAATAAAAAAACGACAGATAGAGTCAAATACGACGAAGAAACTGAAAAATACAGTGAATGGGAAGACACCGAGCTGAACAAGGAGAAACAGGGTGGACAATAGGGAATGGAGGAAAAGAGAAAGAAGCAATGGAATCAGGAATAGGGGAGAGACACAGAAGAGAGAGCCACGCCGTACAATAAGGCATGGGGTCGCAGAGCCCATAAGCGATGTAAAGAATGATAAGGTAATGGGAGACGATGAGATAGCAGTCCAGATGGTAAAGTGAGAAGACGATAAGGAGGTAGACGATATTACCAAGGTTATCTGTCAGATACTGAGGACAAAGGAGTTACCAGAAGAATAGGTATTTACCCTGAAGCAACTGATAGAACATAGGGTCTTAAAGAACAAAACGACGGAATTAACGTTCGTGTACTTCACGAAGATATATAACTACAGCGAGAGACAGACTCTTGGAACGATTGCATATTTCTAGATTTCCGAAAAGCGTTTGGCACGGTACCCAATTACGGACCGTTAACGAAAATACGAACAAACGGAATAGGTTCCCGGTATGTGATGGCTCGAAGACTTCTTAAGTAACAGAACCCAGTACGTTTTCTTCAAAGGGACGGTGTTCATCAGAGACAAGGCTACCGTCAGGAATGCCTCACGGAAGTGAGATAGGATCGCTGTTATTTTCTATACGCATAAATGGTCTGGTGGACAGAATAAGCAGGAATCTGCAGTTGTTTACTGATGACGCTGTGATGTACGGGAAAGTGTCGATGATGACTGACCGTAAGATGATACAAAATGACTTAGGCAAAGTTTCTAAATGGTATTATGAATGGCAGCTGCTTCTAAATGTAGAAAAATGTAAGTTAATGCTATTAAGTAGGAAAAACAAATCTCTAATGTTTGGATTCAGCATTGTTAGTGTCCTGCTTGACAAAGTCACGTCGTTTAAATATTTGGGCGTAACGTCGCGAATCGATATGAAACGGAATGAGAGCATGTGAAGATTGTGGTAGGGGAGGCGTACGGTCACCTTCGGTTTATTGGGAGAATTTTGGGTAAGTGCATCTCATCTGTAAAGACCGCATAGCAGTGTGACTTATTCTTGAGTACTGCTATAGTGTTTGGGACGCACACCTTGTCGTATTACAGGAAGATACCAAAGCAGTTCAGAGGCGGGCTGCTGATTTGTTACCGGTAGATTCGAACAAGAAGCAAGTATTACGGAGATGCTTCGGGAACTCAAATGGAAATCCCTGCAGGGAAGGAATTTTTTTTTAAGGAACGCTATTGAGGAAATTAAGAGAACCGGTGTTTTGAGCTGTTTGCAGAACGATCCTACTGTCGCCAACATACATTTCGCGTAAGGATCACGGAGATATGATACTAGAAATTAGGGCTCACACGCCGGCATATGGAGAGTCGTTTATACCTTGCTCTACCTGCAAGTGGAACAGGAAAGGAAATAAGTTGGCTTGTGGAGTATGTATGCAGAAGTACACTATGTGATCAAAAGTATCCGGACACTTGGCTGAAAATGACTTAAAGTTCGTTGCGCCCTCCAACGGTAACGCTGGAATTTAATAAGGTTGTGGCCCACCCTTAGCCTTGATGATAGCTTCCACTCTCGCAGGCATACGTTCAATAGCCGCTGGAAGTTTTCTTGGGGAATGGCAGCCCATTCTTCACGGAGTGCTGCACTGAGGAGATGTATTGATGTCGGTCGGTGAAGCCTGACACGAAGTCGGCGTTCCAAAACATCCCAAAGATGTTCTGTTGGATTCAGTCAGGACTCTGTGCAGTCCAGTCCATTACAGGGATGTTATTGTCGTGTAACCACTCCGCCACAGGCCGTGCGTTATGAACAGGTGCTCGATCGTGGTGAAAGATGCAATCGTTATCCCTGAATTGCCGGCCGGAGTGGCCGAGCTGTTCTAGACGCTACAGTCTGGAACCGCGCGACCGCTACGGTCGCAGGTTCGAATCCTGCCTGGGGCATGGATGTGTGTGATGTCCTTAGGTTAGTTAGGTTTAAGTAGTTCTAAGTCCTAGGGGACTGAAGACCTCAGAAGTTAATTCCCATAGTGCTCAGAGCCATTTGAACCATTTTGATTATCCCTGAATTGCTCTTCAGCAGTGGGAAGCAAGAACGTGCTTGAAACATCATTGTAGGCCTGCGCTGTGAGACTGTCACGCTAAACAACAAGGGGTGCAAGCCCCATCCCTGAAAAACACGACCACACCATGACACCACCGCCACACACGCTGGCAGATGACGTTCACAGAGCATTCGCCATATACACGCCCTTCCATCGGACCGCCACATTGTGTACCGTGATTTGTCACTCCACACAACTTTTTTCCACTGTTAAATCGTCCAACGTTTGCGCTCCATACACCAAGCGAGGCGTCGTTTGGTATTTACCGGCGTGAAGTGTGGCTCTGAGCACTATGCGACTTAACTTCTGAAGTCATCAGTCGCCTAGAACTTAGAACTAATTAAACCTAACTAACTTAAGGACATCACACACATCCATGCCCGAGGCAGGATTCGAACCTGCGACCGTAGCGGTCGCTCGGCTCCAGACTGTAGCGCCTAGAACCGCACGGCCACTCCGGCCGGCGCGTGAAGTGTGGCTTATGAGCAGCCGCTCGACATAAAATCCAAGATTTCTCATCTCACGCCTAACTGTCATAGTACTTGCAGTGGATCCTGATGCAGTATGGAATTCTTGTATGATAGCCTGGATAGATGTATGGCTATTACACATTACGACCATCTTCAACTGTCAGCGGTCTGTGTCAGTCAACAGACGATGTCGGCCTGTACGCTTTTGTACTGTACGTGTCTCTTCACGTTTCCACTTCACTATCGCATCGGAAACAATGGACCTAGGGATGTTTAGGAGTGTGGAAATCTAGCGTACAGACATTTGACACAGGTGACACCTAATCACCTGACCGCGTTCGAAGTCCGTGAGTTCCGCGGAGCTCCCGACTCTGCTCTCTCACGATGGCCAATCACTACTGAAGTCGCTGATATTGAGTACCTGGCAGTGGATGGCAGCACAATGCTCCTAATATGAAAAGTGTATGTTTTTGGGGGTGTCCGGATAATTTTGATCACATAGTATAGATGTAGATGTAGAAAAACAGAGAATTTTATGGCTCTGCACTAGAAATACTAACAAACATTCAGACAGGCACAAAGGCAAAGGTCAGTTTCAGAAGCAGCACACTCGAAAGAATTTGAGATCGCGACCAGTGTCAATTAGGGAGATGGACTGTCACCATTTTTTTTTTCTAGATGACACTGGACGAAGTGATCAGACAATGATGAGCAGTAAACGATTAAGTGGAAATACCAACGACGAACGCGGGGGACAAAAGTGGCAATACTGCTTAGCCTTTGCGGACGAAATAGCAATAGTAAATAAAACGGAAGAAGACGCAAAGGCACAACTCGAAAACCTAAGCAAGGTAGCGAGGAGGGTAGGACAGCATCGCCTGTAACAAGACAATGAGATTGAATACCACTAGAGATTGGAAAATACCAGAAGGCGCCGCAGGAAAAATCGACTAATTTAAATACCGGCGAGAATAAAAAACAGGATGAAACAGGAGCAATGAGAGAATAACAGTAAAGATAAATATGATTTGATCAGCCTTCTGCTTGTCCAGAGATGTACATACTAAAAAGAATATATCCACAAAGCAAAGATCAGACACTAGAAAGCAATGGTGAGAAATGTGGTACTCTGTGCGGGTAAGACCTTGATACTAGGAAGTAATGGTGAAGAACAACTAGAGAAAGTAAAGAGAAAATTAGTAAGGAAAATAGTAGAGTGTAAAAGAGGTGATGAGAGGTGGATGTGAAGACCTAGAGAATATCATTAGTAGAGCATGATGATAATATCAAGCAAAATCAGACTGAAAAGGGTAAGGTTTGCCGGCCATGTAATCTGGACGAATGTGGATAGAATGACCAAAAAAGTATGGGAAACAACAGAGAGGACAAGAGTACAGACAGGAACCAAGGAAGTTTGAACTCCGAAAGGATTGGTCGGACTTGGGGATGAAGGTGAAAGGAATGGATAATTATAGAAGAATGAGGGCATTTTTGTTAAAGCTGCAGTCTGCCACGAAATAAAAACAACAGTGAAAATCCGATGCAGTATTGTGCAGATGTGTTGCGCATTGCCTCTAGCGTGCCCATCGATTGCGTCACGTCGCACATTTCCGTCCTAAGAGCACAGTGAGCAAATAAAGACGCCTAGAACAAGAGAGTCTGGCGCCAAGTGTGAAGTGCGTGCTGCAATTCGCTAGAGGTTATCTGATTTCACGTAGCCCACATATTGCAACAGCCAGGCGTGACAGCAGAGTGCGGCAGTGGTGCGGGAACTCAATGCAGCAGCCAACAGAGGCGCTCTGCAGCATTTACAGTACGAAAATGTTTGGTCACCCACCATACAGTTCGAACACGAGCTCCTCCGATTTTCATCTCCTTACTCACACGAACCGCTGGGTATGAGGAGAGCATTTCCGCACAGACAACGAGCTGCAGACAAGCGTAGTGGATTGGTGCAAAGCACAGGCGGCTGCCTTCTGTAATGAGGATATTGGAAAGTTTACAGACGCTTCTGTAAAAAGGCATAAATAATTGTTTAAATAATACTTAACGACACTTGGTTGCACTTAACGTGAATGCACTTACGCAAGAATTCTAGCTTATTTGTTTATGAACAATTTTTTACTTTTAATTATTGTGAATGTTCTGAGTGTGACCGAATATTTATAACAATTCTTTTATATAAATATTGTTGTAATACATAAGTTTAGTCTGCGAACATGGTCAACCTGACTCAAATCACGTCTAGAACGATGTTTTTTGGTGGGGATGACCTTCAGGCAATACAAAAAGTAGGCAGCAGCGGAAAACTGCGGGAGTCAACTGGAGACTGGAACTTCTCGAGTGAAGAGCTAGAGGGATCGATTCTGGGCAATTTATAGAGTTCTTGAAGAAGGCAAACGTGCGTGCGGTAACGTGCGTTATTCCGTCGTATACGTGACTGATAATGGGTGTTGGATAGCCGCCACAATGCTTTTTTTTTTCTTTTCACGTAATAAAATGGAACACCTGCAGCCGTCCTTAAGATGTTATTTATTATATGGCTACCAGTTTCGGTGCTTCATTGCACCATCAAGTCATAACTGACACTGAGGCGGTCAACTCCAATCGAATACCCGATTCATCAGTGACACTGAAGGCGAAACTGGTAGCCATATAATAACTAATATCGTAAGGACGGCAAACTTACTACATAAGAGAACGATCAAAATCCCCCAAACTTCCAATCAGAAAGATGAACATGTAAAAACTTTTATTTTTCAAGTGACGTTATATTTCGAGAAGCATGAATGTATTCCAGTCTAGGACTAACTTATTCCGCTTGTTTTGTAAGTAGGCTGTTTAGGTTTTTTTATTGGTAACGCCTCCGCCACATAGCGCTCTGTATGAAAATCACTGGCTGTGCCGTGTGCAGTCTGTGGCTGGTTTGCATTGTTGTCTGCCATTGTAGTGTTGGGCAGCGGCAGCTGGATGCTAACAGCGCGTAGCGTTGCGCAGTTGGAGGTGAGCCGCCAGCAATGGTGAATGTGGGGAGAGAGATGGAGGAGTTTTGAAATTTGTAAGACTGGATGTCATGAACTGCTATATATATTATGACTATTAAGGTAAACACATTGTTTGTTCTCTATTAAAATCTTTCATTTGCTAACTATGCCTATCAGTAGTTAGTGCCTTCCGTAGTTTGATTCTTTTAGTTAGCTGGCAGTAGTGGCGCTCGCTGCATTGCAGTAGTTCGAGTAACCAAGATTTTTGTGAGGTAAGTGATTTGTGGAACGTATAGGTTAATGTTAGTCAGGGCCATTGTTTTGTAGGGATTTTTGAAAGTCAGATTGCGTTGCACTAAAAATATTGTGTGTCAGTTTAAGCACAGTCTTGTACAATTTTTCTAAGGGGACGTTTCATATGTCGACCCTTAGCCGAGGATACCTCTCTGGAATCTTCTGATTTTTTTTCTTGTAGTTTGTGTAATAAGTGTAGACTTTCTTTATTGCTAGCGCGTAATTGTAGAGAGAATCTCCTTTGTAGATGTAGTCTTTCATTGTTGTACAGTAAAACAGTTGTGGCATGCATGTAGATTTGCACCAAGTATTTCGCAGCTGCGCTTGCAATTAACTAAATATTATTTTCGGTGCTATGTTAATGTGTTCTCTTATTTTTGCTCTTCAAATTGTGTTTTTCTGTGTTGTCGTGTGACATATTGTGACAATAATGGCGTGTGAAAAACGTAATACTAGGCTCCAAAGTAAACTGAGAAATGACAGTGAAGACGAAAGCAGTGTGTTAGCGCCACCATGTAATGAATTAACTAATGTTCAAAGTAGTAATTTGGTAATTGTGCATAGGGAAATGGAGCAGGTTGCAAATAATGGTGTAGGCAATGAAACAATTAGTGAACAGGGAAGCATTATTGATCGATCGGTCGGCAACAGCTCGCCTCAGGGTTCCGAAATGACAGGACACAATCTTGCAAATACTGTAGATTCAGGTTTTGCGTCCTCACCGTTTTCTCAAATAAGTCAAGACACATTTTCTGTTTTTCAAACTGCGAATATTGCCGGTTCAAATGCATTGCCGAATAGCACTAAGGAACATGTTTCAGACACCAGAGCATTGTTATTACAATTAATGCAACAAATGGGACAAAAGCTTCAAAGTTAGACACAATGGAACAAAATCTTCAAAAGTTAGACACAACGCTTGAACAAAATCAGAAACAAATGGGACAAAATCTTCAAAAGTTAGACACAACGCTTGAACAAAATCAGAAACAAATGGGACAAAATCTTCAAAAGTTAGACACAATGGAACAAAATCAGAGACAAACACAGCAAAGATTCAAACGTTAGACACAATGGAACAAAATCTTCAAAAGTTAGACACAATGGAACAAAAGCTTCAAAAGTTAGACACCACACTTGAACAAACACGTGAAGATTTAACTAATGAGTTACATAACATCGAATCGAAATGTCAAAAAGGCTGTAATGACGTAAAAACACAAATTTGTGAGCATTTCCAACCTATTTTTTCGCGGCATGAAAATGCATTACAGAATCACGAAGCAGCCATAAAATAACTGCAAACTATGTTCATGAAAATCTTGAGACCTTGCAAACTAAAATTGACTCAGTTGCATCTACCGATTCGGTTACGCAACTTGCAAAAACTCAAGCGAACTTGAAGGACACAGTAGATTCTGTAGCATAACAATACGTTACAGTACAGTACTTACTTCATCACAGCAATAAGCGTAGTAACTACGATATCTACACGCAAAGCATTTCACTTTTGTTTATCATGAGGTAAGTACATTGACTTCTGCAGAACTTAGCTTTCGGAGGACGATAACTACGACACTTCCACAGAGATTATCTTACAACAAGACGCACAGTTTAGCGCTACAGTACACGTATTTGAGTGATTAATTTTGTACTTAAAACATTTATTTTTAAAGATATTTGAAGTACAATGATACAAAGGTTTTCCGTGATACATTTCATTCCATTGCTGTAATCTGTAACACCTGAGGATATAATTACATTAATCCTCAGGGGGGTACACGCTTACTTTGTGTACCATGTGTATGGTAAGCACAAGGAGCCCTAGCTAATATGGTATTTGCTTATACAACTTTACACATCGGTACCATATTTCTCTAACACATAAATTACACAGCTATCTGATCATCTAACTGGGAGAGTCAAACATTTATTTTAATACATCAGTGACAGATGTTTACGTAATTACACAGTTGGATAACTTCACACTTATGAAACTGTATTTTGTCTGTACTTTGTGAACTGTTCATATTTTTCGGAACCATTGTGATACTATGAGAGGTTTGAATGATGTATTTGGTATGTGATCATGATTTTTAAAGTACCTTTGAGGCAGATGACACTTTTGACATGAGCAGAGAATATTTTTTAGGTTTTGAAATTATTGGAGGAAGCTACGACGATTTTGAGAGTTGACTGAGGTGTTACGATGTCATTATTACGATGACTATGTGTATTATGCTGTTGAGATATGTTTATCATCAATAAGCTGATGCTATATGAGGAATTTGATTATGCTACTATTTATTATGATGAAATATTGAAGAAGTGTCTATGAATATGTATATGTGTCATAAGGTAAGGAATAATGAGTAGTGGTTAGGGACTCTGATTTGTGAAAAAGGATGTTGGAAACCGAGAATCGTACTTTAAGAGTTATGAAATGTATGTATATGCGTGAATGTATCACTATGCTGGCGAAATTTTTTTGGACACTATTATATTTAAATGTTTTTATTTCTACAGATTTGTAACGCAAATTATTGACCTGTGAATATATTTTATATGAGACTGCCACTGTAGCGGAAACTGGTGTCGTAAATATTTCGATAAGACAGTTAAGTGACCACCTGCACGTAAAGCGGTGGGCACCCAGCTGCGCGACAACCACCTGACAAAAGAAAGCCATTAGTGTGTGCCTGTCAGAGGCACAGGTGGAGAAAAAAAAAGAGGCCATTATCCTCGCTATTGACATTCCTTTGTAGAAAGCATCGTAAATACGGCACCCTCAGACATGAAAACCTGATTACACCGTAGAGTTCTTAATTTATGACATTTACTGAAATGAAATGATGAGAAACATTTTATATCTATTGTCTTTCTAGCTGCACTGCAGCATTGGTTAAAATATAATTTAAAATATTTACTAATATCACTATTTTCTGTCTACAGACCCAGTAAAGAATCATTTTATGATGTACTTTCTTGGAAAAGAGAGCACAAATAGACATTTCCCTTCACAGGAATTGCAAAAATATTTTTTTTTACGATTTGGTAACTTATCTGCTAGCGTATGTTCTCGTGATGCATCACTCTAGTGTTAAGATGTGACATAGGTATTAAACATTTTTACTGTAATATTTTTTCTGCTTCAGCTTTGCCATGTTTAGATTTAAGTTATTGCATTTGCTGCTGCTTGCTTCCACAATTTCCATTTATGTCATTGCTGTTTGTGTTAATTGTTTTGCACTGCTGCATTGCCTCGTCCCTTAGTTTAGCATCTGAGCTCAGTAGATTTTAAGTTAGCTTAAGAGGGGGTAGACTATATAAGAAAATAACTATGATGAATTGGAAGAAATGCATTGAGAAGCTATAAGAAAATGGTTTGGCCAAAACAGTAGTGTATAGTGGAGAAAAACTATTTTTGAAAGAGGATGTGAGCATAATACAGAAAGCAGGCTTCGATATGACTTTTTGGAAATAATGAAGAATGAAGGGAGATCTCTGAGAAGTAAAGAAAGTTTTGTTTGCAAAATACTGCAGTAAAACAAACCCTGTCCTTTCTTTGTGTTATCGCACTATGTGTTTGTGTATCCTTGTGTATTTGTTTTCTTCCTGTCTCTGTGTACTGTTTCATAGAATTTTCTCTCTTCTAATACTAAGCTACATTCACTATGATGAGGAATACTGTTATCCTCAAATATAATTTGCATTACTGACATGTTATTTACTTCGTAAAGATGTTTACACATTATTTATTCTGTTTTATTCTAATGCTCATGTGTGAAGTTGATGTTTCAAAAGTTATTCTGATCTTTATGTATGTACTTATGTCACAATTTTTGTAACACTGATGTATTTGTTATTTCGATTCTTTTGTAAAGCCCCTATTACTACAAATATTATCTGTATTGTTGTGTTCTTTTATAATGTATTTTGTACCTTTGTTATTGTATTCTTATGTTATGAAATTTATAATTGTATAGACACCAGATCTTCAAATTAAGTATCATTTCACTGCACACATTTCTGTTGGTCATAGTATATGGACAATATGCGAGAAGTAGGGACTGTTAGTGTTTGCATATGTGTTGATAATTCAGCAAGGGACTGGTTAACAGCATTGCTGGTTTTAAGGACCATTCCAAAAACTTTGTGCGTGCACAAGTGGTGGTTTATGGACTTGCTATATTGTCCACAAGACTCTTCGATGGTGATAGTGCACCTGCACAGTCGCAACAGTTGGCTGCTAGCCATCTCTACAAGGACTACAGTGGGTCTACACCTTTGATGACTCACCAATACCATTATTTCTACAAGGACTGCAGTAGGTCTGCACCTCTGGTGGCCCACCAATACCGTAATCTCTACCAGGACTACAATGGGTCTACTCTGTGACGATCTACCTACCAATATTCTTTAAAACTTCGACTGACTCTGCTGTGGGTTTGCTCTGTTGTGGCCCATTACCTGTCTGCATGTCAAGAGTCAGCACTGTATTTCTGTTGGAAGGAGAACACTACTTCAAGACTGCATGGAAATCCACTACTTCCGTGTGTATTCTCTTTTACTACTCAGACTTTGAGAAAAACACTGCAATTTTACTTTGATGAATGATCAGGACTGTCTTTATAGACTGTGAGAAGATTTTAGCTTTTGACCAACATTGTATCGATAAGTGTGTGCATTTCATTTCTTTGTTATTGTAATTATGAAAAATTTTTTCAAATCTGTATTGGCCACTGCCCAAAACAATTTGTAAATTTTTTGTGGGGAGCATGGGGGCTATGTAAGTAGGCTGTTTAGGTTTTTTTATTTGTAACGCCTCCGCCACATAGCGCTCTGTATGAAAACCACTGGCTGTGCCGTGTGCAGTCTGTGGCTGGTTTGCATTGTTGTCTGCCATTGTAGTGTTGGGCTGCGGCAGCTGGATGCTAACAGCTCGTAGCGTTGCGCAGTTGGAGGTGAGCCGCCAGCAATGGTGAATGTGGGGAGAGAGATGGAGGAGTTTTGAAATTTGTAAGACTGGATGTCATGAACTGCTATATATATTATGACTATTAAGGTAAACACATTGTTTGTTCTCTATTAAAATCTTTCATTTGCTAACTATGCCTATCAGTAGTTAGTGCCTTCCGTAGTTTGATTCTTTTAGTTAGCTGGCAGTAGTGGCGCTCGCTGTATTGCAGTAGTTCGAGTAACCAAGATTTTGTGAGGTAAGTGATTTGTGGAACGTATAGGTTAATGTTAGTCAGGGCCATTGTTTTGTAGGGATTTTTGAAAGTCAGATTGCGTTGCACTAAAAATATTGTGTGTCAGTTTAAGCACAGTCTTGTAAAATTTTTCTAAGGGGACGTTTCAGTTTTACGGAACTGAGGATACACACAGAGTGAGTTTCTACTCGTCGTCTCGCGTGTGTTATTTTGTGAATCATCATGTTGACCTCTGGACTGTTTTGAGCTGATGAATATTTCGTGTACTGTGATTACAAAATGGACTTAATTTTCGCCTACCTTTGATGACTATTTAATTTGTGGATTTTGCTACCATTTACCTTGGGCATGGGTGTGTGTGTGTGTTGTCCATAGCGTAAATTAGTTTAAGTTAGGTTAAGTAGTTTGGTCCCATAAGACGTTACCTCAAATTTCCAGTTTTTTTGCTACCATTCTCGTAACGCTCTCGACATAACTTTACTGCATTTGATAAGGATATTTTCTGCTTGTATTAAAACTGAATATCTTAGGACCACTTCCCACTTATTCGATATGTCCTTTCTAGGATAAACATTCTTCAACATAAGTCTCTGCCATGTAAATCAATTACAGATGTTAGGATAGAACCCTTATTCGTTTAACTTTTACTTTGTGTTTCCGGGTATTTTATTAACACTCAGTTCTAGCCAATGCATAGACTACTTGACTGCAGAATCACAGCTAGAAGTTATTATTTGCAGCGAATTAGCTATGGGGCATGAAAGCAGATGTGTGTGGCGCGACCTTATGACCACATCGAGCTAATGTTTTCAAACAGAGCCGTGCATAGCCCAAGTAACTGAAGTACCACCAATGTCAGGCAAAGTCGCAACTGGTTTGTTCGTAAGGGATACTGTTAGGAGAGCAACTACTCGGCAGTATCTGTTAGGTACCGTCGCATACCACGTTGTTTCTTCAGACGACTCCCTGTTCGGCGTACAGCATCATGGTGGACGTATCGGTGTGGGGAGGCACCAAGGAGAACGAAGTGCTGCTGTATTTCTGAAGACTTAAGGGTGGTGGTTGGGCCCTAACTCTGAGAATATCTTGGCGTCATCTGAGGTCAGAAGTGTACGAAACCCAAGCGGCAATGGAGGACGAATTGATTGATAACAACCTGTCTACATCTACAATTACATGGCTACTCTGCAAACAATATTTAAGTGCCTGGCAGAGGGTTCATCGAACCACCTTCATAATAATTCGCTGTTTTTCCATTCTCGAACAGCGCACGGAAAAAAAACAAACACCTATATCTTTCTCTGCGAGCTCTGATTTCCCTTATTTTATGATGATCGTTTCTCCTTACGCGGCTCGCCGTCAACAAAATATTTTTACATTCGAAGGAGAAAGTTGGTGATTGACATTTTCAGAAGATCCCGCCGCAATGATAAACGGCTTACTTTTAAGGATGTCTGCCCTCACAGAACAGGCCACGGGGATATTTGAGAGAAGAAGCAACATTTTGCGCCCCATTGTAATGCATGCATGGAATCTGTTGGTCATCATTTTAAACAGATTCTATAAACTTAAGTTACTGCTTTAGGTAGTGAATTGTTTATATGACCAGAAAACACGTTATTGTTCTTCCATAAGACCAAAAAAACTGATCTTTATTGTATCTCGAAGCAGTTTAGGATCCTCTGCCACCTGTTGTAATTTTGGCACTCAACATAATTAAGTTCCTCGAAACAAACGACCTCTTCTTTGTCGGCCAGTATGGATTCTGAAAAACACTAGTCTTACGGAAAACTCGACGTTGTCTCACGTGGTTCAATAGCGACCAGCACTTATTAACGAAAGTACTATTATATGGAAGTATCACACGAAATTTCTGATTAGATTGTGGATTTTGTGGTAGGAAGGAAGCAGCACGGACAGTCATAGACAGATGAAGTAACTTCAGGGAAGCGAGTTGCGTATTAATGACCTGACAAACAACATTAATCTCAGACATTCTGCAGATGATGTTATCCACGAAGGTCACTTGAAAAGGAAGACCGAGCGAGATGGCGCTGTGGTGGTTAGCACATCGTACTTACATTCGGGAGAACGACAGTTCAAACCCGCGTCCGACCATCCTGATTTGCCTTTTCATTGATTTCCCTCGTTCGCTTCAGGCAAATATCTGGATGGTTCCGTTGAAAGGGCACGGCCGATTTTCCATCCCCATCCTTCCTCAATCCGATGGGACCTCGATCTTTGGTCCACTCCTTCAAAACAGCCAACCAACCGATCCAAAACAAAGGCAAACACATTTTCAAAACTCCAACATTTGAAACTTCCTGTCAGATTAAAGCATAACTGACGACCCGTCCTCACAGCTTCACTTCCGCCAGTACTTCATCTCGTACCTTCCAGACATCACGGAAGTTCGCCTGCGAAACTTGCGGTGCTAGCACTGCTGGAAGAAAGGATACTGCGGAGATTTGACTTAGCCACAGCCTGGGGGATGTTCCCAGAACAAAATTTTTCACTCTGCAGCCGAGTGTGCCATATCTCCACAATATCCTTTTTTTAGGAGTGCTAAGTCCCGCGAGTTTCGCAGGGAACTTCTGTGAAGTTTGGAATGTAGAAGACGAGCTGCTGGCGGAAGTGAAGTTGTCAGGAAGGGTTGTGACTCCTGCTTTGGTAACTCAGTTGGTGTGTCACATGCTGACGAAAAGCAAAGGTCCCAAGTTCGAGTCTCGGTCCCGCCACGCAATTTTGATCAGCGAGGAGGTTTCATATCAGCGCACACTCCCTGCAGAGTGAAAAATTAATTCCGGAATCCAACTTTTGTTTTACGTCTTAGCTATTCGTGGAGGTCACAGACGCATTCTTCTTGCTTGTATTCAAATTTAGTTCAACCTGTTTCCACAAGACGCACTATCGTACCAGACATTCAAGTTGGCTCTTGCTCTTGATGTTCGCCTGAAGCAAAGTGGTTTTATCGAGTTCCAATGTTGTGACAACGGGACGGTTAGAAGCATTCGCAAGAGACTGAAAGAGCTGTATGGGGATGACGCTGTTGATTCTAGTACAGTTAATCACTGGGCAACCAAATTATCTGGTGAAAGTGGGCACCCCAGTACTCGGGATCAAGGCATAGTGGCAGACCGAGCACTGCACAGACTCCTAATAATGTGTAGCTTATTCGCAATCTTATTTTGGTTGACAAACGCGTAACAGTAAACGAACTATTGAGCCATCGCTAGTCTGTAGCATGGAACTGCCCTGCCTGGCGCCAATGCAGCAATATGACACCATAGGGAGAGAGGTGCCGTCGTTGTGATGACATGCACAATGAAGTAAGAAGAGGTTATCCAGTGTGCAAGAGCGCCATTTCAGGAAACTGACGAAGCAGAAAAAACCAGCCAGCACCTCTGAAGGGTGAAGTTGGGTAGTACCACATCTCTTGCTAGTCGCCTTCGACTCGACAAGAAAAGCAGAACGAATGAAGCCATTGTCAAAAAAAAAAAATGGTTCAAATGGCTCTGAGTACTATGAGACTTAACGTCTGTGGTCATCAGTCCCCCAGAACTTAGAACTACTTAAACCTAACTAACCTAAGGACATCACACACATCCATGCCCGAGGCAGGATTCGAATCTGCGACCGTAGCAGTCGCGCGGTTCCGGACTGAAACGCCTAGAATCGCTCGGCCACACCGGCCGGCAATATACCCTCGAGTCAGACTGTCATTCTCAGATGCTTCGCCGACATCTGTAAAACACCATATTGGAGCATGTAGATGATGCCAACCACCGCCATCTCCATTAGCTGCTGACTTCGAAGTGCAGACTACTGCAGAGACAGATGAAGTACCCAATCAGCACCGACATAACTTTCGCAATTATGGACGCTTATAGAAGCAGTACGGTTCAATACTTCTGCAGGGGATTTCCATCCACTTGTTGGGTACACGTCACGTTGAGATACTGCACTACTCCGGGCAAAGGATGTCCGACACGGTATTAGGAGGTATCCCACAACTTTTGTCACCTCTTTATATATACTGCCACCAGTTGCTTGTGAATATCTGCAGTGCTTACATCCTCACTTCACAGAAACCATGTCGCCCGGCGCTACCTTTGATGATCACACTACGTACTCTCCATTCACGTAATGACATCAGTTGGGAAAATGAGCAGTTCTGTGTAGGGATTCAACTTCTAGTGATTGTACTGCGTACTTGACACTGTAGTGAAGAGTCAGATGCCGCACCAGGAATAATGGGAATAAATGAAGTATGCTGGTCGCTATTGAGTCACCTGATACTGGTCGAGTTTTATATGGAACGCCCCTCGTATAATCAAGTACTGTCTGTGAAAGTTCCATTAAAGTATCGTCACATACTGATAAGGTTTCAAAGGGATGCAAAGATTAGCAACTTACTTTAAATGTTCAGAGATGTAAAATTTTCCAGTTCACAAAATCTGGAAACATAGTGTGCTATGATACCATGGATTTATAATGGCCATTCAAATGAAAAAGAGACAGACTACACTACTAGCCCTTAAAATTGCTACACCAAAAACAAATGCAGATGATAAACGGGTATTCATTGGACAAATATATTATACTAGAACTGATATGTGGTTACATTTTCACGCAATTTGGGTGCATAGATCAGGAGAAATCACTACCCAGAACAACCACCTCTGGCCGTAGTAACGGCCTTGATACGCCTGGGCATTGAGTCAAACAGAGCTTCGATGGCGTGTACAGGTACAGCTGCCCATGCAGATTCAGCGCGATACCACAGTTCATCAAAAGTAGTGACTGGCGTATTGTGAAGAGCCAGTTGCTCGGCCACCATTGACCAGACGTTTTCATTTGGTGAGAGACCTGGAGAATGTGCTGGCCAGGGCAGCAGTCGAACATTTCCTGTATCCAGAAAGGCCCGTACAGGACCTGCAACATGCGGTCGTGCACTATCCTGCTGAAATGTAGGGTTTCGCAGGGACCGAATGAAGGGTAGAGCTACGGGTCGTAACACATCTGAAATGTAACGTCCACAGTTCAAAGTGCCGTCAATGCGAACAAGAGGTGACCGAGACGTGTAACCAATGGCACCCCATACCATCACACCGGGTGATACGCCAGTATGGCGATGACGAATACACGCTTCCAATTTGCGTTCACCACTATGTCGAAAACACGAATACGACCATCATGATGCTGTAAACACAACCTGTATTCATCCGAAAAAATGACGTTTTGCCATTCGTGCACTTAGGTTCGTCGTTGAGTACACCATCGCAGGCGCTCCTGTCTGTGATGCAGCATCAAGGGTAACCGCAGCCATGGTCTCCGAGCTGATAGTCCATGCTGTTGCAAACGTCGTCGAACTGTTCGTGCAGTTGGTTGTTGTCTTGCAAACGTCCCCATCTGTTGACTCAGGGTTCGAGACGTGGCTGCACGATCTGTTACAGCCGTGCGGATAACATGCCTGTCATCTCGACTGTTAGTGATACGAGGCCGTTGGGATACAGCACGGCATCCGTATTACCCTACTGAACCCACCGATTCCATATTCTGCTAACAGTCATTGGATGTCGACCAACGCGAGCAGCAATGTCGCGATTCGATAAACCGCAATCGCGATAGGGTACAATCCGACCTTAATCAAAGTCGGAAACGTGATGGTAAGCGTTTCTCCTCCTTACACGAGGCATCACAACAACGTTTCACCAGGCAACGCCGGTCAACTGCTGTTTGTGTATGAGAAATCGGTTGGAACCTTTCCTCATGTCAGCACGTTGTAGGTGTCGCCACTAGCGCCAGCCTTGTGTGAATGCTCTGAAAAGCTAATCATTTGCATATCACAGCATCTTCTACCTGTCGGTTAAATTTCGCGTCTGTAGCACGTCATCTTCGTGGTGTAGCAATTTTAATGGCCAGTAGTGTAGGTGTGTGAGCAGAAATGCCCACTATTGGGAATCAGGAAGGAACAGTGCCATTTGTCCGTTAGACGTGCTCGATATGAGAGCAACGAGTCGTGTGTGCCTGTCTTCACGATGGAGTCAGGGAAAAGAGGAACAGCGACGTATAGTGATGTCTTTGACTGCGAAACAAGTGTGAGGGAGTGAAACTCATGCCCGAATGGCTGCTGTATATAGCGAGCCCAGTATGTCACGTGCATGTGTGTTTGCGTGAAAGAAACGATTTCGAGAAGACAGGATCATCGTGTTAATCCTCTTTCCGTCATTGCTCCGGTGCATGCTGCCGTCGGGATTCACCGACAGCAGACCTTGGAAGACATACGGCGTCAGTCACGGTACCGCTCACGGTATCGTCACAGAGCATCTGACATTCCGTATAATGTGTGCGCATGGGTTCCTCACAGCCTGACGTTGAACACAATATCGACTTCACGTCAGAATCTGCAGCGGTATCGCGATGAAGAATATCGTTTCCTGTCCAGTGTTTTTTGCGGGAGATGAAACATGGTGTCATTACTTTTAGGCGGGGTGCAAGCGCTAGAACCAGCCATGGAAGCACCCAACAAAAGATTCCAAAGCCGTGCACGCCAGCTCCGGAAAAGTCAAGATGACCTTTTTCTTTTACTTCAAAGGCCTGCTGCTCATTGACTATTTTGGAACACAGTGCTACAGTTAATGCGCAGCAGTATGTGGACACTTTGGAAAAATTGAAGCGCACCATCAAGTCCAAAGCACCCATGAACGTTAAAGGACCGATAATTCTGACGCAGGATAACGCCCGCCCACATGTTGCCAAGGTTGTTTCCGTACACATCCCCTGTACAGTCCCGATCTCTCCCCAAGTGGTTTCCACATTTTTGGAGCCCTGAAGAAAGACGTACGCGGCCGTCGATTTACTTTCGACGAAGCTGCCCACGCCTGGCTACAATCCTGGTCCCGTTTTCTTCTTTTTTTCTTTTTTTGAGTCATCAGTCATCTGGCTCATTTGATGCAGCCTGCCATGAATTCCTCTGCTGTGCCAAACAGTTCACCTCAGAGTAGCACTTGCAACTTATGTCCTCAATTATTTGCTGGATGTATTCCAATCTCTGTCTTCCTCTATAGTTTCTGCCCTCTGCAGCTCCCTCTAGTGTCATGGGAATCATTCCCTGATGTGTTAACAGATGTTCTATCGTCCTGTCTCTTCTCCTTTTCAGTGTTTTCCATATATTCATTCCTTCTCTGATTTTGTGCAGAACTCCTCATTACTTACCTTATCACTCCACCTCATTTTCAACATTCGCTTGTACCACCACATCTTAAGTGCTTCGATTCTCTTCTGTTCCGGTTTTCCCACAGTCTGTATTCTCAGAAATTTCTTCCTCAAATTTAGGCCTATGTTTGATGCTAGTAGATTTCTCTTGGCGAAGAATGCCATTTTTACGTTTGACGTCATCCTTGCTCCGTCCGTCATTGGTTATTTTGATGTGTAGGTAGTAGAATTCCTTAACTTCATCTACGTCGTGACCATCAATCCTGCTGTTATGTTTCTCGCTGTTCTCACTTCTGCTACTTCTCATTACTTTCGTCATACTTCAGTTTACTCTCAACCCATATTGTGTAATCATTAGACCGTTCATTCCATTCAGAAGATCATGTAATTCTTGTCCACTTTCTCTCGTCGTCAGTGAATCGTATCACTGATATTTTTTCACCTTGAATTTTAATCCCACTCCTGAACATTTCTTTTCTTTCCATCATTGCTTTTTCGATGTACTGGTTGAACATTAGGGGTTAAAGATTGCATACCTGTCTTACACTATTTTTAATCCGAGCACTTCGTTTTTGGTCGTTCACTCTTGTTAAACCCTCTTGGCTCTTGTACATAGAGTATGTTACCCTTCTATCCCTATAGCGTACCACTATTTTTCTCAGAATTTCGAACATCTTGCACCATTTTACATTCTCGTACGCATTTTCCAGGTCCACAAATCCTATGAATGTGTCTTGGTCCCGTAAGCAACAACAAATATTTTTCCGTGAACGCACTGACCGTCTTATCTCACAGTGGGATAAATGTAATCGCAGATATGGCGCTTACTTTTGAAATAATGAACAGTATACTTACCGTTTCTCCATTTTTCACGCTTACTTTTGACTGCCCCGTAAGCAACTGGACAGAGACAGCCCACAAAAATAGCTCCGTGTAACGATCTGTGAGGAGTGAAATCGAAAGATTCAGTAGTAGCTAGTGCAGGCGGCAGACATTATTTCATTGGTAGGAGAGAGAGAGAAAACGAAATAAGAGACACTGTTTACAAAACGGTTCTGGAACACTTTCCCACACAAGCGACTTATCATATGAACCCACCCCTTCTTCCTGTTCCATGTAAATTTTCACCCTTGTCGGTTTTCCTACTAATTGTGATACACCCTGAATACAGCTTGGGGGACAACCAGGCCATTTGTGCTGATAGGGTCTTAAGGCGGCTCTCCGTGCAAGCCAGCCTAGAAAATTACTCATATGTGTGGGACACATACCAAACAGAGGTGATGGAGGATGCTGAACGGTCTTTCCTTATTTATTTATGTTTTCCTTTTTTTCCTATTTTACACAAGGGGGGGGAGTGTCAGTGAGATGCTGAGAAAGCTGAGATGCCAACTCTCCGGTGAAAACTCTTTACTGTATTTCAAGAACCGGTACTGAGTGAGAAATGTAGGCATATTTACAACCGCCAGTGACTCTCGTGGGACAGCGAAGGCAAGTTTAGATTAATTACAGCATGCACAGAGACATTTAAGTTATCATTCTTTGCTAGCTCGTTGCACGAACAGTACGGGGGTAAACCTTAATACGAGGTAGAAGGAAATATACCTCTGCCACACAATTCATAGTGATGTACAGAATACAGGCGTAGGTGCAGAAGTGTATAATTTAGGCCCCATCGTTACCACGTATGTGTGGTCATGTGTGGCAGATAAATATGGTCGTATCTGCTAGCAATGTTTTGTTACCGTGGAAAACTCTTGTTGTACATTACGTGTTAGACTACTGCGAGAGTTGTCAGGTTCATCAACGTTTCGTTTATTTATTATAACGCAGCTGCACACTCAGAATGAGATTTTTTTGGTTTTGTTACTGTTTATTGAAAGTGCCTTCGATTTCATAACTTGCATATTGCTTTTCAATGCCCCGTCAAGTGCAGAGGCTATGCACGTGCCCTGAAGTACCCTGAAGTTATAATGCTGCTGGACAATACACCCCGGACAATGGCTGAATTTACCGTGTGACACGTGCCGAGTGATAAGATTAATATTTCGTTTCCTCGGAAACTTGCGTTGTACTAAAACCTTTAGTGTTCAACGCTCCATATGAACCTTGGTAACCGATCACGTCAACATAACGATTTTCTGCGAATCGAGTGCCACTTCGCACGGGTAACAGTGAGGTTAGTATCACAAAAGAGCAATTAGAGAGTTATGGTAAGCTATACTGTTAAATTATTGGTCTCAGTAACAAACTGCTTTTGAGTAGAAAGCATGAAACGTATGGTACAGTAAGAAAAGGTACGTCTTTTTTCCAGTGAATACAAGGAATCACAGATATGAAATGCAGGCAGCACTCACTGCTGCTGCTGCTAGCAGACGGAGAACGAGTCGTAAGGCCGACTTCCTTGCTCTTGTGGCAGCGTTACGGCCTCGTTAAATGGAGGCGCAGTTTAAGGTCTTGACTCGACCGTAAGTGTGAGTGACGGCATTTCATGTCTTCGGGAGCAGTCGGTGTTTCCTTGCACACCACCTGTTTCAATTTTCCCCACGGGTAAAAATCAAGAGGTGTTAAGTCGTGTGAGCGTACTGACCATTTTGCTTTTGCCAGACTAGCGATTCAACGACCTCCAAATGTTGTGTTAAGAAGGTCTGTGATTACCTGTGCGCAATGGCCAAGGCATTCATCATGCTGGTGCGACATGTGTAAGGTGGCTATAATTTCGCACCTTACAAGCACTCGTCCACATACTTTACAGTGATCTACAAACACAATTAGGTATCATGTGATAGGTTGTACATCGCATATATGAATATGTAAAGGAGACTGACATAGTCACGTACGCCTTGTAAGTAATTGTCAATGCTTATTGCGTGAAAGGTGACGGAGTGTCTTTATTATCAGAATGGCGTAATGATTGATTGCCTATACTAGTAGAGGTTGGAACGCCAGTGGAGATGAAAAGGCAGGCAGAATTGAAGCTCTGGGTGGAAGGCCCGCACAGGTGTTGCTTCTGCTTTAACACAGGAAGTAGCTAGACAGACGTCTTGGCACCTGAGCGCGAAGACACAATACAGGGGCAACCGGCCGCTATCGCCCGCTATTGTAGTAGGGCCGGAAGGATAACCGGATAATACTTCCGAACTTTGCAAATCATGGACGCAGGTCAGAAGAACGAAGAAGCGGCACTTCGGGAACCACGCAGGCTGGGTTATTTCCAAGGATTTTTACTGAGAAGTGTACCATTGTATGAGTATAGGTATCTCGCAAACTTTCTGCACTGGAAGACAAAGACTAAAATATGGTTGGTCGGCGTTGGGAAGAATCTGTAGGGAGGAGGAATATTCCGTGGTTTTGGGAATATGATTTGTTTTCTGAAATACGATAGTGGGGAGCTGACCCTTGCTGGGAGGCCAGCGGTGGATAGACGATGCCTTCCGTTGTGAGCGCCCGTTTCTGACAGTCGCTCGATATCAGCTTTATTGGTACAGACGGACTTGCTGTCTTTGCTCTTAGGGGAGTTTATAGTTAGAACGGTTAGGCACTGTACTGTTGAGAACCTATACGATTCTGGACTTCACCTCCGGATTGGAAGTAGTCGTTGAATACGCAGCGTTCAGTAATTGAGAGAACTTCCTCTTCCTATACTTACGTTGAGACGTTATCTGAACTCCGTCCTTGTGGCTGGGAGTTCGCGTTTCTCGTCTGTAGAAAACAGAGAGGAAAAGACAGTATTAGAGTATATCAGTCAGAGGACCGCCTTCTGCCGTCCTAGTGTCTGAAAGAGTTTATTTGTGGCTGGAGTTCTTCCATCGTCGCAGACGAGTACGAGAACCATCACTTCGACGCACCGGACACAGTACATACGGCGATATCGCAAATTGCTTCGGCTTATTAGGGCTATAAAAGCTAAACAGCTGTGATCACGTTCGTTTATTTCCACTGAGGTTCCACACAACCGTAGATCATATCTGAAAGTAGCTTCCGGAAAGCGGAAACACATCTTTAAACTCACAACATGGTCGAAACGTGAGTTCAGTGATGACAGTGACAGACGGTAATTGAAGCTGATTGTGACGAAAAGTAAGGGGACGATAGCTGCAAAAGTTACTGCAGAACTGAAAACCACACTCGTGAACCCTGTCAGTGGCAAAAAATGCGAAGGCAGCTTCGTAAGCTGGAGTAGCAGGGCGAGTTGGAATTCCAATGCCACTCATCAGCGACGGAAACGCCAGTAACAGGAAAACGTGGTGCCGAAGCCATGAAACTTGGTCTTATGGATCATTGAAAGGAAGTACTTTGATCGGACGGGTCCTGTTTCACACTGTTCCTAACTTCAGGCCGAGTTCACTTCAGAATAGTGAAACATGGCAGGGGTTCAGTGGTTGATTTGGGCAGCCGTATCATGGTATTCCATGGGCGCCATGGTTACTGTGCAAGGTCTCATTACTGCCACATATTATGTCACCTTTTTGCTTATCAGGTCCGTCCCAACTTCCTTAGTGGTGATGCTGTATTCCAAGACGTCCAGGACTGGTTTTGTGATCATGAGGATGAATTGTCGCACTTCTTCTGGATACCACAGTCACCCTTTATGGTCTACTTCGGTGTGAAGAGTGCACGATCGCTGTCCACCTCCACCATCGTTACCCGAATTGCCACTATTTTGTAGGAAGAATGGTATCATATCCCATTGAAAAGCGTTTAGGACCTGTACTTATCCATTCCGAGACGACTGGAAGCTGTTATGAACGCCAACGGTTTTCTTACACCGTATTTGGTGCGACAATGTAATCTATTTGTGATGTTTCCGTACTTTTGTCTGCATAATTTCATGAAAAAGGTTAAACATAATAAGACAGGTGTTACATAATATACTCATTAACACAACAAATCAAGTATTTAAGTTAGAAACAGTGTATATACACTGAACAGCTAAAGAAATTGGTACACCTGCCCAGTACCGAGTATGGCTCCCGCTAGTAGGCAGAAGTGCCGCAACACGAAATGGCAGGGACTCGAGTAATGTCTAAAGTAGTGATGGAGGTAACTGACATCATGAATCCTGCAAGGCTGTCCATAAATCCATAAGAGTACGACGGGGCGGAGATCTCTTCTGAACAGCACGTTGCAAGGCATCCCAGATATGCTCAATAATGTTCATGTCTGGGGAGTTTGGTGGCCAGCAGAAGTGTTTAAGCTCAGAATAGTGTTCCTGGAGCTACTCTGTAGCAATTCCGGACGTGTGGGATGTCACATTGTCTTGCTGGAATTGTCCAAGTGCGTCTGAATGTACAAAGGACATGAATGGATGCTTAGGTACGTGTCACATGTCAGTCGTATCTAGACGTATCAGGGGTCCCATATCACTTCAACTGCACGCGCCCCACACCATTACAGAGCCTCCACCAGCTTGAATAGTCCCCTGCTGTCTTGCAGGGTACATGGATTCATGAGGTTGTCTCCATGACCGTACACGTTTATCCGCTCGATGCAATTTGAAACGAGACTAGACAACATGTCTCCAATCATCAACAGTCCAATCTCGGTGTTCACGGACCCAGGCGAAGCGTAAAGCTTTGTGCCGTGCAGTCATCAAGGATACACGAGTGGGCCTTCGGCTCCGAAAGCCCATATCGATGATGTTTCATTGAATGGTTCGCACGCTGACACTAGTTGATGGTCCAGCACTGAAATCTAGCAATTTGCGGAAGGGTTGCACTTCTCTTACGTTGAACAATTCTCTTCAGTCGTCGTTGGTCCCGTTCTTGCAGGATCTTTCTCCGGCCGCAGGGATGTCGGAGATTTGATGTTATATCGTATTCATGATATTCACGGTACATTCGTAATGTCGTCGTACAGGAAAATCCCCACTTCATCGCTACCTCGGAGATGCTGTGTCCCATCGCTCGTGCGCCGACGGTCGGATACACTTAAATCTTGATAAACTGCCATAGCAGCAGCAGTCTAACAACTGCGCCAGACTCTTGTTATTTGATGTAGGCGTTTCCTACCGCAGGACCGTATTCTACCTGTTTACATATCTCCGTATTTGAATACGAACGCCTATACCAGTTTGTTTGGCACTTCAGCGTATCTTGAGGCAGCGTCAGTACTATCCAGACGATATTCATCCAGTGTTTTAGAATGAGAGCTTTTCATGACTTGCAACAAACTTTAGACATTATTTCAAATGAGAGTTTTTCATGACTTGCAACAAACTTTAGACATAATTTCAAACCTTTACGAATCTTTTTGTCGCTGACTCCCACCCCTCCTCCCTACCAAATAATGAAAGGAAAAAAAATATTCGCTTACTACATTTTCTCCGTTCATGCAGTAAAACTGTCGCATCAGGCATGAGGTTTTAATTTATTTCTTGTTTACTACACGTTTTGCAGACAATGTGCACATATAGAACTGAATGCACCTGTAAAACTATTTCAGGTCAGTTGACATCATAAACGTTGAGATGCTTTAAACACTGGCCTGTGATTAAATTGGAGCACAAATTACCCCGAATATCCTCATTCAGTGTTTGATAATGAGACCACTTCGCGACTTCAGACATACTTTAAATATAATTTCAAACCTTTTCTATACTTTTTCGTTCTTACATGCTTGAAAGGTCTCTGTTGGATTCCTTTCATGTTAATTTCTTAAATCTGTTGTCATTTACGGCATACATTCCACTTCTGAATTTACTGTGGTGTTTCTGACTCCATCTGGGAGGAGACTGAGCAGTGGAACGTGTTACTTTTACACATAAACAAGAACGATCTGTCACACTACTACACTGTAAAACACAGTTTATATGTAATTCATGTCACACAGTCTCATACGGAACCTACATCAGCTTTCTTTTACATACTGTATATGATAGGATACTGTCATCCCTCTTCCCTTCTGTGTGAAAGAATAAATGAGCAAATGTATTTCTAGTTGCATGCTTGATGGTAGCAGACAAGCCTGTCTGGTAGAGAACAGTAGGACCAATGACGGAACAGGTAGCTACGCTTAATAAAAGCAAAGAGGTTTCTATTCTTGGTATGGTCCTGTCAGTCCCTTGTCATGTTGGTATAGGAAGCTGCCTCTCTGGTCACTTCCATTTGTATCTGTGGAAGCACCCTCCGTAGGGGCCAACGGCAGTCGGTCCGCGGAGAGCGTCTGAAGTGGTAAGATCTCCGGCTAGCGTCTCTGCTAACTCCGTAAGACAATGGATTTCTTAAGTTCAGCCAAACTGAAAATTTAATCACCTGTATTTCAGGTTTAGATCTAAAATATCTTATGTTATCTTAAATTGCAACGCAGTGTAATTCGAGTGTGAAGTTCAGAATATCTTCCAGTAGTTGCTTTGTCACCACTTCGTGAGTAATGTGGAACCACGTGTTGATGAGCTGTAACTCTAAGACCAACAATCTTAAATGTGAATGTGCGTGAGATTATAACGTCTCGTCTTGACAATATTTTTCAATATAGCAACTTTTCTTTATGTTCAACCCACGTGGGGTGTACTTTGTGAGACCAGTACCACGTGCTTATACAATTGTTTGTCCCATCAGGTTAATAGTAAGACGATAGTAACCAGTTCGAGGTTTTTCTTTTGTAAATTGCGTTTCGATGTAATTTATTTTAATTATCAAAATTATTGTGGAGTTACACTCTTTGTGCAAACCAAGTCGACCACGTGAAGCACTTGGTGTAAGCATCAAAGTAGCCCTCAGCTATTCTTTTCGGGAAGATCTCACAGACAGTTAGTATGAATTTAGTATACCAGTGTGTGGTAATTTCATGACGGACAGGATTGCGCTACGACGGCACCTTCTTTGGGTGAAAATTGAATCGGTTGGTTGTGGTTAATTTCCTGTTGCATATGTTTCAACGTTCTTCGTGTGTTATTTTATGAATGCAGTGTTGTATGCAGTCTCCCAATCTTGGCTCCATATTTGATGTGTTCCATAAGATTACAAGCTCACATTTTCACAGTCCTAAATAAGGCACCAGTTTAGTTATGAATCAAGTTTAATGTGCTGAAATTTTAACGGAACAATGATCAATGTTAATATAAATATCCAAATATAAACTGATTTATTTCTTTTTATTTAAATTGTCTTTATAACCGGTTATCGTAAGATGACTACTAAAAGATTATAATTAATGTTAGTCTGGTTGGGAATTTAGTAAGCTAGACTGGATACCTGGTGAAACAGTTGCTCAGTAATGCAAGGTTAACTTCCCCAGATACCTCACAGCTTTTAACCCGCTTTCATTGTCTTGAATATCAGCACCGCTTTCAGAACAAAATAATGCATCAACAATACATGCTTAAGGTGAAATATTTTACGTATCACCTAATTTGTAAAGTAATCCGAAATTTGAAAATGGGTTGTACATGGGAGTTTGATTCTTTAAAGACTCGGAGCTTTTCTGGTGTTTTAGGAACTATGAACACCTATGACCGTTTATGGGGCCATCAACAAAAAATTGACCAATGACGCAATTCTTGAATAGCCTGCACCATACGTTCACAGAAGAAGGCAGTTGTTCATTCACCTTTCGGCCAGCGTGAATCTTCAGCTGAATAGTAGTCCATGTTGCGAAGAGCGATTTGACGATGGTCTTAAGCTATTCTTTTTCCGTATTAAAATCTTGCATAGAAACGTCACCTCCGCAGTTTTTTAGACATCGTTCGGAGAACTGTAACCGATCCTGAGAGTCATTATCTTGAGGCCGTAGGTGGAGCGAACAACTGGAAGCGTGACTTGCGTCTTATCACAATATTCGCACACCCAAGCACCCTTGTGACATCTAAATAGTGTGTTACCGCAGCTAAAATGTTAGTTGCATTTCTCTCAACAGCTGATGTTCTTTTTCGTTGGCGTATTTTTTATTCACACTTCCAGTATCTCGAATATTTTTACAGTACTATATCTGAAAAAAAAAAAAAAACCACACAGATCCTAAGGGCTTGGCACTAACTTTCAGCATACAACCGCAATGCTGCGCCAAGAGTTCGGCAACATTTGTCTTAAACGAAAACAAAATCCAATTTTTCAGCTGCTCTATACGTTGTATGTGTGTGTGTGTGTGTGTGTGCTTTGAGGTTTACGGGCGCTCAGCTGCGCAGTTATCAGCGCGCATACTCAATTTAGAAGGTGCGAATGTGGTTAAAATAACTTAAATGGTTGTAAAACAGGGATTAACTCCTGAAAAATTCCACCCACTGTCAATCTAACTCACGGCTACCTGCACACCCACACATCCGCATCCGCTAGGATAACATAAAATCGGTGAAATGTGCTTAAAATGGAAATTAAAACACCAGTAATATTGGGTTGGTGCATAAGGTCGTAGCGTTTTAGTTTCGCACGTTGGTATTCCGGTTGCTATGGGTTTATTTATCGATTGTCAGTTTTATCTGTAGCTCATTGTTGCTATTTGAGTTAATATATTGTCATTTTATCATTTGGAGATAGTTTGTGGAGCTGTGGACGCCAGAAAATTGAGTGCTAAGTGGAGAAATCACAACATCTCCGACATATTCTTCTGTCTGAGTTCAATAATTGATGGCAGAAGCAGAGGCAACCAGATACAATCGCGCTGTGTATAGCGACAATGCCGTTGGACAGAGCACGACAAGAAAAGGGTTTTCTAGTTTTTAAGGGGATCGTTTTGACATTAGTGAATCTTCATGTTCAGGATGATCTTCAGTGTTCAATGAAGATCATTTAAACGCATTAGTCCACAATGATCCTCGTCATTGTACTCGACAACTGGGAAACGTTATGAGCTGCGATCATTCCACCATCGTGCGACATTTACATGCAATGGGGAACAATCAAAAATTGGAGGTATGGTACACTTGTTCAAAGCCAGAATCAGAGAACTCACCGGGTGGCCATGTGATCATCTCTGCTTGCTCCTCATCAATAGGCTCGTGAACAACACCGACCCTATATGGTTAACGTTGACGAGAAATGGCGTTTTTATGCTGCTTTCCCTACCAGTTGATGGCGGATTGTTGTTTATGAGTGATCTGAAGTACAAATGTGCAGCAGACCACTTGAGACTACGCTAAAAAATCATTGAAGAGTTGCATTAAGCACAATACATAATCACAGGCTAAAGCTGTCTTCGCGGACGCGTAGTAGTTGAGTACAATTCGGAGGATCCGGGTTCGTGGCACCTCATTGGGTTTTTCCAAGTGAGGGTCGTTGAGACTTCCGAAGCTAAGCGAGAACTGTTGAGACACTGCTTGCTAGAGAAACAGCAGCATAATCGTGTCTTTTATTCTAAATATGCCAGCTGGCACAGAAAAAGCAGACTCATAATGACTCGAATGCTGAGTATGCCTGTTGTAAGAAGGCGACAGGAAGTCCACATACCACTCATGAGGCATGAGGTGGCCCCTGGGAAAAACCAAAGACGTTATTCTCGGAAAGGACGAAGACGGCGTTCCCATCGCTCTCCACTGACTAGATACATTTTACAATTAAACATTAGTTTTCATCGTCACTACCACTTCCAAACAGACATTTCATCACCAGGTGTCTGGAGCACACTCAGTAACATCAGTTGATATCAAATGCCTTTTGCTGAAAGACATTTCGTGTTTTTGTGCCCTACAGTGGACGAGTATGTGACGAAAATCTAATATGAGGTCGTGTCCCTCTTCATTAGGAAATGTGGCGCAGTGAATAAGTATTTAACTGATGTAATTATAATATTGACAAGTATTTATTTACAGCCCATACAAAATAGATATGTGTTTCAAAGTTTTACTGACCTTCAAAGTAGTCACCAGCATTGTGTATAACCCGTCGCCAGCGATGTGGAAGGCGTAGGACACTCTTAGCAGTGCCAGTTGTGTTGACAGTTCGAGCTGCGCGGTCTATTCCCCGACGAATTTGTAGCAGTTCTGAAGCGTATGCCGTGAAGTGTTTCCTTCAGTTGAGAAATCGAGATGAACTTACGAGGGCTTAAGTCAGGGGAGTGCAGTAGGTGGCATAGTACTTAGCAGCCCCAACAGTCAAACAAATCAGTAACAACAGAACCATCAGACACTTTCTGCAGGAACTGACCATCGTTTTGCAGGACAACGCTCAAGCACGTACAGTGCAAGCTGTTACTGATGGGGCTGCTGAGTGCTATACCACCCACTGCACTCCCCTGACTTAAGCTCTCGTAAGTTCACCTCGATTTCTAAACTGAAGGAAACACTTCACGGCATTCGCTTCAGAGCTGCTACAAATTCGTCGGGCAATAGACCGCCTTGCTCGAACTGTCAGCACAACTGGCTCTGCTAAGAGTTTCCTACGACTTCCACATCACTGGCAATGGGTTATACATAATGCTGGTGACTACTCTGAAGGTCAGTAAAACTTTGAAACACATATATACTTTGTACGAGCTGTAAATAAATAGTTGGCATTATTTAAGTCCCAACCCTCGTATATAACTTTTGTCGAAGTTTCTCTAGCTGTAATTTCCGTCAAGATAAGACAATTAATAGTGAATCACTTTTCACTGTACGTTACGTCATTAATTGTACAGTCGTAATCATATTTCAACCCAAAAATGAAGTAGAGCGTTTCACACACTTCAGCTACGTTCTGACTAAGTATTGTGAATATGATTAGATAGCATAAAGGCTGCCATCACGCAGCTTACAAGCTTGCTGAGTAATACTCTGGATTATCATTTCCTAGGCAGACTGGCTTTCCGAGGAGACGAGCTCTGAGTGCCCTGTAGAGGTGTCTTCCACCCCTTTTGCCGCTGGGATGTCATAAAAATTCTCTTCCGTTATCCGAGACACTTTCTTATGAGCTATGCCGACCTTTTACGATCCTAGCAGTGAGTCTATAAATTCTGTCTGTTGTCAAGCTTCTTGAGAAGGCTCCAACGCAGGAGCAGCACTCTACAATAGGTAGGACTAGCGCCCTGTAAGTGGTTTTGCTTAACGGGTGCTCCACACTTTACCAAAGTCCTCCCAACAAATCGGTGTTAGCCACTCCTGTACCTGTTTCACGTGTTCGTCCCATTTCACGTCGCCTCGTGGTACTAACTCCATCAGGTATTTAACGGAAGGAGCGCGCTCCAGAAGTTTACCATTTATCTAACGATATCTATCTCCTGTTTATGGCAATTATATTGAATTTAAAGAGAGCTGACATTCACGACACCAGGTGGAAATATTATCTGATGGCCCGCAGCTCGTGGTCGTGCGGTAGCGTTCTCGCTTCCCACGCCCCGGTTCCCGGGTTCGATTCCCGGCGGGGTAAGGGAGTTTCTCTTCCTCCTGATGGCTGGGTGTTGTGTGGTGTCCTTAGGTTAGTTAGGTTTAAGTAGTTCTAAGTTATAGGGGACTGATGATCATAGATGTTAAGTCCCATAGTGCTCAGAGCCATTTGAACCATTTTTTTATTATCTGACTGGTTCCTCATTTCCTTAAAATAAATCGAGCAATGGTAATTTTAGCCAAAACATACTGTGGTGATCCATCCCTCCATTTCGAATATAAACATACATGTTATGACTGTTTCCGTATACCGGGTGTTTTTTTCGAATGTGTACAAACTCTAGGGACTGATCGATGAGTGGGTACGGGACAGAAAAGCATAATGAACTTATGCCCGAAAATGCATGGCTTCCATGCTAGAGACCATTTATTCAATCATTTGTTGTTACAGAGTCTGTGGTCTAATACGCACTGTACCACGCAGCCATGGTTACAGCATGTGTTTGAAAATGGTTTCCATGGGCCTCAACGAATACGTGTATGCGCCGTAGCATGTTCTGTCTCACACGTTCACACCGGCCAGGCTGCATGCGAACAGTGTCAAAGGCAGCCTGAATAAGGTTATCCAGTGTCTCCTCATCGGGAATTGGATCTGCATACATGATACGTTTGAGAAGGACCCATAACCAGCAATTGCACGGGTTGAAATTCGATAAACGAGCAGGCCATGCAAGTGGATCTCCTCGTCCGATCCATCGACCAGGGAAGATACGACTGAGATGCTTCCGGACGTTAACGGCGAATTGCGCTGGAGCACCGCCATGTAGCAGCCACATAACCCTTCGAACCATCAATGGCACTTCTTCCAGCAGGCGAGGCAAAGTCGCCCAGAAGAAACGCCGATAGTTTCGGCCTCTTAGGCGACGTGGAAGGAAAACTGGTCCTAAAATACGGTCGCCAATTACCCCGGCACACACATTTCGGCAGAACCGACGCTGACGATTAGCTGTCACCGCACCACAGGGTTCTGCATGCTGTCCTGGAGATGTTATGAAACTTGAAGATACCACCCCGCATTATGGTGGCCTCATCTGTGAATAGAATGAATGACACAAAAACCGGAAACGTGGTTGCCTGATGAACAAACCAGTGACAACACTGCTCCCGATGTAGAAAGTCTGTCGCTAGTACGCCCTGCACACGCTGTAAGTGATAAGGATAGTAAGAGTTGTCATAGAGAATGTTCCACACGGTCGTCTGGCTTACTCTGTACTGGCGGGCCAACTGCCTGGTACTGACACGGCGGTCGCCTTCCACAGAGATAATCACATTTTCCTCCAAGTCTGGTGTCCGAACATCTCGGGTACGTCCTCCATGATTTCCTGCTTCCTGAAACGACCTTGTTTCAGACCAATGACGAAACACTGCTGCAAACATTCAATACTGTGGTTGTTGTCAGTGGGGATAGTCTCCTGATACAACCTTGCTTCCCGCCGCCCTTTGCCATTTCAGTTTCCATAAGTAAACACCTTCTCGGCAAGCCCTCGATTCGAATACGGAACCATTGTGTACAACGCTGTATCACATCCACTACAAGGTGAGTCAGCAACATTGTCAATTACTAAGTCACCTCGTATAGCAGTTTCACCTGAATGGAAATAGTTTTTCGAATAGTGCGAGTATCACATGAAGCTCCACATTTTCCTTACGTCTAACCATCGTTTGACTCATTGACGTACGTCGCCCTAATCGATTTTAATTATAACTCTTTTGGTATAATTATCAGTATAACGCTCGTGAGGGGTTGCCGGTACCCCACTGGGCGCCTCCCCAAGTGATGGATAGAGGGATACTGGGAGAGACAGATGTCTGGTGAGTTAAAAAAAAATGGCTCTGAGCACAATGGGATTTAACATCTGATGTCATCAGTTCCCTAGAACTTAGAACTACTTAAACCTAACTAACCTAAGGACATCACACACATCCATGCCCGAGGCAGGATTCGAACCTGCGACCGTAGCGGATCTGGTGAGTACCGGGGCAATTAAATACCCAGGGTGGACCAATGCCAGTGAAGAGTATGGCAATGTCTCGGATGACGGAAGAGAATTTTTATGACATTCCAGCGGCAAAAGAGGTAGAAGATACCTCTTCAGGGCAAGCAGAGCTCGGCTCCTGGGAAAGTCAGTCTGCTTAGGAAATGCTAATCCAGAGCTTCTAAGCTGTGAGAGGGCAGCCGTATCACCAAGTTTAGCCTGCGAGCGCTCGGAACGCGGCCAGGGATTTTATGCATGCTGGCTTACATCAACGATGTGCCTCGGAAAATGGATTTAAAGGAAGAGGCCTAGGCTGTGAAACAGAAATTACCGAGGAGAGAGCAAGAAATGACATCTCACATTCGTCGACTTAATAAACCAGCTGCAGCAGCGACTTTGATTCTCAATTAAAAATATTCAAGACAGACATTGTAGCTCTACTGGAAAGTTGGTGGCTTGGGGAAGAGATACACACGGTGGATGATTGTGTCAATTTTTTTATTGGAGATGATAAAAACAGCATGGATTTGGTACTGGCTACGCTCTCAAGAACAAGATCTTTAATATGGTTAAATAATTCCATCCCACTAACAAAATAATGTCTTACATCACAATTAAACAGCAGTGGTACTATGTGACATTCACAAATGTTCATAAAGACTCAACCGAGGATGAGAAAGATGAATACCATGAAGCATTAGATATGGTAGTCGAAAATATCCGAACAAGAAATATGAGGATGATCCTAGGGGATTTTAATGGAAAAACAGGTAATGAGGAGAAGTTTACTCCCACAATAGGAAAACATAGAAAGCACTCCACCACAAACGAAAATTGATTAAAAGTGATCAACTTCGCACTGTCAAAGAATATGAGAATTTGCTCCAGGATGTTTCGTCACAAAGAAATTCACAAAGGTACATGGTGCTCTCCAGATGGCGAAACTGTAAATCAGATTGACCTTATTGTGGCAGACCAAAGATGCAGTTCATTCATAAGAGATGTCAGAACGTGCAGAGGAGCAGATTGTGGCTAGATCACTCCCTACTGGCAGAAAAGATGAAAATCAAGAAGACTTGGAATCAACAACCAAAATCCACCCCAAAACCTAAGTCTGACGTAGAGAGACTGAAGGAATTGTCTGTTAAAGAAACCTGTGTGATTGAAGTTAATAAACGTATTACAGCATTGCGAGAAGTTGGGGAGGAAAATAGTGCTGGGAAGACTTAAGAAAGAATAAAGACAGTAGTAACAGATGCAGCAGAGAAAACACTGTGCAAGAAAAAGAAACTGAAGAAACGGAAATGGTTCAACGAAAAGTGTCGGGGAGCTGTGCAAAAGAAAGAATAAGGCAGGATGGTGTGGCTGCATAATGTGGAGAGTGAGATATCAGCAGAGATATTAAAAGAGGGTGGAAACAAATAACACAAATAAATGAATAACTTTATCGTAATGACATGGAGAACTGAAACACTATCTGAAGACTGGAAAAATGCAATCATTTGCCCCATACACAAGAAAGGAAACAAAATGGAATGTGGAAATTACAGAGGAATGCGTTTGCTGAACGTAACATACAATGTTCTGTCAATGGTCAACCTCGAAAAAATTAAGCCTTACACCGAAAACATTATCCAAGAAAACCAGGTTGGATTTTGACCATACCATCCCACAAATGACAATCTGTTTACTCTACAGCAGGTCTTGGAGAAATACTGGGAACTGAACAAAAACATTCACTGTTGTTCATTGACTTCCAGCGGACCTATGACAGCATCCACGGAAGTAGCATTTACAACACACTAAGAGAATTTAGAATACCAAGTAAAATCATTAGAATAATACAATTGTGCATGGATGGCTCACAGGCAGTAGTGAAGTTCACAGGGTCGCCATATCTCAGCTTCCCTATCAAAACAATTTCACGACAGGGGGGGTGTTCTTTTATGTGTTCTCTTCAATCTTGCTTTGGCGAAAGTGGTTTGAGAGAGTAATTTACAGCTACACAAGGGTCTCCGATTCGAACACAGTGAAGTAAAACTCCTGGCATACGTAGATGATGTAGTCTTGCTTAGTGAAACAGAAGAAGAGCTGAAGGATTCGTACAGATCCCTCAGGCACAGTATAAGAAAAATGGGCCTTTTGATAAATCAAGATAAAACAGAATATAAGGAAATAGGTTGAATCATAAACGCAAATCCACACTTTGAAATTGACCACGATCCTAGATACAGAAAAGTTCATCAGTTTAAATGCCTTGGATCGCGCTTCAGCAATAAAAATATCACAGCACTGGAGACAAATGAGAGTATAGCCTCATGTTCAAGATGTCTGTACGTTTTAAGCAACCCAATCAAAAGTAAAGCTTTTCAATCACTACAGAGATGACGATATATAACACTATCATTTGCCTAGTAGTACTTTGTGGTTCGGAAAGTTGGACGCTTACCAAGAAAGAGAGAGAAAAACTTAATGTCGTCGAAAAAAAAGTGATGACAAAAGTATGGGTACCTGTGTTGGAGAATGAAATCTAGAGAGCTTAAAACACTGAAGTTTATCAGTTAACGTAGCCACACAGTGTCGTCCTGAATTTAAAAAGTAGGAGACATCAGTGGGCTGGGAATTTGGCTAGAACGGAAACCAACAGAAATCCTGAGAAGGCATTTGAGGGCACTCCTCAAGCAACAAGGCCATTGGGTCGACCTCGTACACAGTGGAAAGAAGACACAGAGGAGGACTTCTCAGCATTAGGAATTCCCGCAGGCTGGAGAGAGACAGCGAGAGATGGGAGCAGATGGAAGCAGATCGTTGATGCAACGCATGGTCTACAGGCCCTGTCATCGCTGAAAAGAAGAAGTCAGTGTAATGACTTTTGAATTTCGAAATTTTATGGTACCCACAGTAACGTTTTGGGAGATCATGACAGTTCCACTACTGGTGTACACAGTTCTGCCATCTCGATGGATGGTTGTTCCGTCCTTTACGCTCATGACCAAAAATTTTATCACCACTGAGAGTGAACGTCGCATGACGGTGTTGCCAGCACTTGACGGGGTTGGGTTTTGAAGCATAGACGAATGGGGAAGCATTCTAGCTTCTTTTCTGGCTGCTAATGGGGAAATCCACTGACATAAGCGAATCTGATAAAGGCCGGATTTTTGTGGGCTGCCACCTGGGCTCGGACATCTCGAGTCGATGAAACCTGTCAGCTGCTTCCGTGATACTGTCGTGAGCATCTATGGAACGTGGTTGGAGGGCGGTGGAACTACGAGTAGACGACTAGGTTTCGGACGCCAATGCCTCATTACATAACCTGGAGATCAGAGTAAACCCTCTCTGTAAAGGAGGAGAGATGGCGATCTGTGACAGACGCCGGGACTGAGTACGAGGAGATACCCAAAAGAAACTACTCATTTTTTAAACTTATTTATTCATATTTTATGCACAAAACTTCAGTCCCCTTCAAAGTACTCTCCACATGCACTAATACACTCGTCTCATCGCTTAATCCATTTTTCAAAACATTGTTTAAATTCATATTTTGTGATGTCTGATAATACCTCTGTTGTTTTTTCCTTCACCTCAGCGACATCAGCAAAACGCTTTCCTTTCATGTCTCATTTCATGCTAAGAAATTAAAAAGAAAAAAAAAAAAAACGGCCCATGGTGGAAGGTCGAGTGAATATGGGGATGAGTAACAGGGGTCATACCATTTTTAGTCAAGAAGTACGGCCAGGACTGTGTGAGCAGGGGCATTGTCAAGATGGAAAAACCAGCCACAAATCGGGCCACATCCGCTGTGTGAGCAGGGGCATTGTCAAGATTGAAAAACAGCCAGAAATCGGGCCACGTCCGCCACACACTGTTGCGCAATCTTCTCAGAACTTCCAAGTACAAAACTGGTGAACTATCTGAGCGTGCGGAACAGACTCTGATTGGACGATTCATATCACATAGAAAAAACAAATCAGGATTGTTTTCATGTTTGATTTCACCTCACGAGCTCTTTTGGGGAGAGGCGAAGTTGATATCTACCACTGGCTTGGTTGTTGCTTTGATTCAAGATCATAATTATAGCTTATTGCAATTTTTATTGTATTTTATAGTTTTATAGACAATATTAGCACGCATTCTTGGCTTTCAAATGGTATACTGAAATGTCCATTGAAACAAAACCCTCATTGCGTATGTGTTTTGTCTTGTGGTAATATATTGGTAAAGAGCTGTAGCAAGTTTCTTGTTGCATGCTCTAAAGTCCTCCGAAAGTCGCCGTGTTTATTTGCTGAATCTTTCTATAGAAATTAGAATGATTAGAAAGAGTAATATTTATTCAGGGTTGAATAACACTTAGGCGATTTTTGTTATACTGATTTTTATTTGTGTTAACTAGTTTTCGGCTTATTAGGCCATCTTCAGATAACTACTGGCTATTGTTTACAAGGACGTTGTGTTCTTACTAACCAAACATTCTGGACTAAGATACAACACACTTATACATACGATCTTTAGTTGTGGTATTGTCTTTGGAATTGTCAAACGGGTCTTGACATTTTGTTCTGTAAAACCGTTCTTTAACGTAATAAATCACATTTTATGGTTTGTCAGTACCATGTATGACAACAATTAGAATTATTTAGAATGCACATTATTACAAAATAACAATTTTTCGGTATTTGTTGTGGACAATTGCACTGGATACCAATTGTTGGTTGTAGAACAGCGATTTTTTCTTTGGGGGTCACATTTTGTTATTAGACAAATTGTGCATTAATAAATACCAAATATTACATTGTTACAGTTGAGCTACAGTTAGGAATGTAAACACATAAGGGATATTACGTTATATTGGGGTGTGAATTTGTGTTGTACTATTGGGACACTTTGTGGTTAGTAGCAGTTTTACTGTATTGTGTAAAGTTTAAGAGTGTTGATGTGCTCAGAGGTACTGAAAGTGGCACGTAAAGTGCCCTCCGCCACACACCTTTGGGTGGCTTGCTCTGGAGCCGCGAGACTTCTACGGTCGCAGGTTCGAATCCTGCCTCGGACATGGATGTGTGTGATGTCCTTAGGTTAGTTAGGTTTAAGTAGTTCTAAGTCCTAGGGGACTGATGACCTCAGAAGTTAAGTCCCATAGTGCTCAGAGCCATTTGAACCATTTTTGAACAACTTTTACTACCGAGTTATAATACATAGTATCCACAATTATAAGTTCTCCTCGTCTTTATTAGAACAAGAACAAAATCAGTGTCATTAACATTACATTCAACAACAGAGATAATAAAAATCAGAGAGAATGCAATGACAATGTTCGCTTTCTTTTGCAAGAAATAATGTCTCTGGTTCCTATATACAGCACAGCATCTGACACAGTTGTTCTGTAAGAAAATGTAATAGCACCTAGTTTAACCACTGATAATGTTTGAAAAAAGGTTTGGAACATTTCTTCTTTTAAAGCACAACGTGCTTCTACGCGACCTTGTTACTCTTCAACAGTCACCACTCGTTGCACGCGTTTTGCATCTACCCTTTTCATTCCCAAGTCGTCTGTCACAATTCGCTGCACTGAAGTCCAAGGCATTCCCCACAGCTACACAATTTCTTCAATTGTTTGTCCTCTATCCGCGCTGGCGACTGCTCGAATGTTTTCATTTTCACGTCGTTCGGGCCGTGGAAGGACGACTGGAACGAGGCTTGTCATCAGTTATATTTCACCATTTTTGAAACGGAAAAACCACTGAATCACTTGAGTTTTCCCGACAGCATCGTCTTTCTTCGCCGTTTTCAACACTTCGAGAGCTTCTGTTCCATTTTCTTCCGATTCAAAAGCAGAATTTCTCCACCACATACTGTTCACGAAAATCAGCCATTGGAAAAGCGACAATCACACAAAGCAGTTGTCACTATAAACTCTGTTGAAACTAGGCCTGACCTTTTTCAGCGATGGCACTCGGAGTATTGACTCTGGCATGATCGCTCTACGCACTCCTAGCGGCAAGACCCGCGTTACTAAAAACTTCTGCCCACGATAAAATTAGTTCGGTTTCTTTTGGGTATCCCCTCGTATAATACTGGTACAAGCACAAGTGCTTCGGGGCACACACTGTTTAGCGCACATTGTTGAACACTGGGCGGATCACCTGCACCCCTTGACATTTGTCGTCCTCCCCGACGGTAATGGTCACTTCCAGCATGATAAATGTCCATGTCACTAGACCAAAAGCCTGCTACAGTGGTCTGACGAGCGTGATATAAAGCTCAGGCTGATATCTTTGCCACCAGTTTCACCTGATCTGAACCTTACAAAACAAATTCTGGGAGCTCTCGGGCGCCAGCTCCGCGCACACAAATCATCGTTCCGTAATTTTTGTGTATTGTGCAGCCTCTGCGTAAGGGTTCGGCAAGGTAGCATGTTAGGACCAACACTGTTCCTGATATACATCAATGACGTTCCCAGTAGTGTTACCCATGGTGAAAAAATCCTCTTCGTTCATGACAGCAATATTATAGTCGCTGAAAAAGCAAGAAAACTACTTGCTGGGAAAGCAAATGAAACTCTGAAGGAAGTTTACGACTGGTCAATAAGTAATAAAGTGGAATATAAACAAAACTAATGCCATGAATTTCAGTTTGAAGAGGAAAAATGACAATGTTAAATTAAATGTAGATGGCACCTCTATAGACTGTGTAACAAATGCAAAATTTCTAGAAATGAATATTGATTCTCAGTTGAAGTGGTGTGAACGCATAAAGGTACTTGCAAACAGAATGTCATCAGCATGTTATACCCTTAGAATCCTATCGTCAGTGTGTAACATGCAGTGCCTTTTAGTTACACATTATTCATATGTACACTCAATTCTTCGCTATGACATTCTTTTTTGGGAACAAATGCACAAAATATGAACACAATTTTCAAACTCCAGAAAAGAACCATAAGAATAATAAACAAAAATACTAGTCGAGCTCATTGTAAAGATATGTTCAGAACACAGGGGATTTTAACTGCTCCATCTGAATACATTTACCAGTCAGCTGTACATTTCAAAAATAACATTGGTAATTACTGCACAAACAGCTCTGTCCATGACCATGCAACAAAAGGTAGACTCGACTTACATTTACCAAGAAAAAATAAACATAAAACTCTAAACAGAATTTTCTACCAAGGAGTAAAACTGTACAATAAATTACCAAAAGAGATTAAAGAAATTGCAAAAACACACTTATTTAAAAAGGCAGCTAAATAGTACCTGTTATGTAATACATTTTATACATTGTAGGATTACTTAGCTAAACAGAGTAGGGATTTGATAAAAAAGTTATACAAATAAATAACAATAATAATAATAATAATAATAATAGTTGGTTCAGGACCGAACTAATGAAGCCTTGGACAAGTGCTGTCATGGTCGGGGACGACGCTTGAACCCTATGCCCGTCCACAATCGTAATGACACTGCACCCAGAAAATGATTTAAATCCAAATAGAGGTGTTGTGCAGGATATGCTTCCTCCAACCACTCTAGAAGGAAAACAAAGACAGAGGATGAGATGGTCAGATGAAGTCAACCAACACCTCATGTTCTGTTATTACCAAGCAACAAACTTCGGAACCAACACAACTGGATACAGATCACAAGTATACACAACATTTATTACCAGATACCCAGAATTAAATTTTTTAACAGAATAACTACTAGCTGATCAGATCTGTGTAATGATCAAAAGTAACAGGATACCCCAGTCAGAATTAGAAAACATCAAACAACAAGTACAACAAATACTGGAACAAAATAATGTGCGATCGGAAGAAGAAGAAAATACAGTAATGGACTCAAACATCCCAGAGCAAACAAACAAAGAACAACATGCATCAATTAAACAATCAAAGGAAAACGAAATCTTAAGACAGCCACCAGAACATGCACAAATATAACACGAAGTGACACACATGTTAGATATAGAAGAAAAATTTCAGCTGACTTATACAGAATAAAAAGACACAAATACAGACATTAGACCATTCTTGCATAGACCACCAAATAACCCACAAGTCGAAACAAGAATAACAACTATCAACACAATCATACACAACAAAATAAATGAAAATACAACTATGGAAGAGTTACAACTACTGGTTTATATAGGAGCACTCACTACACTAAATATACACACTAGGCAGAGATCAGAACCAACCAACACACAGAAGAAACCCACAAAACCAGCATGGCAACACAGGCCACAGATCAGAATAAAAAAACTGAGAAAAGACATCGGACAGCTAACACAATTTATAAGAAATGAAAAAAGACCGAAAAAGGTTAGGTAAAATCTCACAACATGAAGCGATAGGGAAATTAGATGAAAAGAAGCAGAAATTACAAGCATTGGCCAAACGACTTGGAAGATACAAAAAAAGTGAAAATAGAAGAAAACAAAACCAAACATTCAACACAAACCAAAATAAATTTTACCAGACAATAGATAACACACACATTAAAATTGACAATCCGCCACAGTACAACATAACAGGCATGCATGGTGGATACAAGCAGAAACAGACACATTCAAGATGATACCACAAATGCCTGAAGTGATAATTTTGCAAAATGAAGTCACCCAAACAATTAATTCTACTCACAATTGGAAAGCCCCTGGAAAAGATAAAATAGCAAATTTCTGGCTAAAGAAGTTCACCCCAACACATTCACATCTAACTAAATTATTTAACAGTTACATTGCAGACCCATACACATTCTCTGATACACGTACACATGGAATAACTTATCTGAAACCTAAAGATCAAGCAGACACAGCAAACCCAGCTAAATATCGCTCCATAACATGCCTACCAACAATATACAAAATATTAACTTCAGTCATTACACAGAAATTAATGACACATACAACACAGAACAAAATTATAAATGAAGAACAAAATGGCTGTTGCAAAGGAGCACGAGGATGTAAAGAGCAACTGATAATAAATGCAGAGGTGACATATCAACCTAAAACCAAACAAAGGTCGCTACACTACGCATAAATTGATTACCAAAAAGCTTTTGATAGTGTACCCCACTCATGGTTACTACAGATATTGGAAATATACAAAGTAGATCCTAAATTGATACAGTTCCTAAACATTGTAATGAAAAATTAGAAAACCACACTTAATATCCAAACAAATTCAAATAATATCACATCATAGCCAAAACAGATTAAGTGTGGAATATACCAACGGGACTCATTAAGTCCTTCCTGGTTCTGCCTTGCTCTGAACACACTATCCAACATGCTAAATAATACAAATTATGGATACAATATTACTGGAACATACGCAAACAAAATCACATTTGCTAAGACTACTGGCAGCAACAAATCAACAACTCAACCAACTAGTAAAGATAACAGAAGTATTCAGCAATGATATAAATATGGCATTTGTAACAGACAAATATGAGAAAAATAGCATAGTCAAGGGAAAACACACTAAACAAGAAGATTACATATTGCATAACCACAGCAACTGCATAGAAGCGATGGAAAAAACAGATGCCTATAAATATCTAGGATACAGACAAAAAATAGGAATAGATAATACAAATATTAAAGAAGAACTAAAAGAAAAATATAGACAATGACTAACAAAAATACTGAAAACAGAATTGGCAGCAAGAAACAAGACAAAAGCTATAAATACTTATGCTATAGCAATATTGACCTACTCATTTGGAGTAGTGAAATGGAGTAACACAGACCTAGAAGCACTCAGTACACTTACACGATCACAATGCCACAAATATAGAATACATCACATACATTCAGCAACAGAAAGATTCACATTAAGCAGAAAGAAAGGAGGAAGGGGATTTATCGACATAAAAAACCTACATTATGGACAGGTAGACAATTTAAGAAAATTCTTTCTAGAACGAGCAGAAACTAGCAAAATACACAAAGCAATCACTCATATAAATACATCGGCTACACCACTGCAATTTCATAACCACTTCTATAACCCTTTAGATCACATAACATAAACAGATACGAAGAAAGTAAATTGGAAAAAGAAAACAGTACATGGCAAGCACCCATATCATCTAACATAGCCACACATCAATCAAGACACAACCAACACATGGCTAAGAATAGGCAATATATACAGTGAGATGGAAGGATTCATGATTGCAATACAGGATTAAACAATAAACACCAGATATTACAGCAAGCATATTATTAAAGATCCCAATACCACAACAGGTAAATGCAGACTTTGCAAACAACAAACAGAAACAGTAGATCACATCACAAGCGGATGTACGGTACTAGAAAATACAGAATACCCCAGAAGACATGACAATGTAAGAAAAATAATACATCAACAGCTTGCCTTACAACATAAACTTATAAAACAACACGTTCCCACATACAAGTATGCATCACAAAATGTACTGGAGAATGATGAATACAAATTATACTGGAACAGAACCATTATAACAGATAAAACAACACCACATAACAAACTTGATATCATACTCACCAATAAAAAGAAGAAATTAACGCAACTAATCGAAATATCCGTACCCAATACAACAAATATACAAAAGAAAACAGGAGAAAAAATTGAAAAATACATCCAACTGGCTGAGGAAGTCAAGGACATGTGGCATCAGGATAAAGTTGACATTATACCAATTATACTATCAGCTACAGGAGTCATACCACACAATATCCACCAGTACATCAACGCAAGACAGCTACATCCAAACTTATATATACAACTACAGAAATCTGTAATTATTGACACATGCTCAATTATACGAAAGTTCCTAAATGCAATGTAACATATACCGTACAGTTAAAAGGAAGTCACGCTTGATCAAGGTCTGCGTCACTCTCCATTTTTGACCAGACATAACGTCTGAAAAAAGAAAGAATAACAATAATAATAATGACTATAAAATATCCAACATTCCACATAACACCTTCACTTTATGTTTTTTCCTTGTTCTAGAAATACTTACCTCCAAGCTATGCATGGCACAATACTAACACCTCTTCCTCTTTCTGAACTCAACATCTCACCCTTTATGGAGGGATGCTGACTCAGTGTTTTCAGGATAATGAGCGGGAAGTTGCGGTACAGAAAATGGCTCAGTGATCACTAGTGTGTGTGTGTGTGTGTGTGTGTGTGTGTGTGTGTGTGTGTGTGTGTGTAGTGAGCGAAGTGTTATGAAACAATGTGTATAGTGACTTATAGTGAGATATGAGTGAACAATGTGGCATTACATTATTTAGTAAGTTATTTCTAAAAAAAAGTATTGTATACCAAAAGTAAATCTAATGATTGTCTCTAACAAGAAGTCTGTAAATATATGTGTATACGAATTAGCTTATTTTAAACTGATCTAAATTTGTAAATACTTTGACATGTCCTATAATCTTGTAAAAAGAGATCTACGGATGAGGGGGGGGGGGGGGGGGGGCTTATGGGCGCTCAACATCGAGGTCATCAGCGTTCTACGGATGAATAAAGCTACTACTACTACTACTACTACTACACTTAGGGATTACAATTATAAATAATCTAAATTGGAACGATCACATAGATAATATTGTGGGTAGAGTAAACCAAAGACTGTGATTCATTGGTAGAACACTTAGAAGGTGCAACAGGTCTACCAAAGAGACTGCTTACACTGCACTTGTCCGCCCTCTTCTGGAGTACTGCTGTGCGCTGTGGGATCAGCATCAGGTGGGACTGACGGATGACATCGAAAAAGTACAAAGAAGGGCAGCTCGTTTTGTATTATCGCGAAATAGGGGAGATCGTGTCACAGGCATGATACGTGAATTCGAGTGGCAATCATTAAAACTAAGGCGTTTTTCGTTGCGACGGATCTTCTCATGAAATTTCAATCACCAGTTTTCTCCTCCGATTGCGAAAACATTCTGTTCGCATCCACCTACATAGGGAGAAATTATCATCACAATAAAATAGGAGAAATCAGGGCTCGCACGGAAAAATTTAAGTGCTCTTTTTCCCGCTTGCCGTTTGAAAGTGGAACGGTAGAGAGACAGCATGAAGGTGGTTCATTGAACCCTCTGCCAGGCACTTTGTCGTGAATAGCAGATTAATCACGTAGCTGTAGATGTATATCTGGTGCCACATTTTTCCGGAAAAATTTCAGGGACTTGTCTAATCAATGACAGAATCGCTGCTCTATTGTGTTCCAAAGGTGGATCAACACACTTATTGAGCAGCTGGTGATAATGGTTTAGCTTATCAGTGTACTTTGGAACTAGTGCTTTGAGAGTATGTAACAACTCAACCTGGAATAACATTAAATACAAAATGGAAGTTGCAATTTATTAAAGTTGTTTTGGAACGCTTTCCTTTGAAACTGTAGAGAGTATTATACAATACATTATATTATTTTTTAACTTCAAGTGTGTTGTGTACCAGTGCTGCTAGTTTTCACAATTCTCATTATAAATGGTATGAGGGAGGAGTATATAACATCAACTGACGAAGGGCAGAAGTGTAACTCTAGAACAGTTATTGCACAAAAATTAAAATCTTCATTCTCTTTAGAAGGGAAAAAGTGAGAAAAAGCTATATCTTCTTTCATGAGTTCCTACAAATAACCATCTGGAACCCTATATGTTCTGGTTTTATTATTAACTTTCAATGAATTTCTTCTTCCATTACACAAGCTTCAAAATGTTGATTACAGCAAAAACTGAGAACAATGTAATGTAATGCAAGTGGCTGCTCTTGCACTGACTCCACATTCCAAAGCGCATCTTGTTTTCTAAATGACTCTATAAATTCTGATATGAAGTCCTTACTCCATGTAACTGTAGTGAAACGAAACAAAGGTACACAACGACACTTAATAAACGGGCATCACTACCTGGTCAAAAATATCTGGACACCCTCTGTAAAGCGTGACTTATCACTTGTAGCTACGAAAGGCGGATTTGACAGTACAAAAGGAAGCGGGGACCATTATGTTGTCAGTTGTAGTAACACCAGAATGGCACGGCCAGCAGAGCTCAGAGACTTCGAACCTGGACAAGCCATTGGATGTCACATGAGTAACAAATCTATCTGGGATATTTCTCCCTTCTAACGCAGACTTCAAGAAGAATATAATAATCACAATCCCAAAGAAAGCAGGTGTTGACAGATGTGAAAATTACCGAACTATCAGTTTAATAAGTCACAGCTGCAAAATACTAAAGCGAATTCTTTACAGACGAATGGAGAAACTGGTAGAAGCCGACCTCGGCGAAGATCAGTTCGGATTCCGCAGAAATGTTGGAACACGTGAGGCAATACTGACCCTACGACTTATCTTAGAAATTAAATTAAGGAAAGGCAAACCTACATTTCTAGCATTTGCAGACCTAGAGAAAGCTTTTGACAATGTTGACTGGAATACTCTCAAATTCTGAAGGTGGCAGGGGTAAAATACAGGGAGCGAAACGCTATTTACAATTTGTACAGAAACCAGGTGGCAGTTATACGAGTCGAGGGGCATAAAAGGGAAGCAGCGGTTGGGAAGGGAGTGAGACAGGGCTGTAGCCTGTCCCCGATGTTATTCATTCTGTATATTGAGCAAGCAGTAAAGGAAACAAAAGAAAAATTCGGAGTAGGTATTAAAGTCCATGGAGAAGAAATAAAAACGTTGAGGTTCGTCGATGACATTGTAATTCTGTCGGAGACAGCAAAGGACTTGGAAGAGCAGTTGAATGGAGCGGACAGTCCCTTGAAAGGAAGATATAAGATGAAAATCAACAAAAGCAAAACGAGGATAATGGAATGTAGTCGAATTAAGTCGGGTGATGCTGAGGGAATTAGATTAGGAAATGAGACACTTAAAGTAGTAAAGAAGTTTTGCTATTTGGGGAGCAAAATAACTGATGATGGTAGAAGTAGAGAGGATATAAAATGTAGACAGGCAATGGCAAGGAAAGCGTTTCTGAAGAAGAGAAATTTGTTAACATCGAGTATAGATTTAAGTGTCAGGAAGTCATTTTTGAAAGTATTTGTATGGAGTGTATGGAGTGTATGGAAGTGAAACGTGGACGATAAATAGCGTAGACAAGAAGCGAATAGAAACTTTCGAAATGTGGTGCTACAGAAGAATGCTGAAGATAAAATGGGTAGATCACATAACTAATGAGGAGGCATTGATTAGAATTGGGTGGAAGAGGAGTTTGTGGCACAACTTGACAAGAAGAAGGGACCGGTTGGTAGAACAGGTTCTGAGGCATCAAGGAATCACAAATTTAGCATTAGAGGGCAGCGTGGATGGTAAAAATCATAGAGGGAGACCAAGAGATGAATACAATAAGCAGATTCAGAAGGATGTAGGTTGCAGTAAGTACTGGGAGCTGAAGAAGCTTGCGCAGGATCGAGTAGCATGGAGAGCTGCATCAAACCAGTCTCAGGACTGAAGACGACAACAACAACAACAACAACGCTACCCAATCCGACTATTGGTGATGTCCGTGGTTTTATCTCCAAACGCAGAAAACTAATTGTTGGCAGGCCATTTCTCTAAGACCTACCGATATGAATTTACATGTGGCCAATTTGAGAGGGACAACGCGATATTAGGTCCTAGATGTAGATCCTGAAGTGGGGATCTGCGTAACAAATATCGTGTGACTGTAAGGTATCCGATAAAAACAATCTATCCTTAGGACAATCATGTTTATTACTTCAGAATACTGGTTACGTTCACTTGTGAAAACGAGGCAAACAGTTGACAAATGCTCTCTGTGTGAACTTGCTAGTAGTAGAATATTATGGATAACAGTATTACTCGACTACCTGACAAATGTCGCACCTAGTTAACTCAAATCCCGATCTGCCACTCAAATCCACACAAACCTAATAAAAAAAGTAGCAGTGACTGCCTGCTCGGAGACTGGTTAAGCAAATCACACATTCAACACATGAACGTTGGACCTGAGACGGGGCATCGTATGAAATTCGACACGTGCGGAAGAAAATGACCTGACTTGCCGTTGCCGTTTTTAATGCTCATCGTAAAATTACTCATGCGCCGAGATGAATGCCGCTGGCGCTGAGATAGCTACCCATTGCGACCGTACCTATCAGTTACTGCTGAGTACTTGCTCTTCTAAACAGCAAACCGTAAGAGCAAACCAATTGCGACTTTTCCTGATGTTGCTCGTACATCAGGTACTTGCGCTACGCACACCTCTGTTACAAAAGAATAAATCGATGTAGTCTTAGGATCGAGCCGCACACCTCTTCTTTCATCCCCTGCAGCTAATTCGATGCAGATAATAACCTGCTGATGTGATCCTGCAGTGAAGTAGTCTACGCATTGAGTAGAACTGCGGTCAATAAAATACGCAGAAATACAAACAAAAAGTTAAATGAATAATTTTATAATTAAGCTTTTATTCTAACGTCGGTAAATTGTTTACACGACAGAGAATTGTGTTGAATAAGGTTTATTCAAAGAAAAGACATCTCAAATAAACGGAAAGTGGTCGTATGATATTAAGTTAAAATACAGGCAGAAAATACCCTTCTACATCTACATGGATACTCTGCAAATCACATTTAAGTGCCATCACAGTTCTCTATTGTTCCCATCTCGTGTGGTGAGCGGAACGAACGGTGACCTACATCTTTCCGTACGAGCTCTGATTTTTCCTTATTTTATTATGGTGATCGTTATTCCCTATGTAGGTCGGTGTCAACAAAATATTGTCTCATTCGGAGGAGAAAGTTGGTGATTGGAATTTCGTGAGAAGATACCGCCACAACGAAAAACGCCTTTGGCTTAATGATGTGCACCCCAAGTCCTGTATCATTTCAGTGACACTCTCTCCTATATTTCGCGATAATACAAAACGTGCTGTCGTTCTTTGAACTTTTTCGATGTACTCCGTCAATCCTGTCTGGTAAGGATCCCACGCCGCGCAACAGTATCCTAAGAGTGGACGGACAAGCGTACTGTAGGCAGTCTCCTTAGTAGATGTGTTACATTTTCTAAGTGTCCTACCAATAAAACGCAATCTTTGGTTAGACTTCCCCAAAACGTTTTCTACGTGTTCTTTCCAATTTAAGTTGTTCACAATTAATTGTAGTTCCTGGGTTGTTAGCTGAATTTATGGCCTTTAGATTTGATTGATTTATCGTGCAACAGAAGTTTAACGGGTTCCTTTTAGCACTCTTGTACGTGACATCACACTTTTCGTTATTTAGGGTCAATTGATAATTTTCGCAATATACAGATATCTTTTCTTCGTCGTTTTGCAATTTGTTTTGATTTTCTGAAGACTTTATTAGTCGATAAACGACAGCGTCATCTCCAAACAGATCGTCTCCCAAATGGTTTATACAGATAAGGAAGAGCAAAGGGCCAATAACACTACCTTGGGGAACGCCAGAAATCGCTTCTGTTTTACTCGATGACTTTCCGTCAATTACTACGAACTGTGATCTCTCTGACAGGAAATCACGAATCCAGTCACATAACTGAGACGATATTCCACAAGCACACAATTTTACTACAAGCCACTTGCGTGGTACAGTGTCAAAAGCCTTCCGGAAATCCAGAAAAACGGAATGAATCTGAAATCCCATGTCAATAGCACTCAACACTTACATGCGAGTAAAGAGCTAGCTGTGTTTCACAAGAACTATGTTTTCTAAATCATGTTGCCAGTGTGTCAATAGACCGTTTTCTTTCAGTTGATTAATAATGACCGAACACAATATATGTTCCAAAATCCTGCTGCATATCGACGTTAATGATATAGGACAGTAATTTACTGGATTACCTCTACTACCTTTCTTGAATATTGGTGTGGCCTGTGTAACTTTCCAGTCTTTGAAATACTGATCTTTCTTTGAGCGAACGGTTGTATATGATTGTTAAATATGAAGCTATTGCATCAGCATACTCTGAAAGGAACCTAATTGGTATAAAGTCTGGACCAGAAGACTTGCTTTTATTCAGTGATTCAAGTTGCTTCACTACTCCGAGGAGATTTACTTCTACGTTACTCATGTTGGTAGCTGTTCTTGATTCGGACTTACTTCGTCTTCTTTTGTGAAGGCATTTCGGAGGATGTGTTTAATAATTCTGCTTTGGCAGCGCTGTCTTCGATAGTATCACCATTTCTGTGGCGCAGAGAAGGCATTGATTGTGTCTTGCCGCTAGTATACTCTACATACGACCAGAATCTCTTAGGATTTCCTGTCACGTTTATTTGTGGAAACTATTATAAGCATCTCTCATTGAATCCCGCATTAAATTTCGAGCTTCTGTAAAAGACTGCCAATCTTGGGGATTTGCGTCTGTTTAAATTTGGCATGTTTATTTCGTTGTTTCTCCAACAGATTTCTTACCCTTTTGTGTACCAAGGAGAATCAGCTCCGTCGTTTGTTATTTCGTATAAATCTATCAATTGCTGCCGATACTATTTTTTTGAATTCAAGCCACACCTGGTCTACGCCACGCGGGATTAGCCGAGCGGTCTAAGGCGCTGCAGTCATGGACTGTGCGGTCATGGACTGTGCGGCTGGTCCCGGCGGAGATTCGAGTCCTCCCTCGGGCATGGATGTGTGTGTTTGTCCTTAGGATAATTTGGGTTAAGTAGTGTGTAAGCTTAGGGACTGATGACCTTAGCAGTTAAGTCCCATAAGATCTGACACACGACAGCTGGTCTACACTTATATTGTTAATTTGGAAAGAGTGGATATTGTCTCTCAGGAAGGGGTCAAGTGAATTTTTATCTCCTTTTTTGAATAGGTATATGTTTCGTTTATTTTTGGAGGATTTGGGGGTTACAATATTCAATCTCGCTACGACAACCCTGCGTTCACTAATCTCTGTATCCATTTTGATGCTTGTTATTAACTCAGGATTATTTGTTGCTAAGAAGTCAAGTGTGGACTCCTGACCTATCCAAAGGATCCCGAAACCGAACCATCCTTTGGCGCAAGTCAAGGAATCTGCAGCCTACACGGTTGCAGAACCATCTGAGCCTCTGATTCAGACCCTCCACTCAGCTCTGTAACAGAGGTCAGCAATCGGTCCTGTAGACTACGCTGCAAATGGTCAGCCCTGCCTTCATCTCGCAAGCAAGACTGGCAACCTTTACCACTTCTGTTAGCTGCGCGAAACCAGAGAGGATCTCATCTGATCCAAAGTGACACGTATCATTGGTATCAATGTGAGCCACCACCTGCAGTTGGCTGCACACTGTGCTCTTCATGACATCTGGGAGGACCTGTTCAACGTCTAGAATGTCTCCTCCCGGTACACACATGGGTACACATTCACCTAAGGGGCACCATGACGCACCTAACGTTGGAGCTCCCAACTATCAACAATCCCACCCTCTGTGATTGTCTGGATGCTGCAGGCTGAGAGGTTTCCTCTGAAACAGACAGGCGATGGCATCTGGCTCAGGGACAGTGGCAGCCACAGACAGCATCTGGAACCAGTTTGTCAGACTAACCAGGGGGGCCTTACATATGGCCCCCTGGGAAGTCTTTCACCGCCTGCTACGCCCCAGGGTGACCTCCCACTCGACCACATGTATGGAGTCAACCTCAGTGTGACCAGTAACTGGGCTGGCCACCGGTGAGGACTGATTGAAGGACTCAGAAGTGCTGGACGTCCGTTGGATCCTCATAGCTGGCCCACAATAGTGGTGCCCATCCACCGCAGCCTCAAGCTGTGTAACTGAAGCCATCACAGCCAGGAGCTGAGAGCAAAGTGTCACCAACTCGGCTCGCATCCCCACACAACAATCACAGTCCCTGTCCATACTGAAGACTGTGGAAAACTGAACTACCCAGATAAATGGCCTATCGATTTGCGCTACAGAACTCTACTGTAGATCCTTATGAAAACGCAGGAACTGTGTCTAGTTAATTAGATTAATAAGCAGAAATTGAAAAACCTAACTACCGAAGCACTTAGGTGAATCTAAAAATGACCTCAGATGTTAAGTCCGATAGTACTCAGAGCCATTTGAACCATTTCGTTCCCCGCCTCCTATTATCGTGCCTGGTCCGCCTTTAAGATGCAAACAATAACGCGAGAACTGTGGCTATTAGATATTAAATTAATGCACAAACTCAAGAAACTAAACTATTGAAGCACACAGATGGTATTATAAAATTCGTTCCTGGTTAGGAACTCGCAATAGTCACCAAATCGGTTACTTTCCTATTGCTGCGGCTGTCTCGGCCGGCTCCTGTTGTCCTTATCAAATGCAGTAAAGTAACGTTGAAAGCATTATGAGAATGGCAGAAAAATCCCAGATGAATATTTAATCATTAAAGATACGCGAAAACGAAGTTCGTTTCGTAATCACAATATGCAAAATATTCAGCAACACAAAACATTATGAGTCACAAATTAACATGCATGATGCCACGAATAACATCTCATACTCTGTCTATCCTCAGTTCCCTAACACAAGCAAGAAAAGTTAGAGTCTTATTATGGAGCACATTCAGACCTGTCAAAATATAATGTCCCTTCAGAATTTACAGTATGGTAGCGGCCATTCACCATCAGGGAACGAAAACCTCCATGATCGCATATCTCTCATTAGCAAAGGCACGTCTGCCTCCTTCCTGCTCCCTGGACTTGTTCACTCGGAAAGTCCCAGTCTCCATTTGACTGCCATAGTGTTCCGCTACTGTCTGCTTTTCCATTGGCTGAAGGCCGTCCCCTCCAGAACTACGTAGTTCTTACGTGCTACACACATGATTTTCCTCTTCTTGCCGATTTCTCGGACTAAACTAATATATTACAACTATATTTAAGTAAAAAGACATTATAAATATTCTGCTACACTCAGGTCATACACAGTAGTGACAATTGTTCATAACTAAATAAGCTATTGTCCTTGTGCAAATGCGCTCACATCAAATGACAACGAATTGTCGTTAAATATTATTTAAACAAAGCCTTCTTGACAGAAGCGTCTTTTTGTTTTCTTTTCAGTTGCGGTGTACTTATTCAACTATTAACTGCGAAAACGTGATGAGAATTCATGACAAAAGGAAACAAACATAGAACAAAATGCTGGGTCCTAGATTCTTAAACATGTATACTTTAGTACATTATCGAGCAGTGACAATAATATAAGACTTGAAAAATCAGAATAGCGACGCAAAACACAATAAACAAACAATATTAAATAAGATTAAGATTAAAATATTTACAAAAATTCAAAAAATTTCTAAGTGAGCCTGATCCTCTGGAAAAACTCTTTGTTTATGTCACACTTGCACTGGCTTCACAATCGTCCCACAGGTGCAGTGAGGTTCATTTAAAGCAGAATGTACTATGAGAAGGCACGCAGAGTAGTCCAGAGCAGCCGTAAAGTCGTCAGATGCGGCGTATGTGCGTCGTTATTGACGCGGAAAATCAGTGCAACGGTAAGTGGGAAGACCCCCTTAAAGTCTTCTGGTGGTTCAGAGAGGGGAGAATGTGACGCTGTGACGACTTCAAGCTCCAAAATCGTGGCTACCATCATTTTAGCAAGACAGTCATTTGCCCACTGGTGCATGACAAGTAACAAAATGTCGGTCGTTGCTAAAGTTCTTGCAGATATAACAGTGCTGGTCATTGCACACAACTGTGCTCCGACAATGGTGCTATGCACTCCTTTGAGCTGAAGGCTCTCAATGAAGCTGAAGGCTGAACAAGATGGTGTATTGGTTAGTACAAACTGGACTCGCATTCAGAAGGGTGGCAGTTCAAATCCAGATTTAGGTTTTCAGTGATTTCCTTTAATCGCTCCAGGCAGATGCTAGGTTGGTTCCTTCGACAGGGCATGGCTGAATTCCTTCCCAATCGCTGAAACATTCCGATCTCGCTCTCTGTCTCTGATGACCTTGATGTCGTCTACGCGTTGAACCCCAATATTCCTTCCTTTTACGAGCTGAACAGGAATTTGAGGTCGTGTATGGACAAGCATTCCACTATTCAAAACATGAGATCAAGCAAGTTATGCTGATCTGGACCACTTGTGATGCCAAATAGCAGAGAAATTTCTCGTCGTGATAAACGAAAATTTCGTTTACTGTTGCTGCCTAACATAGAGTTGCTTGACGGTACGGTCTGAGATTGGTTTCCCCCCCCCCCCCCCCCCCCCCCCCCAGGAGAAATGGATCGTGTGTAACAGGACGTAGTTGACGTACAAGGTGCGTTCCATAAGTAATGCGACCAAATTCATAAAAAATAATTTATTGAATATATTCTTACAAATAATCAAAAATTCCCCCCATGAACCATGGACCTTGCCGTTGGTGGGGAGGCTTGCGTGCCTCAGCGATACAGATGGCCGTACCGTAGGTGCAACCACAACGGAGGGGTATCTGTTGAGAGGCCAGACAAACGTGTGGTTCCTGAAGAGGGGCAGCAGCCTTTTCAGTAGTTGCAGGGGCAACAGTCTGGATGGTTGACTGATCTGGCCTTGCAACATTAACCAAAACGGCCTTGCTGTGCTGGTACTGCGAACGGCTGAAAGCAAGGGGAAACTACAGCCGTAGTTTTTCCCGAGGACATGCAGCTTTACTGTATGATTAAATGATGATGGCATCCTCTTGGGTAAAATATTCCGGAGGTAAAATAGTCCCCCATTCGGATCTCCGGACGGGGACTACTCAGGAGGATGTCGTTATCAGGAGAAAGAAAACTGGCGTTCTTCGGATCGGAGCGTGGAATGTCAGATCCCTTAATCGGGCAGGTAGGTTAGAAAATTTAAAAAGGGAAATGGATAGGTTAAAGTTAGATATAGTGGGAATTAGAGAAGTTCGGTGGCAGGAGGAACAAGACTTCTGGTCAGGTGACTACAGGGTTATAAACACAAAATCAAATAGGGGTAATGCAGGAGTAGGTTTAATAATGAATAGGAAAATAGGAATGCGGGTAAGCTACTACAAACAGCATAGTGAACGCATTATTGTGGCCAAGATAGATACGAAGCCCACACCTACTACAGTAGTACAAGTTTATATGCCAACTAGCTCTGCAGATGATGAAGAAATTGAAGAAATGTACGATGAAATAAAAGAAATTATTCAGATAGTGAAGGGAGACGAAAATTTAATAGTAATGGGTGACTGGAATTCGAGTGTAGGAAAAGGGAGAGAAGGAAACATAGTAGGTGAATATGGATTGGGGCTAAGAAATGAAAGAGGAAGCCGCCTAGTAGAATTCTGCACAGAGCACAACTTAATCATAGCTAACACTTGGTTTAAGAATCATGAAAGAAGGTTGTATACGTGGAAGAACCCTGGAGATACTAAAAGGTATCAGATAGATTATATAATGGTAAAACAGAGATTTAGGAACCAGGTTTTAAGTTGTAAGACATTTCCAGGGGCAGATGTGGACTCTGACCACAATCTATTGGTTATGACCTGTAGATTAAAACTGAAGAAACTGCAAAAATGTGGGAAATTAAGGAGATGGGACCTGGATAAACTGAAAGAACCAGAGGTTGTACAGAGTTTCAGAGAGAGCATAAGGGAACAATTGACAGGAATAGGGGAAAGAAATACAGTAGAAGAAGAATGGGTAGCTCTGAGGGATGTAGTAGTGAAGGCAGCAGAGGATAAAGTAGGTACAAAGACGAGGGCTGCTAGAAATCCTTGGGTAACAGAAGAAATATTGAATTTAATTGATGACAGGAGAAAATATAAAAATGCAGTAAATGAAGCAGGCAAAAAGGAATACAAACGTCTCAAAAATGAGATCGACAGGAAGTGCAAAATGGCTAAACAGGGATGGCTAGAGGACAAATGTAAGGATGTAGAAGCTTATCTCACTAGGGGTAAGATAGATACTGCCTACAGGAAAATTAAAGAGACCTTTGGAGAGAAGAGAACCACGTGTATGAATATCAAGAGCTCAGATGGCAGCCCAGTTCTAAGCAAAGAAGGGAAGGCAGAAAGGTGGAAGGAGTATATAGAAGGTTTATACAAGGGCGATGTACTTGAGGACAATATTATGCAAATAGAAGAGGATGTAGATGAAGACGAAATGGGAGATATGATACTGCGTGAAGAGTTTGACAGAGCACTGAAAGACCTGAGTCGAAACAAGGCCCCCGGAGTAGACAACATTCCATTAGAACTACTGACGGCCTTGGGAGAGCCAATCATGACAAAACTCTACCAGCTGGTGAGCAAGATGTATGAGACAGGCGAAATACCCTCAGACTTCAAGAAGAATATAATAATTCCAATCCCAAAGAAAGCAGGTGCTGACAGATGTGAAAATTACCGAACTATCAGTTTAATAAGCCACGGCTGCAAAATACTAACGCGAATTCTTTACAGACGAATGGAAAAACTGGTAGATGCAGACCTCGGGGAGGATCAGTTTGGATTCCGTAGAAATGTTGGAACACGTGAGGCAATACTGACCTTACGACTTATCTTAGAAGAAAGATTAAGAAAAGGCAAACCTACGTTTCTAGCATTTGTAGACTTAGAGAAAGCTTTTGACAATGTTGACTGGAATACTCTTTTTCAAATTCTAAAGGTGGCAGGGGTAAAATACAGGGAGCGAAAGGCTATTTATAATTTGTACAGAAACCAGATGGCAGTAATAAGAGTCGAGGGGCATGAAAGGGAAGCAGTGGTTGGGAAAGGAGTGAGACAGGGTTGTAGCCTCTCCCCGATGTTATTCAATCTGTATATTGAGCAAGCAGTAAAGGAAACAAAAGAAAAATTTGGAGTAGGTATTAAAATTCATGGAGACGAAGTAAAAACTTTGAGGTTCGCCGATGACATTGTAATTCTGTCAGAGACGGCAAAGGACTTGGAAGAGCAGTTGAACGGAATGGACAGTGTCTTGAAAGGAGGATATAAGATGAACATTAACAAAAGCAAAACGAGGATAATGGAATGTAGTCAAATTAAATCGGGTGATGCTGAGGGAATTAGATTAGGAAATGAGACACTTAAAGTAGTAAAGGAGTTTTGCTATTTAGGAAATAAAATAACTGATGATGGTCGAAGTAGAGAGGATATAAAATGTAGACTGGCAATGGCAAGGAAAGCGTTTCTGAAGAAGAGAAATTTGTTAACATCGAATACAGATTTATGTGTCAGGAAGTCGTTTCTGAAAGTATTTGTTTGGAGTGTAGCCATGTATGGAAGTGAAACATGGACGATAACTAGTTTGGACAAGAAGAGAATAGAAGCTTTCGAAATGTGGTGCTACAGAAGAATACTGAAGATAAGGTGGATAGATCACGTAACTAATGAGGAGGTACTGAATAGGATTGGGGAGAAGAGAAGTTTGTGGCACAACTTGACTAGAAGAAGGGATCGGTTGGTAGGACATGTTTTGAGGCATCAAGGGATCACAAATTTAGCATTGGAGGGCAGCGTGGAGGGTAAAAATCGTAGAGGGAGACCGAGAGATGAGTACACTAAGCAGATTCAGAAGGATGTAGGTTGCAGTAGGTACTGGGAGATGAAGCAGCTTGCACAGGATAGAGTAGCATGGAGAGCTGCATCAAACCAGTCTCAGGACTGAAGACAACAACAACAACAACAATCAAAAATTTTCAAAATAGCACCCTCTTGCGTCGATACACTTCTGGAGGCGACGTTTCCATGTTTAGAAGGCATCCTGGAATGCCTTTTAACCGAGGAAACAAAAAAAGTCAGTGTGAGCCAGGTCAGGACTGTAGGGAGACTGGGGAATCAATTGGGTCTTGATCCTGGCCAGGAAGTCGTTGACAATGAAGGCACTGTGACTCGGTGTGTTGTCGTGGTGAACATTCCACACGTCCTTGATGTCGTAGATACGAATTCGTGGTGGACAATGCCTCTGACGTCAAAGAACACAATGAGCATAGTTTTGATCCTGGACTTGCTCATGCATGCCTTCTTAGGACAGGGCGACGATGGGGTGTGCCACTCTGAACTCTGCCTTTTTGTCTCAGGGCCGTACTCAAAAATCCACCACTCATCACCGGTGACAACTAAGTTTAAAAAATTAGGATCATTTTCACACATTTCCAACATTTCTTTGCACCGAAGCACTTGCATCTGCTTGTGTTCGTCAACACTTTTGGAAAGAGTTTGGCACACACCTTTCTCATGTTCAAATCTTCTGTCACAATGCGGAAAACTGATGTTTTTGACATGTTTAGAGTTTTTGCTATCAACTGAAGCCTCAGCCGTCTGTCAGAGTTCAAACAATCGCACACACACGTCACATTTTCGTCGACTCCTGCGGTCGATGACCGTCCACTGCGAGGTTCGTCGGTGACCTCCTCTCGGCCCTCCATGAACGACTTGTGCCATCGGAAAACTTGTGATTTGGACAAGCAATCAGTCTCAAAGGCATGCTGAAGTAATGAAACGTTTCGGTGGCAGACTTCCCAAGTTTAACGCAAAATTTAGTAGGGTACCGTTGCTCTACAGTATGATCCATTGCGCCGTGTTACATAAACTCAGAACGAGGTTGACGGAAACGCACGTCCTGACTCTCTGGGAGCTCGCAGCCGAATGAGACAAAGAGCGTTTTGAAGCTAACACCCCGATCCACTTAGCCCAGCCGATTACAGCTGTGGTGTACCGTCGCGTCAGAAAAAATTGGTCGCATTACCTATGGAACGCACTCTGTATTCCGTGAAGAAACGTCTGTAGTAGAAATTAGTATCGCCCACACCAGCATGACACATTCTAATTATTCTCTAGGAAGCGTAAATGCTTTGTTGTGGTCCTTCCGCCAAGGCAGAGTGACGTCTACCTTAGTGGCCATGCCAGTCTCCTGCGTCCCTCGGGAATGCTCCATTGTGCGCTTGTTCATGGTGTCTATTAACCCCCAGCCGTAAGCCACTCGTCATCTGAGGCCGGTTGACCTTGACCGCTACAAGCATCAGCTGGGCATGTGGTTCCGAGCCGCCTACTGCTGTGGTGTCACTGCCTTCCCCGTGTGTGTGTGTGTGTGTGTGTGTGTGTGTGTGTGCCTGGCCCATTGGATCACCTGTTGCATCGGCTGTTATCACCTCGAGTGTTGCTGGTGTGCCGCATGTTGCGACGGTACCTAACAATTATTTCTAGTGTAGTTACTCTTCTAAACGACAGTTCATACGAGCAAACCAGTTGTGACTCTACCTGCGCCTACTCGTACTTCAGGTACTGGACCTATGCACAGCTCTGTTTAAAAAGAACGGCTCGGTGTCGTCATAGGGTTGAGCCGCACATGTATGCTTTCGCGCCCCTCAGCTAATTCGCTGCAAATAATAATAGCCTGTATATGTGATCCTGGAGGCAAATAGTCTATGCATTGACTAGAATTGAGAGTTAATAACGTATAAAGAAACACAAAATAAAAGTTAAATGAATAATTTAATGACAAGGATTCTATTCTAGCGGCTGTAGCTGACGTACTCCACAGAGGATTGTAGTGAATAATGTTTATTCAAGGAAGGACATCTCAAATCAGTGGGAAGTGGTACTACGATATTCGATTAAAATGCGGTCCGAAAGTACCCTTCTTAAATCTTGTAAGCTACATTGAGAGCATCACTAAATTGGTAGCAAAATCCTCTACTAAATAGCGATCAAAGCTACGGGAAAACTAACGATACACGGAATATTTACCGCTCAAAACAGCTCAGCGTTCAACGCTATGATTTACAAATTAACACACGCGATACAAACAATACTAACTCATACCCGGCCTATCGCCATGTCCGTGGTACGAGCGGAAGAAGTTAAGAGTCCTACTCTGGAGCGCGTTCAGACCTCTCGAAATATAAAGTCCCTTCAGAAGTTAAAGTATGGTACTGCCCAGAATCAATCACCTAGACGACGAAATCACGCACGTTACCCTAAACAAGTCTGCCTCCTTCCGGAACTTCCGTGAAAGTGACCAGAATCGCTCTCTTGAGTTCTCCATTCGAAAAGTCCCAGTCTCCAATTGACATCAGCAGTGTTCCACCACTACCCTGCAGTCATTGGATAAAGGCTATACACCCCCCTCCCCCCCCCCCCCCCCGCCCACCACCACAAAAAAACACAGTGTTCTCAAGCTCTGCAGACATGATATGATTCAAGCTGACCACTTCCCGAACAAAACTAGTACATTACAACAATATCTAAATAAAGAAATGTCATAAACATTCTGTTACACTCAGATCAAATATAAGTAATAGTTGGTTCATAAATAAATAAGGCAGCACTCTTGTGCAAGTGCGCTCACGTACAATGATTACAGATTATCGATAAGTATGTTTAAACAATTACTTTTGCCTGCTTGACAGAAACGTCTTTTGGCACTGTTTACAATAATGTTGTTAGCTAACACAACCAATTAACCACTTTTAAATTACCACGGTTTTTAATGGCACTTGCAATCAATATATAAATTAAGTTAGTGGCACAATAGCAAATGTTCACGAAATTACTACAAAAGTTTGACGGTACGACATATTGGTGTTGTGTACATTTGCTGTGTAAATGTGAAGAACACAATGTTCCCGTCGGCCGGAGTGGCCGTGCGGTTCTAGGCGCTACAGTCTGGAACCGAGCGACCGCCACGGTCGCAGGTTCGAATCCTGCCTCGGGCATGGATGTGTGTCATACCCTTAGGTTAGTTATGTTTAGTTAGTTCTAAGTTATAGGCGACTGATGACCTCAGAAGTTAAGTCGCATAGTGCTCAGAGCCATTTGAACCACAATGTTCCGACAAACATTTGCATAATGAAAAAGATGTATAAGACGTTGTAAATCAATAAATACAATAGACACAGGTACGTAACTTTCAGACATGGCGGCCGTATTGCAATCACCTGAGATATTGTTTGCTGAAATCGCATGAAGGGATTAAAAGTTGTTAATTCAGAGGGTCACTGTTAAAACGTTTATTCACTGCGGAATATTAAGTTCTGTTGTATTAAACATATTGAAATACTGTTGTGTCATTGGGTGCGCTCAGACGTACAGGCAAACCGACAAATTCACCTCTTACCAAGACTGGGCGGCTGAGCAGCCCGCCTAAATACGAGTAACGTTACGCAGTCCATGCTTCCAAGTCGCCCTGCACAGGGTATCGCGGCGGATATGCTCAGTACATGATTTCCTGTCATGTAATATACATTTCAATAAACGTCCGTATGACTGAGCAAAACTGAATTTGTGTTGGCCACTTAAAAACAAACACAACTGGTTCAAGTACCATTAACTGTCAATTAATTGAAAAAAACTTAGCAATACTATGCCAGGTTCTTTACCCTCATGTGCACAGTGTCTGTTATTCACAGTAACCCTGCAGACAGTACCGCTGACAGCAACATGATACTCATGATTTCGTCGATAATCACACATTTGTCGATTAATAATGGGTTAGTCGCATGTCAGTTACCCCTTTGCTAGTTCATTAGGTTATCATAGCCCCATTTTACGCCTTATTTCTATGCTAGTTTCATTTGCATGCTTAGCATTTGTGCAACCGTATATTGTCTTCGACGTAGTATACTACTACAATCTCCCGTGGACAAAAATTTCACGCACACACAAAAATCTTCTGGCCTTATTCAGTATTCACATATCCTTCCAATACATTATGCCCCATTCCCGAGTTGAAACATCTATCAGGTTATATTCATTGTCACATCCTACGCAAAACACTGCTCTCAGAATATTCTCAGCTATTCCAGTTGGACTCCTCATTCCCCTTTTGAACAACCTTTTATTCTCCTGTATGAAACTAAACTAAACTCCGTCCGAACAGGCCATGAAGGCCCACGGTACCGACCGGTCGCCGTGTCATCCTCAACCACTAGCTTCACTGGGTGTGGATACGCAGAGGCATATGGTGAGCATACCGCCCTCCCGGCCGTATCTACATCTACATCTACATGACTACTCTGCAATTCACATTTAAGTGCATGGCAGAGGGTTCATCGAACCACAATCATACTATCTCTCTACTATTCCACTCCCGAACAGCGAGCGGGAAAAACGAACAGCTAAACCTTTCTGTTCGAGCTCTGATTTCTCTTATTTTATTTTGATGATCATTTCTACCTATGTAGGTTGGGCTCAACAAAATATTTTCGCATTCGGAAGAGAAAGGTGGTGACTGAAATTTCGTAAAAAGGTCTCGCCGCGACGAAAAACGTCTATGCTGTAATGACTTCCATCCCAACTCGTGTATCATATCTGCCACACTCTCTCCCCTATAACGCGATAATACAAAACGAGCTGCCCTTTTTTGCACCCTTTCGATGTCCTCCGTCAATCCCACCTGGTAAGGATCCCACACCGCGCAGCAATATTCTAACAGAGGACGAACGAGTGTAGTGTAAGCTGTCTCTTTAGTGGACTTGTTGCATCTTCTAAGTGTCCTGCCAATGAAACGCAACCTTTGGCTCGCCTTCCCGACAATATTATCTATGTGGTCCTTCCAACTGAAGTTGTTCGTAATTTTAACACCCAGGTACTTAGTTGAATTGACAGCCTTGAGAATTGTACTATTTATCGAGTAATCGAATTCCAAAAGATTTCTTTTGGAACTCATGTGGATCATCTCACACTTTTCGTTATTTAGCGTCAACTGCCACCTGACACACCACACAGCAATCTTTTCTAAATCGCTTTGCAGCTGATACTGGTCTTCGGATGACCTTACTAGACGGTAAATTACAGCATCATCTGCGAACAGTCTAAGAGAACTGCTCAGATTGTCACCCAGGTCATTTATATAGATCAGGAACAGTAGAGGTCCCAGGACGCTTCCGATTTCTCCTGTAAGCTACAGGAAAATAAAACAAAAATTTGTAAGACAGTACAAGTTATGATTTATTAAGTGCTGTCGCTGGATTCAGGAAAGCTGCAGATTGTTGATCATATACGTGTTCTGCAGTGCATCACTTAGTTCTATAGTCACCTCACGTCCAGGTTGCCATGCACTTGCCAAACAACCTCATTTTCCACCTTTACATTTATTCCTCATGCTCCTATAAAAACCACAAAACAATGCTCATAAAGAACATACACTGATGAGCCAAAACTTTATGGTCACATGCTTAATAGCTTATTTGTTTTGTCTCTGAAACGAAATACATCACTGATTAACGCCCATCAAAAACTTCTAGTGCCGACGACTTTGCCCCAGTGGTAACACCGGTTCCCGTCAGATCGCGGACGTTAAACGTTGTCGGGCTGGATTATCACTTGAATGGGTGACCATGCAGTCTGCCGAGTGCTGTTGGCAAACGGGGTGCACTCAGTCACTGTGAAGCAAACTGAGGAGCTACTTGATTGAAAAGTAGCGGCTCCGGTCTCGTAAACTGACTTCGGACAGGAGAGCGGTGTGCTGACTACATGCCCCTCCATATCCGCATACAGTGACACCTCTGGGCTGAGGATGACACGGCGGCCGGTCGGTACCGTTGGGCCTTCATAGCTTGTTCGGTCGGAGTTTGGTTTTATAAAACTTCTCCTGTGTGGAGATGAACGCCACTGTCATGGAGATGGCTCCCCAGAGGTGTCATTGTATAAGCAGCACTACCCCTTGGTCGTCTCCAAAGATACGCTGGTGTAGCCCGACCAAAATCCGCGACCGATCCCCAAGCTAATCTAAAGACCTTGCCTTTCCTTTACGCTCCTGCACTATATTTCCACCGAACAGTGTCTGTTGTCTATAGGTAAATAGACAACACTGCGGCCCAATAGCGATTTTTCCCTCCAGAATGCGGAGTCCAGCCGAAGCAGCGTCTTGCTTTCAGACGCCAATCCTTTGTCGGAACTCTCCCCTACTACTAAAAGGAATCCGTGTCAATTCTGCGCTCTTAACAGACTTAAACAAACTAACCACGCACCTTCCTACCAAGATGCTAGCTTCGCATCAGAGGGACACACAAATAAGGAAACACTGCTTGCGAGGATAGACCACTATTTTTTTATTTTCGAAAACGGCTAATGGCTATCCACAAAGCCAGACCCCAAAACATGATAAAAACCGCCCTCGTCCATAACTCACGGCGCCTCTCCGCTCCCTGGCGTCCCGCAAGGCGTCACGGCATTGTAAGTCGGACAATGGCACGGCAGCCCGCTGGAACACCCCGACAGTCCAGTTCCACGAACTCAATGCGTAGGCAACCCGGTCGCCGCGCAAAGCGCCGTTTCTCCATAACATGTCTGTTCGCCCACTCTCAGTTCCAGCACTGTGTCTCCCATGCACACAAAGCAATCAAAAACAGAGAGCCCTCCACCATGTTAAAGAAGAGAAATTACATATCACACCACACTGTCAGTCACTGTGGTCCAAGGTCTTATGGAACGTCACAACAGATGCCATTAAATAATTTAAAAAAAACAAGCACTTCAACACCTGTTCATGCTATGTACGTTTTACTGCTATTTGAATACGACTATAAATTCACTGTTTTGTGAGCTCAGTGAACCGTGCTGTGGTTTCTGCTCCACCGCCACATGCCTAGGTAACAATTATGTGTGAAATCTGTTTATTCTTATTTCTGTATTGTGCACGTCCTGTGACCTTTTTCTATTTGTACCCTCCCTTAAAGTACCTGGTCAATTATGAATGTTATGAATGAAGTAACAGACGAAGTAAAGAGGTGTAGCGGGTTTCTGAATATTCTACCAACCCATATTCTGTCGGGAGTAGGCAAAGAGCACGAACCGGGAAGCTAGGCCAAAGATGTGCAAAAGTTAACACTTCTGTGAGCATAGGTCGGTCATGGACTTCCCCCACCACTCTAGTTATTCAGAGAGATCACCGCGCTGCCGTTAGTCATTGAGTGTGCGAGAAGACGGGTAAGCGACCATATGTTCTTTCAGAGCGGCTACATCGAATATTGGAAAAAGGTATTTGAATGTTTCATTTCATAACTAAGTTTAATTATTTCTTTTTCACAGTTTATTTTTAGTCGATTATTGGAACAGAGGTAATCATTTTTATATACTTTTCTGATTAGAAGAGAGACTTAACTATGTGGCAGTTAGGCAAGACCTAGTGGTAAAAGACTTCGAAATTGGGTCTATGTACCCTATTAAAGCTATTCCAATCTATAAATATCCGCAGCCTCATGGTAAACATTATGAAATTTAACCAGCTTATAACCGAAGTGCGTGGAAACTTTTCTAGCATTCACAAATGCGTACGCGGTACCGATTTTTAGTGCTCGTCTGTAATCATTTTTGGTTACAAGCCACTCAACCCAATAATGTATTTAAGGGCACTTCACATATACACAATGCAGGCACAGAACCCTCCTCATTGCCTAAACCACGAAATGTTGTGTATTCTTTTGTCTTTGTAGAGCTTGGCTTTCCGCTCCTTTCTCGACATTGCATATGATAGTTTGCTGCTAAATCCGAATGGTGACCACATTCTTTCCATAAGATACCTCCCTTTTCCCCACAGGACTCTGCTAGTTAAAGCCAACAACTCAGCATATTATCAATTGGTTTTGTGTAAAAATGCGCAAGAATATTTTGAGCCTCCAAAGAGTGTGAGATTCAACTTCTTTGTCAATTGTGTAACTGTGTTTACTGATAGAATAAACTTCCTTGTTAGAATGATGGCAATTATCTCTAGCCAACATCATTTAAAAGCCATTGCCTATTATAATGAATAGCTAAGAGGTAAATACCGTAGGTTCACCGAGTTCTACACTCTTGGAAATTGAAATAAGAGCATCGTGAATTCATTGTCCCAGGAAGGGGAAACTTTATTGACACATTCCTGGGGTCAGATAAATCACATTATCACACTGACAGAACCACAGGCACATAGACACAGGCAACAGAGCATGCACAATGTCGGCACTAGTACAGTGTATATCCACCTTTCGCAGCAATGCAGGCTGCTGTTCTCTCATGGAGACGATCGTAGAGATGCTGGATGTAGGCCTGTGGAACGGCTTGCCATGCCATTTCCACCTGGCGCCTCAGCTGGACCAGCGTTCGTGCTGGACGTGCAGACCGCGTGAGACGACGCTTCATCCAGTCCCAAACATGCTCAATGGGGGACAGATCCGGAGATCTTGCTGGCCAGGGTAGTTGACTTACACCTTCTAGAGCACGTTGGGTGGCACGGGATACATGCGGACGTGCATTGTCCTGTTGGAACAGCAAGTTCCCTTGCCGGTCTAGGAATGGTAGAACGATGGGTTAGATGACGGTTTGGATGTACCGTGCACTATTCAGTGTCCCCTCGACGATCACCAGAGGTGTACGGCCAATGTAGGAGATCGCTCCCCACACCATGATGCCGGGTGTTGGCCCTGTGTGCCTCGGTCGTATGCAGTCCTGATTGTGGCGCTCACCTGCACGGCGCCAAACACGCATACGACCATCATTGGCACCAAGGCAGAAGCGACTCTCATCGCTGAAGACGACACGTCTCCATTCGTCCCTCCATTCACGCCTGTCGCGACACCACTGGAGGCGGGCTGCACGATGTTGGGGCGTGAGCGGAAGACGGCCGAACGGTGTGAGGGACCGTAGCCCAGCTTCATGGAGACGGTTGCGAATGGTCCTCGCCGATACCCCAGGAGCAACAGTGTCCCTAATTTGCTGGGAAGTGGCGGTGCGGTCCCCTACGGCACTGCGTAGGATCCTACGGTCTTGGCGTGCATCCGTGCGTCGCTGCGGTCCGGTCCCAGGTCGACGGGCACGTGCACCTTCCGCCGACAACTGGCGACAACATCGATGTACTGTGGAGACCTCACGCTCCACGTGTTGAGCAATTCGGCGGTACGTCCACCCGGCCTCCCGTATGCCCACTATACGCCCTCGCTCAAAGTCCTCAACTGCACATACGGTTCACGTCCACGCTGTCGCGGCATGCTACCAGTGTTAAAGACTGCGATGGAGCTCCGTATGCCACGGCAAACTGGCTGACACTGACGGCAGCGGTGCACAAATGCTGCGCAGCTAGCGCCATTCGACGGCCAACACCGCGGTTCCTGGTGTGTCCGCTGTGCCGTGCGTGTGATCATTGCTTGTACAGCCCTCTCGCAGTGTCCGGAGCAAGTATGGTGGGTCTGACACACCGGTGTCAATGTGTTCTTTTTTCCATTTCCAGGGGGTGTAGAATGAATTAATATACAAGTGGGCCAAATGTCCTTTCAGCTATGGACATCATATATAGTCAGTGAAGATTCCATCAGTCACAGAGAAACGTGCCTACGATGGGTTACGAAAGCAGACTCAAGCAACTAAACACATAAAAAAAAGTTTCGCATCGGCTAGGTTTCGAAAGTTCCGGAACCTGTACAGAAAATTGGAATAGAGCTCAACATAAACATCATTTCCGCCCTTTTTATTGCTCATGAAAACCACACATTGCATGTTGTACCACCATACAGCGTGACCTTCGGAGTTGGTGGTCCAGATTGCCGTGCACACCGGTACCTCTAAAACCGCGTAGCACGTCCTCTTGCATTGATGCATGCCTGTATTCGTCGTGGCATACTATCCACAAGTTCATCAAGGTACTGTTGGGCCATATTGTCCCACTCCTCAACGGCAATTCGGCGTAGATCCCTCAGAATGGTTGGTGGGTCACGTCGTCCATAAACAGCCATTTTCAATCCATCCCAGGCATGTGCGATAGTGCTCATATCTGGAGAACATGCTGGCCACTCTAGTCTAGGAATGTCGTCATCCTGAAGAAGGAAGTCATTCACAAGATAGGCACGATGGGGGCGCGAATTGCCGTCCATGAAGACGAATGCTTCGCCAGTATGCTGCCGATATAATTGCGCTGTCGGTTGGAGGGTGTCAAAAACGTATCGTACAGCCGTCAGGGCGCCTTCCATGACCACCAGCGGCGTACGTCGGCCTCACATAACGCCAATCCAAAACAGCACGGAACCTCCACCTTGCTGCACTCACTGGACAGTGTGTCAAAGGATTTCAGACTCACCAGGTTGCCTCTAAACAGGTCTCCGACGATTGTCTGGTTGAAGGCATATGCGACACTCATCGGTGAAGAGAACGTGATGCCAATACAGAGCGATCCATTCGGCATGTTGTTGGGACCATCTGTACCGCGCTGCATGGTGTCGTGGTGGCAAAGATGGACCTCGCCATGGACGTCGGCAGTGAAGTTGCGCATCATGCAGCACATTGCGCACAGTTTCGTAACAGGAAGTTCTGTGGCACTAAACGCATTATTCAACATGGTGGCCTTGCTGTCAGGGTTCCTCTGAGCCATAATCCGTAGGTAGCTGTCATCCAGTGCAGTAGTAGCCCTTGGGCGGCCTGAACGAGGCGTGTCATCGACAGTTCCTGTCTCTCTGTATCTCCTCTATGTCCGAACAACATCGCTTTGGTTCACTCCGAGACGCCTGGGCACTTCGCTAGTTTAGAGCCCTTCCTGGCACAAAGTAACAATATGGACGCGATCGAACCGCGGTATTGACAGTCTAGGCATAGTTGAACTACAGACAACACGAGCCGTGTACCTCCTTCCTGGTGGAATGCCTGGAAATGATCGGCTGTCGGACCCCCTCCGTCTAATAGGCTGTGCTCATGCATAGTTGTTAACATCTTTGGCGTGTTTAGTGACATCTCTGAACAGAGAGGCTGTGGCTGTGATACAACATCTACAGTCAACATCTGTCTTCACGAGTTTTGGGAACCGGGGTGATGCAAAACGTTTTTTGATGTGTGTATAATTTAAACAGAGTATAAGTAACCGCTCTCGTAGCCTGCCATGATAATAGAAGTAAAAAGATAGACAAATGAATAGAAAAGAAGAACGGGGGGGGGGGGGGCGGGGGGCTACACTTTATAATAAATATTCTCATTGCAATCCCCTAACAATTTTATGCATTCTCATTCTTCAAATTAACGAACTTATATCAAAACTAGAGAAAAAGGCATGCAAATTTGTCTGCCGCATTTCAATGTAATTGTGAAATGTAAACACGAAGGACAATCACAGCTGAATCAAGACCAGACAGAACTCATATCATGGCGGGGAGAGACTGCTGAGCCGGCCGGTGTGGCCGTGCGGTTCTAGGCGCTTCAGTCTGGAACTGCGTGTAAGAATCCTGCCTCGGGCATGGATGTGTGTGATGTCCTTAGGTTAGTTAGGTTTAAATAGTTCTAAGTTCTAGGGGACTGATGAGCACAGATGTTAAGTTCCATAGTGCTCAGAGCCATTTGAACAATTTTTTTGAGACTGCTGAGCAGTGCAGAGCGTGGTTGTACAAATTGAGACGAGGTCAGAGGAAAGAATGAGTGGTAGATTTTGAAATGTTACCATCAGTCCAGTTAGCACAATGACGTGCGTAATGCGTTAAAACGAATAGGGTACGATGTTCGAGCATTTCCCCATAAACAACAAAGTTCTGTAGTAAGTGCCAAGCAACACCTGAGATGACGTAGAGAGCGAAGCTTCTGGGCTGTGAATGACTGGAAACGAATCATTTGGAGTGCTGCACCACACCATAATCTGTGGAAACGCAACAGAAATGCTTGGTTTCGGCGAATTCCTGGAAAAAACTTACCTGCCCTCATATGAAGAGCCAACAGAGTGAAGTACAGAGGACGGGGAGTTATGGTATTGGGGTATTTTTCGTGGTTAAGGAGTGGTCCACTTACTGCGCTTAAGAAAACGCTAAATGCGGTAAGATATGAAGACATTTTATGGTATTGTGTACTGCATACGGCAGAGGGACAGCTCGGAGGTGATGACAGTTTGTATCAGAGAATAATGCAGCAGGTGCACTATCTGTGGGGCAATGGTTTGTGGACAGTGACATTCTTGAAACGGATGGCCCAACCCAGAGTCCTGACTTCAAACCAATGGAACACCTCAGGGCTGATTTAGAATGTCAACTTCACTCTAGAGTCCAGTCTACAACGTCACTACCATCCCTCGTTTCGGCTCTTGAGAAAGAATGGGTTGCCGTTCCTTCACAGTCACTCAGGCACATCAGTGAAAATATTCCCAGCAGAGTTCAAAACGTCATAGAGACGAAGAGTGGACAGTCCCCATATTAACGTCCACTAATAAATCTCAGGATACTTCGGATCACACAGTGCATGCGTCACAGCCAGCCATATTACCACACGCGATCGATTTACTGCAGCCGATGCAGCGGATTGCTTGGGAATTACGAGCGATCAGCGATCCGTCGCTGCGATTTGCTCACACACATGCCATCTATGGACCGATCGTGCTGCTTGACGACCAGTTGTTGTCATACATCCCTCGTGTGTGGAGTCTTTAACGCCTCTGCTAAATCCGAAATTTTATATCGCACTACCACGTCTGCAGCTGTTTTAGGCATGTAACACGACCGTAGATGGGACGCTATTCTTAACTGCTCAGTCCCCTCTGTGCTTTCAACAGCATAAAATCGCTTACGTAACATCATTGTCTTATCAGTAGGAGATATACAGGTAATTATTTTCCTGCATGAACAGTTATTTGAAGTGGAACTGAGATTGTTTGCATCAGATTGGATGATAGGTGTTATCAGTCAGAAAAAGGAGGAAAGAACCGGTATACGACGAGATAAAACTATTCTGGAGTTCTTCCGTCTGTTGGGTAAGAGTTTGCAGGAAGGCTTCTGCTTGTGATCAGTAAAAAAACAAACTCACAACCACTTGAGAAGCAAGTCGGTAACGTTCTTCGCAATCTTTGTATCACAAGTACTTCTCAGTGACAATGCCTGTAAATAAACGAGCGATGACAGCAGTTAACAGAAAATCGTGGAGAAGCAACATTAAGCAGTCCGCACACCGTTTCCTATGCATTTTTAAATATCTTTAATGTAGTGCGATTCTCACCCATTCTTACCTAACTTATCATGCGCAGCGCCGGCCGGTGTGGCCGAACGGTTCTAGGCGCTTCAGTCCGGAACCACGCGACTGTTACGATCGCAGGTTCGAATCCTGCCTCGGGCATGGATGTGTGTGATGTCCTTAGGTTGGTTAGGTTTAAGTAGTTCTAAGTTCTAGGGAACTTTGACCTCAGAAATTAAGTACCATAGTGCTCAGAGCCATTTTTAATCCTGCCCAGCGACTGTAATGAAGATATTAATTCATACTTAAACGCTTAGATAACCTGGATCTTATTAATGACATACATATTATAATATGTATAAGGACAAAGGGGGAAGAGTGAGAACCGAAAACCAAGAGAGAAGTACTAGGATCAAAATGCGCAAGGGTGAGCATGCGATGTAGCTGACCTACGAGGTTGACAGGAACATCGAAGATGCGGATGAATCGAAGATGCGGATGAGTAGGAAGAACAAACTTGTCACGTTCAGATACAGTATTACTAATGTCGTCCTTGACAAGTCATGTCGTTTAAATATTTGGACATACCGTTGCAGCGCGATATGAAATGAAACGAGCATGTGAAAACTGCGGTAGGGAAAGCGAATGGTCGACTTCGGTTTATTTGGAGAATTTTAGGAAAGAGTGGTTCACCTGTAAAGGAGACCGCATTCAGGACGCTAGCGCGACTTATTCTTGAGTACTGCTCGAGTGTTTGGGATCCGTACCACGTCGGATTGAAGGAAGACACTGAAGCAGTTTAGAGACGAGCTGCTAGATTTGTTACCGGTAGCTTCGAGCAACACGTAAATGTTACGGAGATGCGTCTGGAACTCAAGTGGGAATCCTTGGAGGGAAGGTGACGTTCTTTTCGAGGAACGCTGTTGAGAAAATTTAGAGAACCGGCATTTGAAGCTGACTGCAGAACGATTCTACTGCCGCCACTATTCATTGCGCTTAAGGGCCACGAAGATAAGATCGAGAAATTGGGGCTCATACGGAGTCATATAGATAGTCGTTTTTCCCTCGCTCTGTTTGCGAGTGGAACAGGAAACGAAATGATTAGTAGTGTTACCGAGTGCCCTCCGCCACATACCGTAATGTAGAATGACACTAGTCTCAGTACTGGGATGAAAATTCAGGGTGAAAGGACACCAATGTTAAGATTCTCTGATGAAGTTGTTATCCTATATGAAAGTGAGGAAAAAAATTACATAACATGCTTATATATTTATTTTTCGTGCCCCGGGACATGAGATTATTACTATACTCTGCACGAAGATCTCAGGTTTAGGCGCTGTTCAGGAACATGATCCGATAAAATATCGACAGAGAGTCAGCGGACGGCGCTAAATATGCGAGACAAACGCTTAGGAAGAAGAAGAGGAAGGTAGAGTAATTACATACAATGAATCAGTTACAGAGACATTTCAATAAAACGAAGACAGAAACAAATATAGGTATGAATAAGTGAAACGATAATTTGTAAAACACAGACAGGGAGGTAAAAAAAGAAACAAATAAACATAAAGCTAATCCTTTTCATATGCTGTGGAGTGCCCAGTATTCGGCGGTGTTGACTGCTATTTTGTTAGCTGCCGCAAGATGGTTGGTGGTACATTTATCCGGAAGATTCGTGCATGCTAGCACACATTGTTGGTGCTGCAGGTTGACTCTGCATCGTGACTCCCCACTTATCAGTCTGCTCAGCCTCTTCCATATCACATTAAGGTGCGCTTGAACCTACTAGTGTTCGTTCCTGTTTGACATTCGTTCTCTGTGCTTCAGTCAAAAAATCTCGCCAAGACTCCACTCAGCGAATTCCGGGAGATGACGGACTTGCGGTAGTTCTTTACATGAACCCCTTTCTCGACCTGAATCTTGGTCGTTGAGGATCGTGCCCAAAAAAGTGATGTGTGGGATTAATTTCCTGTTTCTTCTTCTCCATTTCTAAAGCTAATTTCCTGCGAATACCTTGTGATGGTGCTGTAGTCTTCATTTTGTACAGTTTAATGATACGAGTTGGTCGTAGACAGCCTGCCACAGTGCGTCCAGTCTCGTTCAGAGCTGCAACAACCTGTCTGGCATGTACAGAATCTTGCCAGACTGGTGTAGAATATTCTGCTGCCGAGAAAGGTAGTGTCAGGGCAGGCGTTCGAAGCACTTTTGGTTGAGCATCCCAGGTGGTTCCTTTAAGACTGCCGATCCTATTATTCCTTGCTGATATTACCTACGTTTCTACCATTTGTAGACTTAGCGAAAGCCTTTGACAATGTTGACTGGAATACTCTCTTTCAAATTCTGAAGGTGGCAGGGGTAAAATACAGGGAGCGAAAGGCTATTTACAATTTGTACAGAAACCAGATGGCAGTTATAAGAGTCGAGGGGCATGAACGGGAAGCAGTGGTTGGGAAGGGAGTGAGACAGGGTTGTAGTCTCTCCCCGATGTTATTCAATCTGTATATTGAGCAAGCAGTAAAGGAAACAAAAGAAAAATTTGGAGTAGGTATTAAAATCCATGGAGAAGAAATAAAAGCTTTGAGGTTCGCCGATGACATCGTAATTCTGTCAGACAACAAAGGACTTGGAAGAGCAGTTGAACGGAAAGGAGGATATAAAATGAACATCAACAAAAGCAAAACGAGGATAATGGAATGTAGTCGAACTAAATCGGGTGATGCTGAGGGAATTAGATTAGGAAATGAGACACTTAAAGTAGTAAAGGAGTTTTGCTATTTGGGGAGCAAAATAACTGATGATGGTCGAAGTAGAGAGGATATAAAATGTAGACTGGCAATGGCAAGGAAAGGGTTTCTGTAGAAGAGAAATTTGTTAACATCGAGTATAGATTTAAGTGTCAGGAAGTCATTTCTGAAAGTATTTGTATGGAATGTAGACATGTATGGAAGTGAAACATGGACGATAAATAGTTTGGACAAGAAGAGAATAGAAGCTTTCGAAATGTGGTGCTACAGAAGAATGCTGAAGATTAGATGGGTAGATCACATAACTAATGAGGAAGTATTGAATAGAATTGGGGAGAAGAGAAGTTTGTGGCACAACTTGACCAGAAGAAGGGATCGGTTGGTAGGACATGTTCTGAGGCATCAAGGGATCACCAATTTAGTATTGGAGGGCAGCGTAGAGGGTAAAAATCGTAGAGGGAGACCAAGAGATGACTACACTAAGCAGATTCAGAATAATGTGTGTTGCAGTGGGTACTGGGAGATGAAGAAGCTTGCACAGGATAGAGTAGCATGGAGAGCTGCATCAAACCAGTCTCAGGACTGAAGACCACAACAACAACAACTTTGAGCTTGGTTTATGTAGCGGGCTTTGGATATAAGGAAACTGTCCATCTTATCACCAAATTGTTTGGAGTATCGCAGTGGAACAGCTGTTCTGCTGTCCACGTGATTTTCAGTTTCCTTTTAGTTACCTTATTTCTTGGAGACCTTGTAAGCACACTGTAGTATCGTTGCCTATGCTACTGCGGTATCGATAGTTACCTCTCTGGAGAACGCAGAGCGAAATTGTCGAGTGTGATGGTTCAGCTTCTGTGGAGCATGTCACGTGCAGCGCCAACGTCACCATTGCAAAATGCTGATGTGATATTTTGATGAATTAATTAAAGTTTCTACCACTGAAGCTGTGTCTGTTACGTCGGTGTCGACAGCTCGGTATTGGTGAGCTATCTGAGCGGTAACATTTCGGAAACCGTGTGTCGTGCCTCGAGACAACAATCACCCGAGTGGCGTCGGTTACGGGAGAAATAACGAGTACTGGATTAAATCTGAGTGAGTAAGTTAAATGAACGAGGGACATATTATTAGTGGGACTAATACTTTTAGTTCGGATATCCCAGCGATAAATCTTCAAATATATCAAATGTATTCTCAGTTGCGAATATGGGCCACTAGAAGCTGTAGAAAGGAATGAGGACAATGAAAAATTGTACCGGATTGGGATTCGAACCCGGGCCTTCCACTTATCGCGAGCGGCCGCCTGGCCATTTGGCTATCCCCGCACGACTCCCAGTCAGACCTAAACTTCCATATGTCGCTAACCATGTGCCTACAACCTCCAATCGTACATTTATTATGTGTATTTCCCTACACAGGAGAGATGTTAAGGCACTTCAATACCTTGTTTATCCGCCAATACCGAGCACACGTCTTTCAAGTAAAAAGTCTCACCTGTCCGGGAATATACATAATGGATGTATGAGTACAGGTTATAGACGCTTGGCTGCCGACATATGGTTGTCCATATTGGCAATTGCAAATACATATCATGTATTTCATAACGCTTGCAGACACCGCAGTGCCTGTTCCTTTGGACATGCAAGCCAGTCCACAGGAACTTTGCATCGTAATACAGAATAACACAGGCACTGCAACATCGTAAATCTTCAAACAGCCAGGTCCCGAGAGGACGCGTGTATGCTCGTGAAAATATTTGGTAATGCCACTCGGATGCACTGATGTTCGTTGCAAGACCTATATCACAATTCTGAACTTCTGACAAATTATCTGAACAGTAGATCACGTGTTGCACTCCAGGAAACTGAACCGAGTGCTTAAGACTTTGACAGTAGTTTTAAAACTGGCTGTCGTGCCAGTAAATGACTAGCCTACATCGATTGTAGGATAACAGCAATTGTGAATAGTGCAGCCGAACTTCGACTTTCAATGTACGAAGTGGCGCTGAGCACTATGGGACTTAACTTCTGAGGTGATCAGTCCCTAGAACTTAGAACTACTTAAACCTAACTAACCTAAGGACATCACAAACATTCATGCCCGAGGCAGGATTCGAACCTGCAACCGTAGCGGTCGCGCGGTTCCAGACCGTAGCGGTCGCGCGGTTCCAGAACGTAGCGCGTAGAACTGCTCGGCCACCCTGGCCGGCTTTTCATGGCACAATATAGTTCAATATGTAACAGTTGCTTGTGGTTGGCATTGTTTGAATGGTTCCCCAGTATGTTACAACATTTCAGGCGTCTAGCTTTAACTGAAAGTAGAAGCAGCGAGAGGAAAACCGCCGTCAGAAGTATACGGGTTACACGTGTCTGTAAAATATTCAGTTCACTTGCTTGATGTTGACTTTGACCAGTGACTGCATTCGCCAGATGGGTGAGTTTGCTCTTAGGGGCAAACCTACTGTTCTCTCTTGATTGACAGGTCCTTAACCTGTTGTTCTGCTAAGAGGATTATGATCCCCTGGGGATAATCTGTCCTTATGAGAAACCTCCCACGCACTATTCCCCCTGCTCCCCCCAACCCCTCAGGAAACCTCCAATCCTCCCCCTCCCCCTCAACAATACAGACACACTTTCAGCCCCCTCTCACTTTATCAGTGTGATTCACTACTTAATTACATTGATCAATTAACTAACCCTTCCCCCTCTGGTAAACCCTCAACCCTACCCTCGCCTCCCCCCCTCTCCTATATGGAAACTGGCTACTCTGTGCTGGAGAGGAAGTATCTCATGGCAGGAAATTCAATTAAATTGATTATTTACAAGAAAATTCAGCTTGTAGAAGTTAGATCTCTCTTGTTCATCATTCTCTGCTGTTTGGGAAAATGCAGATTTTGTCAAGTACATCGAAAAGAAGTAATTAAATCGACCACTTTTTTTTTTATTCTGGTCTCGCAAGGAGTACCATGATAAAACACCCATCACAAGTGGTCGTTCGCTCGCGAAGCACATACCATCCGTTATACCATCACACCACCCACATAGATTGTCCGGAGTCAAGGTGCACCAGCGGCCTCCTGTGTCCGTCAGTGGCCGTGCCACACACTGGTGAATACATGGGCCCCTTGACTGACAGACCGGATGTCACCCTAACCTCCGAACAAAAGCACCAGAAACACATGGTCTCTATTTCTCCTCCTGTAATGTGTAACAGCTTGGCCTGCACGTGGCGTCGGTCGCAGACAAAGTAACATTTACCGGGTAAACCCCGCAGGATACCGTCGCACAGAGTCGCCTTCCTTCGAAGGCAAATACCTGTCTGAGAACCGATTCCACCATGGACTCTTAACTGCCCCAGCCCTCATGGCGCACCTTCTTGTGTTGCATTTCATGAATTGCTTCGGGACTATTACATCTGGCGTTGCGGAATATTGTCACGCACATAACTTGACGCTGTAAATTGAAAGTACTTCTGCACAAAGAGAGAGCTTTGCAGATGACGTGAGAATATTTAAACAATTACACATTTTATTCTGAGTAATACCACCATCGCCGCCGGTCGGTGTGGCCGAGCGGTTCGAGGCGCTTCAGTCTGGAACCGTGCGACCACTATAGTCGCAGGTTCGAATCCTGCCTCGGGCACGGATGTATGTGGTGTCCTTAGGTTAGTTAGGTTTAAGTAGTTCTAAGTTCTAGGGGACTGATGACCTCGGAAATTAAGTCCCATAGTGCTCAGAGCCATTTTGAGCCACCATCGCCACACTTGTGCACTGATTCTAAACCTCCCAAGAGCGAAATGTTAGAGACAGATTTGTACTGGAATTCAGAACTTTTAAAGGCTTCAAACACTCCTTGTGTGACGCACTGAGGCATTTTCCACATTATCTTGCTGATTGTGATAAGAAAAATGGTTCAAATGGCACTGAGCACTCATGGGACTTAACATCTGAGGTCATCAGTCCCCTCGAACTTAGAACTACTTAATCCTAACTAACCTAGGGACATCACAAACATCCATTCCCGAGGCAGGATTCGAACCGGCGGCCGTAGCAGTAGCGCGGTTCCGGACTGAAGCGCCTAGAACCGCTCGGCCACCACGGCCAGCTGATTGTGATCATATTCTCGTCTTGAGCTCCTTGAATGTTTGATTTATTATCCGTCGCACGCCGTACTAGAATGAGTCTCTGTTTAACGTTCATAATAATCTGCCTCAAGCCCTCAAAGTAGCCCATAAACATATTTAGAGGTATGCATGCAGTAAATTGTTTGTACCCCGCAACTGTTCCATTCGTCGTATTAGTTATGAACCATCCCACATTTTGTAAACCATTCAAATCCATGGGTGATGCAGGGACGTATGTTTTAAGGGTTGATGTTATGCCAACAATGCGTGTATGATCTATCTCAGACCTGTTGAGTTATAGCGTACCTCTCGAAACTGGAATGCTAAAGCGTTACATGTAAGCTTGGATCTCACTGCATCACTGTTGTCGGTTTTCTTGAATGACTCCTCCGAATGTATGAGATTCTTGCATGGAAGGGTCAGCGCATATTGGTGCTGGATGACAATCCTAATTTCATCATTCTTGTTAAATGTGGTTGAGCGTAAGGTTTATGCGAGATGTATTCCTGATGTACATTTCTTTCATCATACTCTACTGAAATGGTCATAGTGAGTGAGGACGTCATTGCGAGGTTTCAAGCCAACCGATTTAAGAAACTGAAGTTCGCACGTGTTATCACTTTGCAATTTTGCAGCGAAGTGACGTATTGTGGACTGCGTGCACTGGTTTTTTACCGTATGCCCATCATGACTTAGATGTAATTGCACAATGATTTCCTCACCACGAAAATCGACAAGTTGACTGTTCTGGTCCACAAAACGCAGCTCCAAATAGTCCAATATCTGAACAGCCAATGAAAGGTATATTGCATTGGTGGGAGTCTCAACTATCTTATATCCTGAGGGGAAGTATCGGTAAATAATATGAATCAGACTGTCTTTGAGATAGGAGTTCGTTGCAATGTTACACTCGACTCGGATTGTGCTTACAGGCAGTATGTCCACAGGATGATCTGACTCGTAAAATTTACTACACTCATACTTCAAAAGCTGTCCTTTTATGAAACCCAGTAGGCGTCCTATTGAACCTTTCCCGTTAATGTCAATCGTTGCATTTGTAGTCCTTATTTCAGATTTAAGTGTGTTGATGTTTGCAAGTAGCTCAATACCTTTTCCAGACTGCTTTAAAATTTCTTTTAAAACTTCGATATCGTATGGTTCAAATGGCTCTGAGCACTATGGGACTTAACTTCTGAGGTCATCAGTCCCCTAGAACTTAGAACTACTTAAACCTAATTAACCTAAGGACATCACACACATCCATGCCCGAGGCAGGATTCGAACCTCCGACCGCAGCTGTCTCGCGGTTCCAGACTGTAGCGTCTAGAACCCCTCGGCCACTCCGGCCGGCGATATCGTATGCACCAGGTTCTATTTCCGCAATGACGTTTTCTCCATTAATATCCAGATGCAGTTTGTTATTAGTCTCGGTCATATTTAGGATGATGTTGTACACCTCCAAGCCAATCAATGGAATACACCATTCACCAGTTCTCAAATCAGTTGGTGGGAAGTAATTTGCATGTAATACAGGTATCGTTCTTTTAAAGTCAAAGTATACGGCATTGTGGCTGAACCTCTTCTGGTGAAGGAATGTTTAGAGCTCTTTCTTATATACACTTCTTCTTATATGTACATATCAAGAGAAAGGTGATGCATAGATGTCCGCAGAGGTGTGTATTAAAGTCCTGATAGTGCCGAAAAGTGTAGAACACACATCTTCTGCTAGTGAAGTATCATTGTAATTCTTCTGGCGGCTGCAGGTCACCAACTGAGTCGAAATAGTAGACGGTATATGCATTTTTATATGACTCCCAATGGATGCCGAGATCTTCAGCACGATCTAAATTGACAATACCACACTCACCAATTTTCCTCATATTCATCGGTAATGTATCCATAAATCTTGGAATGTTGAAGCTTTTTCTAACAAATTTAAGAAGATCAGTATTTGTAAGTGGCCGATCTCGTAGGACTGCTAATGGGCTTCTTTTTAATTTATGAATAGACCAAGTCCGTTCCTGTATGGTTTCGGGTGTAGTCCTTTTCCGATGGCTGCTGCTTCCATCATGTGATTATGTCTTCTTCTAGCTGTTCCTCGGAGTTTTGGGCGTTCTTGACTGTTCTGGCAAGAGCCGCAGCACTGCCAGCCAGTGAACCCAACGCTGAGAGAGCGGAGAGGTCTGGCACTTTTAGCTGCATACGTCACTGTCAGGATATAGTTTTTTAAACACCTCTTCTTCTTCTTCTTCATCGTTGTCTTCTTCTTCTTCAGTGCACAACGTGCAGCATTCATAACTCGTTTGAAATTCGTCACTCCTAAACCCAACTTAACTTTTCCACGCATGGTTTTTTCAGCTACAAATGCTGCGAAGTGTTGACCAATACCAATATCCTTTCTCCTGCGTATCGCCTTAGCCTTATCAGCTAAAACTGCATCTGGAATGTGACGACTTGGGAAATATTTATTTGCAGCATATACAATGTCGTGTTCCATACACGCTTCGTTGAGCAGCTTAATCCCGTTATCACCTCGTGCCAAGCTTTTCTAAAGCTTTGTTCCAAGTTCACAGTAGTTCGGAATGTGTAATTCCTTTGGCAGTTGGTCTAGAATACCACCACCTCCTCTAATGCGTCTCATAGGATGTTATTTTACTTTGCCAGTTGTGCTCTATGCATCCCATGATATAGTAGCTCATCAGCTTCAATCCATCTGTTTTGTGCTGCAGGAAAACCAAGCCATTTAACTAGTGCTCTGTTTCCCTGACCTCTTTTCCCTCTCTCCACGGTTCAGAGCTCTTCTGCATTTCCTCGTTCTAAAAGCAACCAGCAATTTCTTCACCTTTACTATCCTTTAAGAAGTAAGTTATAGGATTCGTTCTTTGCACCTTTGAAGCTGTCAATATCTCTGTTGACCAGTTCGATAGGTATGATTTCTCAAATGCTGTCTTGCGTTTTGAGATACAAACCAAATCACCTACATTACATTTGTGTTTACGTAGATCCAATACTTTAATTCGATAGTACACATTATCCACGAGCCCACTACCACGAACATCGATTGGTCTCATTTTTACTGTGCTTCATTTGGGTCGATTACACTGAGCAATTGTTCCTGGGAGGATATCTGTCCATTTGTATGAGCCACGAAGATTAAAACTCATCCATATTTGACCTTTTATTGTTCTGTTCAGACGGTCCACGACATTCGGCTTCAGGTGGGTGGATGTTGAGTATTGACCTACTACATACTGCTGCATCACGGTCTTGAAATAGCTTGTGTAAGACTCCCCACCATGGTCGGTTTGGAGGTTGTCCGGTCATCGATTCGTTCCTGTCTGCAGCAAACTCTTAAACACATCCGCCACATTTCTTCCCGTTTTTGTTTTAACAGGTAATGCCCAGACAAATTTAGAGTATATATCAATAACCATTACAATATGTTTGGTTCCAATGATACCTCTCTCTCTCTCTAAGCTTAGAGATTATTGAGACAAACTCATTTGAATGAGCTGTAATAATCTGCAGCAGCTGATGCCATGAGCAGGCGTAGTTGATCTATTAGCTCGTTGGGGTCGTCATAATATATGTACATCAGGATTCAGTTGTTCACTGCCTTATGCTTAATGTCAATACCATCTGCGTTATTGCTACTGTTGTTGTTTTCACCATCAAGTATTGGTTTTATAATACTTTTATATTTCTTGTTGCTCTGGATTTTTGCGATCTTATGTACATCAGTCAAATGCCGTATTTCATGGTACATTTCCCCATCATCAACTGAATAATTTATGGTTTTTTTCGTGGGTCTTAGGAAAATAAGATTCAATAATCTAGGTGTTCTCCCAAACAATTGCTATAACTAATTAATTTAAAGAGATCCACTTCAGTTGTTCTCAAGATTATTCAAAACACAACCGGTTTGGGGATGTTAAAACCCGATCTTCAGGTGTGCAAGACTGTATTACCAAACGCAGCAAGCAAGTAGCCTTGTTTCAGTAGTCTGCCCTTCCGGTTTTTACAGGTATGTTGCATTATATTTCTTTCCTCCTCTCCTTTGTATGTCACAGGATTTCTGCGGTGGACGATGGGATTTTAACATCCCGAAACCGGTCGTGTTTTGAATAACCATTACTACAACTGAAGTGCATCTCTTTAAATTAATTAATCACGCCTCTCAGTTGCAGATGTCCTGCATACCAAATACTGTGCAACTGCTATAGTGTATAAGTGTTATACTATGGGCGAAGGGGCGAGGAGGAGGAAGGAGTGGGGTGATGTCATCAGTCTTCTGACCACTTTGATTAGTTCGCTTTACTTTCTATTCATTTCAGAGTAACTTACACCCAGAGTCCTAAATTACTTATTCAATATATTATGATCTCTGTATTTCACCATCTTTTTTCGTCCTCTACAGCTCTCTCTCTAGTTGGTACCATGGAGGTTAGTTCCACAAATCTAAACCCATGTCCAATCATCTTAAACTTCTTCTTGTCAGTCTCCTTCCACATATTTCTTTCCTAGCTGATACCACTGAGGACCTCCTCATTTCTTATCAATCCTCATCAATATTAGGGCAACAAGGACATGAGGACAATTTGTTAGTGCAGGTTGCCTCCATCAGAGGCTAGTATGCACTCAGGGGCAAACCTGTTGTTCTCTTTTCATTGTCAGTTTCTTAACCTATTGTTCTGCTAAGAGGATTATGAAACTTTGGTGATAAGCTGTCCTTATGAGAAACCTCCCCCACCCCTCCCTCTCCTCCCCCAACCCCTCGGGAAACCTCCAACCCTCCCTCTCCCTCTCACCAATACAGATACAATTTCAGGCCTGGGCTATTCGAATAGCCCCCTCTCACTCTATCAGTGTGACTGACTACTTAATAAATTGATCAATTAATTAATCCTTCCCCTCTGATAAACCCACAACCCTCCCCTCCATTCTCCCCCTCCCCTACATGGAAAATGGAGGCTCTGTGCTGGAGAGGAAGTACCTCATGACAGGAAATTCAATTAAATTGATTACTTACAAAAAAAAAGTTCAGTTTGCAGTGGTTGGATCTCTCTTGCTCATAATTGGGAAGATGCAGGTCTCATAAAATACATCGAAAAGGAGTAATTAAAACGATCGCTTTTTTTTTATTCCAGTTGCATAACGAATACCATCATGAAACACCCATCACACGCAATTACACTGTTAAAAATCGTTCGATCGCGAAACACATACCGTTCGTCATCTTGTCACACCACCCGCGCAGGCTGCCCAGAGTCGGGGTGCACCGGCGGCCTCCTGTGAAGCGACGTGTCGGTCAGCGGTTGCGCAACATGCAGGTTAGTGTGCGCGCCCCGCTACTGACAGACCGGGTGTCGCACAAACCCCTGAACAAAAGCACCTGAGAAATTCCTTTAGAAACACACGCTCTCTGTTTCTTCTCCTGTTACGTGCCACTGCAGGGCCTGCACGACCTGTTGGTTATGGTTGGACCGAACAGCAAACAAAGCAGCATTTACCCGGTAAACCCCTGAGGATTACCAATGTACACGAGACGCCTTCCTTCCAAGGCAAATGGATGATTGAGAATCATTCCAGAAATAGCGCTGAAGTCAATAAATAATTAATTTCTGGTCACGTGATTGTGATGTAGAGGACATAAGCGATAGCTCGCCGGTCCCTCTTGTAGTCAATCTCTGGAAGAAGAAGAACCATGAAGTGTCGTCAGCAACAGAGATTCTCATCTGCCTCTCCACCGCAGAAGAATCGTAAAAGTAAGAACTCATTACACGTTTTTGCTACTAGTACTTCATGTAGCTGTTACCTTTCTTTGTTCAACTCTGTGTCATTGTCTGTGGATTCTTATTTTTTCCTCTTCTTCTTTGTTCAGCGACCTCTGGCGTGTCTGGAGCAGAACGAGCTACCATCGCCTCGTCGGGACTTGCAGCGAACTCTGGCCTGTCAGAATCAGCAGCTGGTGCAGCACCGTGGGATCCTGTAGTACACATGACCAGCATGCTGGAGCAAGACAACAAGCTGCTATTATCCATCCCGCTCATTGATTTAGACACCCAGTAAGACCCCGTCTCTTAGAAGAACTGTGCTGGAGGCCCTACACCACACAGTGTGGGTCAGTACTCGTCTCCGACATATGCACCATTCCAAAACATTCCGCTGTTACTCCAAGAACAGTGTGTTGATGTGGAGGATGAGAAGCTGCCGATTCCTTCCAGTGCTCTACTGGTTTTCACTGCAAATTATAATTTAATAGCTAGTGCTTCAAAGCGCTTAAAAATTGGTATAGAAGCATCAGGGGACAGTGACTGGCGTGTTGTGTTAGAGATTGAAAATTCATCGAGGAGTGTTAAAGTGCGGTTTACAGAGCTGGAGTGGGATGAACTGTGTCATGCAGAACATTATATCAACCAGCTGTTGACCTCTGAGTATTCCCCGTCTCCGGAGATTTACTGTGCCGGTCTGACACTTTCTATAACATCATTGTACGACAGCGTGACCCTCATGGTGTGATCTGGAGACTGATCCACTTATCTGACACACTCCACTATTACAAACTTGTTTAGTCTACGGATTGTGCTATCCCTTGGGCTGGAAAGACTGAAACGTGCGCTGCTGTGTGTTCAAACTGTGTATAAGGACATCGTAAAAAATCTCCATACGTATACTGTGCATGTAGATGGTATAGAACAGTACATCAATACGGTGTCAAAAGAGGGAGCTAAAGGAACTCCCATCAGTTTGAGAGAAATACATAGGTTGGAACTTAAGTAGTGGCAACACTGCTGTGGAGACACTATACAATGGAATCTACAATTGACGCTAATAGCACAGATTATTGACATACCTACCTCACTTCCAAGCAAACGGACTCGCCCGTCCCACACAGTCGAGAGAAACACAGTCACTTGTGAGCGAGCGGTCTAACGTAACGGTGTCACTATGTTTTCGAAACAGGAATAACGGAGTTGGGTCAAGATTGAATGCGCCACAGGTCGTACAGCATGACAGTGTCATCAAGGTCTTTAAGAGGCGTGGGGGCAATCGGCATTGCCGTATAGAACAGTGGTACGTGAATAAAAACCTTCAGGGAGGGTCGGCAGACTGTGGCAGACATGCATCGGGCAGGTCGCCCTAGCGTCTCTGAAGAAGTGCATGCTGTTGCCGCGTTAGTGGACAGTAATCGACGCCATACGATTCTTGAGCTCGCCCACGAAACCGGATTAGCGCATACGACTGTGCTTCGGATTCTGAAGGAACGCCTGGGCTTGCGAAAAATAGCAACACCATGGGCTCCGCATGACTTGACGGAAATGCAGAAATGTATGTGTTACAACGCCGCTGAGAGGCACTGTGGGCGTTATGGGCGCTAAGGAGGGGCTTTCTTACGCCGTATCGTAGCACTAGATGCAACATGGGCCGCATCGTACGAGCCAAAACTAAGCGCCAATCCAACGAATGGCGTCAATATTGGTCGCCAAGGAAGACGAAAGTGTGTCAGGGCCCAGTATGGTGAAAGTTATGGTGATCCTCCACGGCAGACCGTCAATGCACAGTATTACTATTCGTTTGCCTGCAACCAGCTTTGCTAAAGAAGCGGTGTCACTTTCTGCGCAATCCACCCATCATTTTGCACGAAAATGCACGGGCGCATACAGTGCAAGCTCTGGCTGCTCTGTTTAGTCAATGGGACTAGGAAGTATTGTACCGTCCACCAACTCACCAGACTTAAGTCCTTGTGACTTTGATTCTTCGGAATCGAAGAGTTCGTGGCATTCGTTTCAGAACTGTTCCAGAGATTCGACAGGCAATAGACCGCTCCAGACGCACAATCTACAGAACAGGTTCTGCTAATGGTATACTACGCCTTCCATATCGCTGGCAACGGAGTCTTCACAACGCTGGTGACTACTTTTAAGGACAGTAACAGGTGCTAACATGTAACTCTTTTGTATCGGTTATGAGTAAATAGTTGCCACTATTTGAGTTCCAACCCTCGTACATGCTGAATTTACTGAATACAAGAAACAGTTATTCAGGAATTACTGTAAAAAGTGAATCAGTTGTTTTTGTTGCCATTTTTGATTTAATGCAGCCTATGTAACACTGCTGAAATTTAAATAAAATAGATATAATCACAAATCTTTGTTGTTTTTCTTATTTAACCACCCGGTTATTATATAGTGTAAGATGTAGACATCGTAGCTCACTCGATAAGATGATTGCGCTATAGTGACTACAAATATTATTATTATTATCATTACTATTATTATTATTACATGAATTCATTTTTTCTATAAAAGCCCTTCTTCAGAGGACCAATCACCAACAATAACGTCCTGATGCTTCATCTACCTGGCATGATACCGACTACGTCAGGTATGGGTGTGCAACGGGCTTTTATTGTTGTTGTTGTCTTCAGTCCTGAGACTGGTTTGATGCAGCTCTCCATGCTACTCTATCCTGTGCAAGCTTCTTCATCTCCCAGTACCTACTGCAACCTACATCCTTCTGAATCTGCTTAGTGTACTCATCTCTCGGTCTCCCTCTACGATTTTTACCCTCCACGCTGCCCTCCAATGCTAAATTTGTGATCCCTTGATGCCTCAAAACATGTCCTACCAACCGATCCCTTCTTCTAGTCAAGTTGTGCCACAAACTTCTCTTCTCCCCAATCCTATTCAATACCTCCTCATTAGTTACGTGATCTATCCACCTTATCTTCAGTATTCTTCTGTAGCACCACATTTCGAAAGCTTCTATTCTCTTCTTGTCCAAACTAGTTATCGTCCATGTTTCACTTCCATACATGGCTACACTCCAAACAAATACTTTCAGAAACGACTTCCTGATACATAAATCTATATTCGATGTTAACAAATTTCTCTTCTTCAGAAACGCTTTCCTTGCCATTGCCAGTCTACATTTTATATCCTCTGTACTTCGACCATCATCAGTTATTTTACTTCCTAAATAGCAAAACTCCTTTACTACTTGAAGTGTCTCATTTCCTAATCTAATTCCCTCAGCATCACCCGATTTAATTTGACTACATTCCATTATCCTCGTTTTGCTTTTGTTGATGTTCATCTTATATCATCCTTTCAAGACACTGTCCATTCCGTTCAACTGCTCTTCCAAGTCCTTTGCCGTCTCTGACAGAATTACAATGTTATCGGCGAACCTCAAAGTTTTTACTTCGTCTCCATGAATTTTAATACCTACTCCAAATTTTTCTTTTGTTTCCTTTACTGCTTGCTCAATATACAGATTGAATAACATCGGGGAGAGGCTACAACCCTGTCTCACTCCTTTCCCAACCACTGCTTCCCTTTCATGCCCCTCGACTCTTATGACTGCCATCTGGTTTCTGTACAAATTATAAATAGCCTTTCGCTCCCTGTATTTTACCCCTGCCACCTTTAGAATTTGAAAAAGAGTATTCCAGTCAACATTGTCAAAAGCTTTCTCTAAGTCTACAAATGCTAGAAACGTAGGTTTGCCTTTTCTTAATCTTTCTTCTAAGATAAAGTCGTAAGGTCAGTATTGCCTCACGTGTACCAACATTTCGACGGAATCCAAACTGATCCTCCCCGAGGTCTGCATCAACCAGTTTTTCCATTCGTCTGTAAAGAATTCGCGTTAGTATTTTGCAGCCGTGGCTTATTAAACTGATAGTTCGGTAATTTTCACATCTGTCAGCACCTGCTTTCTTTGGGATTGGAATTATTATATTCTTCTTGAAGTCTGAGGGTATTTCGCCTGTCTCATACATCTTGCTCACCAGCTGGTAGAGTTTTCTCAGGACTGGTTGTCCCAAGGCCGTCAGTAGTTCTAATGGAATGTTGTCTACTCCGGGGGCCTTGTTTCGACTCAGGTCTTTCAGTGCTCTGTCAAACTCTTCACGCAGTATCGTATCTCCCATTTCATCTTCATTAACATCCTCTTCCATTTCCATAATATTGTCCTCAAGTACATCGCCCTTGTATAAACCTTCTATATACTCCTTCCACCTTTCTGCCTTCCCTTCTTTGCTTAGAACTGGGCTGCCATCTGAGCTCTTGATATTCATACACTTGGTTCTCTTCTCTCCAAAGGTCTCTTTAATTTTCCTGTAGGCAGTATCTATCTTACTCCTAGTGAGATAAGCTTCTACATCCTTACATTTGTCCTCTAGCCATCCCTGTTTAGCCATTTTGCACTTCCTGTCGATCTCATTTTTGAGACGTTTGTATTCCTTTTTGCCTGCTTCATTTACTGCATTTTTATATTTTCTCCTTTTATCAATTAAACTCAATATTTCTTCTGTTACCCAAGGATTTCTAGCAGCCCTCGTCTTTGTACCTACTTTATCCTCTGCTGCCGTCACTACTACATCCCTCAGAGCTACCCATTCTTCTTCTACTGTATTTCTTTCCCCTATTCCTGTCAATTGTTCCCTTATGCTCTCTCTGAAACTCTGTACAACCTCTGGTTCTTTCAGTTTATCCAGGTCCCATCTCCTTAATTTCCCACATTTTTGCAGTTTCTTCAGTTTTAATCTACAGGTCATAACCAATAGATTGTGGTCAGAGTCCACATCTGCCCCTGGAAATGTCTTACAACTTAAAACCTGTTTCCTAAATCTCTGTCTTACCATTATATAATCTATCTGATACCTTTTAGTATCTCCAGGGTTCTTCCAGAACCGAGAGATGAGTACACTAAGCAGATTCAGAAGGATGTAGGTTGCAGTCGGTACTGGGAGATGAAGCAGCTTGCACAGGATAGAGTAGCATGGAGAGCTGCATCAAACCAGTCTCAGGACTGAAGACAACAACAACAATAAAAGCCCGTTGCACACCCATACCTGACGTAGTCGGTATCATGCCAGGCAGATGAAGCATCAGGACGTTATTGTTGGTGATTGGTCCTCTGAAGATGCAAAAGAAGACCTGAAGAAGAATGGAATAATACTTCCTGATAATATGCGAGCAATTATTATAGGTCCATCCAGTTGTGGCAAGACTAATGTCCTCATGACACTGCTAACACACGTACATGGAGCCCGATTTGAACATGTTTATGTATTGTCAAATGTACTGTTTAAGCCCAAGTATGAGCTTTTATAGGAGGTATTACACGGTGTAAAAGACGTTACATACTCGCCATTCAATGAAAGCGGTGATATCTCCCCACCTGAAAAAGTATGGGTGCTGACATATTTTATCTAAGCCAAACATATTCCAGAATTCCGAGACAGTTCGTTAGTGATAATGCAAACCTCAACATAGCCTTCAAACAACACAATCTGAATTTAAAACTGATTTACCAAGCATATGTAGGAACGGAGATGTCGTTCAATGATTTTGGAATCATTCACAGTACAGGTTTCTCGTTATTGATAAAACAAGAAAACTGAATAATGGTAGGTACAAGCGAGTTTCTGTATATACAGCCCGGTAATAGAGGTGAGTACATCAGTATATGCTACACCATGAACAAATTCGATCGTATGTCTGTCTCTCAGCCCGAGGGAATGGGTGCACACAGACAGAACATTTGCTTGTACTTGGATGCGAAAATTCAAGCTATCGTGAATAAAGTTGGAGGTATGCGCAGGGAGCTAGAGACATATTACCAGACTCTTCGAGAATGATCAACGCATTAAATGAGTTAGTTAATGAAATCGGTAAGACAGTGACTGACTTGGAACTCAAAAAGTTGAGACTATTGAGGGGAAAATAGATGTAGAAGCCTTTGTTGTTGAGAAGGGGGACCGGGCACGTAATAAGAGGAAGAGGAGCGGATATATAGTCTCACGCTGGAGAGACGTCTGATTAGTATACACCGAGATGTCACCGAAACAGAAAGTCATTCAGGCGGGGAAAGCCGTTAGAGAGAAATTATGTTTGCTACGGTATGGCATATGGATCGACAGCAAACTCTGAGAGAGACCTTCAAGCCGCTTACTGAATCCCTCAGGCAACTCTCAGAAGAAATAAAACCACACGATAACGGTAGCGTTGCCATTCACGAATTCATTATGCGTCACGCCCCTGTCCAGATAGATAGGACACTCAATGTCAGCAGGGGAAGACATCTTGGGTACGCAGCCTATAAGTCTAACTGATAACACAACTGGATGGTTCAGCCGGTGATCAGTCACCAATAACAATCTAGTCGATGAACCATGTGTATCAGCGTATATGTGGGCCACACTATAGACAATCATTTGACCTGCTGTCACACTGATCAGTCACAACATTACGACCGTCGACCTACTATTGACATAAACCCGCCCAGGCGATAGCAGCGTCCCTTAGTGAGGGAGGATTGCTAGTTAGACACACGCATGGTGCGTGTAGTATGAGTGAAGGTCTTACCAACGGCAGGTTGTAATGGCTGGGAGGCTCACCACGAGCATTTCGGGAACTGTAGGACTTACCGGGTGTTCGAGGAGTGCTGTGGTGAGTCTTCAATACGTAGCGAAACCAAGGAGAAACCACGCCCAGTCGCCATGAGGTTGGGGGGCCACCCCTCATTACAGATGTTGGACGTCATAGGCTGGGCAGACTGATAAAACGGGACAGGTGACGAACTGTGGCGGAACTAACACCAGACTTTAATCCTGGGCAGATTGCAAATGAGTCCGAACACGCAGTCCACTGAACACTCCTAACTATGAGCCTCAGCAGCTAACGACCCATGCATGTCCCAATGTGAACATTACGACTGAAATGGGCACAAGACCATCGGCACTGGAGTTGGCATAGTGGCACAGCGTTGCCTTGCCTGATGAATCTCGACACCTTCATCTCGCTTACGGGAGGGCAAGAATCCGTCGTTTTCCAGGGGAACAGCTCCTTGTCATCTCTATGGTGGGAAGGAGAAAAGCTGGCGGCGGCTCCATTGTCCTCTGGGGAACATTCACATGGGGAACCATGGGACCAGTGGAGCTCGTGCAAGGCACCACGACGGCCAACTGGTTGCAGACCACGTCCACTCTTTTAGGAGTATCATATGTCTCGAAAGAAATGGAATTTTTCAAAAAGATAATGCGCCATTTTACAAGGCCAGAAGTGTGACGGAGTGGTTCAAGGTTCACAGTGGCGAGTTCCAACTGATGAGCTGACCCCCCCCCCCCCCCCTCTCCCCCGATCACGCCAGATCTGAACGCAATTGAACACATTTCGGATGTGACATCTAGCATGTGATTGAATGTAGCTTCAGAGTTCATGGCTTCCCCCCACCCCCCACCCTTACCCTCCACGCCAGATGTGACGGCAACTCCTTCCAGCGATCTATTAAGGCCTCATTGTGTCGTGGACATACGGGAGGTTAGGTAAGTGATCATAATGTTCTGGTTGATCAGTGCAGTGCAGCACGCTAGGCTGCGAGACTGGAGATGAGTCAGACCTAGATGGTATACGCACGGCTGGTGAACCATAGTAATTCGCTAAAGCAACAAAGGGTACCTATCGGCTAGCAAAAGCGCAGGTTGTAACGGTACCAGCGTCAATCTTAAACGACAATCGATGCTAGCGTTATACCTTTGCGAGGAATTTTTGAGATGTGACCGCGAGAGAATCTAATGGAAACAGAACAATCAAACTGGGACTCTTTTCGAAAACACTCCAGCAGAGTATAGGGAACAGCAAACAGGTGGGTCAGGAACAGTCGTTCTCCGAGCACAAAAGCAAGTTGTAAAATTACATATTGAAACCGGTCGCCAGCCTAATTAGGGATTCTTGTCTCAAGCAAAATGATAAAGCAGAAGGCTTTGTTAAGGCTAGCCTAACCTTCCTTGACAGACACAATGAACTCTTTCCTTATATCTGTTCACACTGCAACACAGTAACCTAATCTTGCAGATAAATGTGCTCCTAACAAACAAATGGCAACTGAGATATTAAACTGTAACATGTGCCTCTCAACAAAACGTACCTTAAATGAACTAGGTGTAACAGTTTATAAAACCAATTACCGCCGGCCGGAGTGGACGTGCGGTTCTAGGCGCTACAGTCTGGAGCAGTGCGACCGCTACAGTCGCAGGTTCGAATTCTGCCTCGGGCATGGATGTGTGTGATGTCCTTAGGTTAGTTCGGTTTAATTAGTTCTAAGTTCTAGGCGACTGATGACCACAGAAGTTAAGTCGCATAGTGCTCAGAGCCATTTGAACCCATTGCCGACACACATGAAACTAATAGCAATACTGAACAGGGAAAAGGTTGAAATAATTCTGAATTTAAATCAGGGGATCCGCTAATGATCATAATATATAATATCATTCCTGAGTACAGGGTCTCTTTGCCTGTGTGTTAACGAACATGCATAAGAATAGATAACACAGTAAATAGTTCTTTCTTAAAATTGGTTTGAAGCAACTAAACAGAATGCAGATCTAACTACACTGGCTCTGAAGGAGTCTTTGCATTGCTTCCTTAACTAACTAGCCTAGTACATGAGGACCCTTAAACTTTCATGGTTTGAAGAACCATGCTCATTAACAAAATTACAGCAGGTTGTAAGAGAAATGTCAAGTATTCTTATCAATAACTATTAATTAAAATTCAAGTTCGACCACTTTCTCACAATAAATTAGGACAGATGGAATTAAATTCAGCCGCGTGGTCAAAGGCGCCTTGTCACGGACCAAGCGGCTCTCTCCGTCGGAAGTTCGAGTCCTCCCTCGGGCATGGGTGTGTGTGTGTTGTCTATAGCGTAAGTTAGTTTAAGTTAGATTACGTAGTGTGTAGCCTTAGGGACCGGTGACCTTGGCAGTTTGGTCCCAGAAGTCCCTACCACAAGTTTCCAAAATTAAATTCACTAGGATAGGATTCCTGTCCAGGTTTATTATTTGGGATAATCACGGGTGTAGGATAGAGTTTTTAGCAACACCACAATTATTATAATAAAATCAACCAAATTTCACAAATACCTGGTCCTTGTACAGAGTGCTAAATATAAACAATGTAGTGGAAGGCTGATGGTATTGGTGGAGCGATTTACAGTGGCTGTTAACCTGGCACCGATACAATCATAGCAAAACTGACAAACTGCCAATTGGATTCTGTCTCGGGTTCTTCGGCCGACGCTCATATAATGATTTTGCTAACGTTTCGCCAGCACGAGTGGTTGGCATTGTCAAAGCTATACCCTCCATTGCCGGTGGGGAACTGGAGCGCATGATTAGTACGCTCGTAACGAGAGCAGGACAAATATGTGAGCCGCAGCACCTCAAACGAGAAATGCAACACCTGGAAAGTGTTCTGAGGAGCAATGGGTACTACACAAATTATATTAGAAGTGTAACAGAGCCAAAAACTCGGCGAAGTAAGGAAAAGGAATGTCGGGTACGGCCTTTCTGCCATACATTCCCAGAGTAACGGACAGAAGCGGCCGTACATTGCGCAGACATGGCGTAAAGACGATTTTCAAACCGACAAGGAAGATCAAAGAGTGTCTTAGATCGGCGAAGGAGAAAGGGGACCCACTTGCAATGTCGGGAATATACCGTATACCATGCACATGCGGAAAAGTTTACGTCGGAATGACTGGACGATCAATTAACACCAGGATCAAAGAGCATAACCGACATTGCAGGTTGGGGAAGGTGGAGAAATCGGCCGTGGAAAAGCATGCACTGAATGAGACCGACCACGCAATAAAATTCGCTGACACAGAAGTTATGGCTGTAGAGAAGCACTATCACACTCGCTTGTTTAGAGAAGCTGTAGAAATACAAAAACACGCCAACAGTTTCAACGAGAAAGAGGAAGGCCTTAAGGTAAACGGGTCCTGGCTTCCCGTACTGCAGCGAACGACCGTCGCAGGTAGCAAGAGGAGAACCGCACCGGAAATAACCGCGGAGAAGCCCTCAGACGTTGGCGCGCCAGGTACATACAGTACAGTCTGCGGCCGCGAACTCGGCTCCAGTTCACCACCGTCAATGGAGGGTGAAGCTTTGACAATGCCAGCCACTCGTGTTGGCGAAATGTCAGTGAAATCATAAGATTAACGTCGACCGAAGAACCCGAGACAGAAGCCAATAGGCAGTTATTCAACAAGTGGCCACGAAAGCCTTAACAATTTTGCATAGCAATACTGTTGGCCTCGCCCTGTTACATATCTTCTTAGCGTCGGAATTATATTTATAGGGCCAAAAACCATGCTATGATAATAGTATCACTAAATACAGCATTCGAGGCCTAGATCTTCTGGCCTCAAAACACCAGGAGTATGAGCCACAATTATCCCTTACTGCTAACGAGATGTTAACCACAGCACTGCTCAGCCCATACTTTTTACCCATCTCAAAGGACGAGTTGCCACTTGAGCGCCAACCACACCTTTCTCACTCTGCAAGGCTACTTCCGTAGCTGTGGGACTTCCCCACATCTTTTACATTCAATCCTAGGTCAAGTCATTTACAGCACAGTACATAACAATCATTACAGTAGTTATTTAAATTCACAAGCATAATTTAAACAACATCGTTCCAAAATTCACATAACTGAAACATGTATACATAGTCAAAGAATTTCCATAACAGATACAACATTATACATAAACAATACTACAAATTGACATTGAAATATCGACACAGGTACAAAATAAATCAAAAATAGGTGTTACAAGATCATTCCTATTTCCATAAAAATTTATAATTATGCAGGTTCATTGCGAAACTGGTAAACAAAAAAAAAAAAAATGGTTCAAATGGCTCTGAGCACTATGGGACTTAACTTCTAGGGTCATCAGTCCCCTAGAACCTAGAACTACTTAAACCTAACTAACCTATGGACATCACACACATCCATGCCCGAGGCAGGATTCGAACCTGCGACCGTAGCGGTCGAGCGGTTCCAAACTCTAGCGCCTAGTACCACTCGGCCACCCGGCCGGCAACTGGTAAACAGATGCTGATTTTTAGTAGAGATAAAAATAATATAGCGCAATAACAGTGGTTGGTCTACCTAATTTTCATTTTTCTAATTATCACAGTAAAACCTGGTGTTGGGAATTTCTTTTGCTGGAGAGGCGAATGCAGGGGTCATGGTGTGTACAAAATGGTTCAAATGGCTCTGAGCATTATGGGACTTGAACCGCTCGGCCACACCGACCAGCGAGAAAGAAGGAGTGATTTTCCTTTGGGACGCCGAGCAGTGACGGCGATTTGGGAACTATGGCGGATAGCTATGGTCCGGTGTCAGCCAGTAAGCGGGGCACGTCTAAAAGGGGCTGTTTACCCGGGTGACGCCGCCGTGGCAAGTATCGCCGGCGTGAAAAAGAGACGTTACTGGGAAGCCGTTGGTGTTTTTTTTCCGCTTGCTTCATCTCTCCTGGTATGGGGATCTGCGGCGGCTGGCTTCGCCGAACAAGCAAGAGGGTCAGGGCCTTGCTTGTCCTGTAAATTGTGGTCGGAATCCACTACTGGGTTCTAGGCGGTTGACTGTATTTTCCTGGTCGGCTGTCGCTACTTCTACTGAGTCTACCTTCAATGTGCTGATTTTAATTGGTTTAATACGTAGTGTTTTAAGGTGTATGTGGTGTGATCATTAACATTTATAAGGGCCTGGAGTGCTGAGACATTCCGTTGTAGATCCCTACTGTCGCCATTTAACTGCCATTGAAAGAAGTTTGCTGTAACTGTTTAAGTACCGCCTGATTATTGCATTTATATCGCACCACGAAGTTAACATGGCCAGTCGCTATTGATATATATATAGATAAAATATTTCCCTGAATATATTTATCTCTAAATTTTAATAACATTACTGTTACGTTTCTGTTTGAACTAATAGTGTGCCTGAGAGATACGTGTATAATTTTGAAATCAGTAGTTTCCTAAATTCTTACCAGTTACTGAGAGGCCAGTTGTTATTTTGTGTTTAATAGCCTGAACCGGATTCTATTGATGGTGGTACTGGAATTCCTTCAATGTCAGCAGATCGATATTGTAATTAATTTCATGTATTAATTTTGCTGATCATGTGTTGTAATGAGTTATCGTGTCTCTCGTTATTTAAGGCAGATATCAGTCTGCTGTAGATACCCACTAGTTCTGGGATTTTCTCGTGCCCTTTCGTGACCGCTGCTGCTGCCGTCTGGGGGTCCATGTCGAGCCTGTATTGGAAACAGCTGATCAGGCGGCGTCCGTTTTCTGAGCGAAGTTGTTGAATCTCACGAGCTTGCTTGATCACATGAAATTTTATATGTTAAATTTTGTGGTGCCTACCATTTAAGTAGCCTGTTGTGTTCCATGGTGTCTCATTGTCGCCTGAACTCTGAAACGGACAAACAAAAATTACGCGAAGCAAAATGTAGTGTGAGGAGGGCTATGCGAGAGGCATTCAATGAATTCAAAAGTAAAGTTCTATGTACTGACTTTGCAGAAAATCCTAAGGAATTTTGGTCTGATGTCAAAGCAGTAGGTGGATCAAAACAAAATGTGCAGACACTCTGTGACCAAATTGGTACGGAAACAGAGGATGACAGACTAAAGGCCGAAATACTAAATGTCTCTTTCCAAAGCTGTTTCACAGAGGGAGACAGCACTGTGGTTCCTTCTCTAGATTGTCGGACAGATGACAAAATTGTAGATATCAAAATAGACGACAGAGGGATGTTGTTGTTGTTGTCTTCAGTCCTGAGACTGGTTTGATGCAGCTCTCCATGCTACTCTATCATGTGCAAGCTGCTTCATCTCCCAGTAACTACTGCAACCTACATCCTTCTGAATCTGCTTAGTGTACTCGTCTCTCGGTCTCCCTCTACGATTTTTACCCTCCACGCTGCCCTCCAATGCTAAATTTGTGATCCCTTGATGCCTCAAAACATGTCCTACCAACCGATCCCTTCTTCTAGTCAAGTTGTGCCACAAACTTCTCTTCTCCCCAATCCTATTCAATACCTCCTCATTAGTTACGTGATCTATCCACCTTATCTTCAGTATTCTTCTGTAGCACCACATTTCGAAAGCTTCTATTCTCTTCTTGTCCAAACTAGTAATCGTCCATGTTTCACTTCAATACATGGCTACACTCCAAACAAATACTTTCAGAAACGACTTACTGATACATAAATCTATATTCGATGTTAACAAATTTTTCTTCTTGAGAAACGCTTTCCTTGCCATTGCCAGTCTACATTTTATATCCTCTCTACTTCGACCATCATCAGTTATTTTACTTCCTAAATAGCAAAACGCCTTTACTACTTGAAGTGTCTCATTTCCTAATCTAATTCCCTCAGCATCACCCGATTTAATTTGACTACATTCCATTATCCTCGTTTTGCTTTTGTTAATGTTCATCTTATATCCTCCTTTCAAGACACTGTCCATTCCGTTCAACTGCTCTTCCAAGTCCTTTGCTGTCTCTGACAGAATTACAATGTCATCGGCGAACCTCAAAGTTTTTACTTCGTCTCCATGAATTTTAATACCTACTCCAAATTTTTCTTTTGTTTCCTTTACTGCTTGCTCAATATACAGATTGAATAACATCGGGGAGAGGCTACAACCCTGTCTCACTCCTTTCCCAACCACTGCTTCCCTTTCATGCCCCTCGACTCTTATTACTGCCATCTGGTTTTTGTACAAATTATAAATAGCCTTTCGCTCCCTGTATTTTACCCCTGCCACCTTTAGAATTTGAAAAAGAGTATTCCAGTCAACATTGTCAAAAGCTTTCTCTAAGTCTACAAATGCTAGAAACGTAGGTTTGCCTTTTCTTAATCTTTCTTCTAAGATAAGTCGTAAGGTCAGTATTGCCTCACGTGTTCCAACATTTCGACGGAATCCAAACTGATCCTCCCCGAGGTCTGCATCTACCAGTTTTTCCATTCGTCTGTAAAGAATTCGCGTTAGTATTTTGCAGCCGTGGCTTATTAAACTGATAGTTCGGTAATTTTCACATCTGTCAACACCTGCTTTCTTTGGGATTGGAATTATTATATTCTTCTTGAAGTCTGAGGGTATTTCGCCTGTCTCATACATCTTGCTCACCAGCTGGTAGAGTTTTGTCATGACTGGCTCTCCCAAGGCCGTCAGTAGTTCTAATGGAATGTTGTCTACTCCGGGGGCCTTGTTTCGACTCAGGTCTTTCAGTGCTCTGTCAAACTCTTCACGCAGTATCGTATCTCCCATTTCATCTTCATTAACATCCTCTTCCATTTCCGTAATATTGTCCTCAAGTACATCGCCCTTGTATAAGCCTTCTATATACTCCTTCCACCTTTCTGCCTTCCCTTCTTTGCTTAGAACTGGGCTGCCATCTGAGCTCTTGATATTCATACACGTGGTTCTCTTCTCTCCAAAGGTCTCTTTAATTTTCCTGTAGGCAGTATCTATCTTCCCCCTAGTGAGATAAGCTTCTACATCCTTACATTTGTCCTCTAGCCATCCCTGTTTAGCCATTTTGCACTTCCTGTCGATCTCATTTTTGAGACGTTTGTATTCCTTTTTGCCTGCTTCATTTACTGCATTTTTATATTTTCTCCTTTCATCAATTAAATTCAATATTTCTTCTCTTACCCAAGGATTTCTAGCAGCCCTCGTCTTTGTACCTACTTTATCCTCTGCTGCCTTCACTACTACGTCCCTCAGAGCTACCCATTCTTCTTCTACTGTATTTCTTTCCCCTATTCCTGTTAATTGTTCCCTTATGCTCTCTCTGAAACTCTGTACAACCTCCGGTTCTTTCAGTTTATCCAGGTCCCATCTCCTTAATTTCTCACATTTTTGCAGTTTCTTCAGTTTTAATCTACAGGTCATAACCAATAGATTGTGGTCAGAGTCCACATCTGCCCCTGGAAATGTCTTACAACTTAAAACCTGGTTCCTAAATCTCTGTCTTACCATTATATAATCTATCTGATACCTTTTAGTATCTCCAGGGTTCTTCCACGTATACAACCTTCTTTCATGATTCTTAAACCAAGTGTTAGCTATGATTAAGTTGTGCTCTGTGCAGAATTCTACTAGGCGGCTTCCTCTTTCATTTCTTAGCCCCAATCCATATTCACCTACTATGTTTCCTTCTCTCCGTTTTCCTACACTCGAATTCTAGTCACCCATTACTATTAAATTTTCGTCTCCCTTCACTATCTGAATAATTTCTTTTATTTCATCGTACATTTCTTCAATTTCTTCATCATCTGCAGAGCTAGTTGGCATATAAACTTGTACTACTGTAGTAGGTGTGGGCTTCGTATCTATCTTGGCCACAATAATGCGTTCACTATGCTGTTTGTAGTAGCTTACCCGCATTCCTATTTTCCTATTCATTATTAAACCTACTCCTGCATTACCCCTATTTGATTTTGTGTTTATAACCCTGTAGTCACCTGACCAGAAGTCTTGTTCCTCCTGCCACCGAACCTCAATAATTCCCACTATATCTAACTTTAACCTATCCATTTCCCTTTTTAAATTTTCTAACCTACCTTCCCGATTAAGGGATCTGACATTCCACGCTCCGATCCGTAGAATGCCAGTTTTCTTTCTCCTGATAACGACATCCTCCTGAGTAGTCCCCGCCCGGAGATCCGAATGGGGGACTATTTTACCTCCGGAATATTTTACCCAAGAGGATGCCATCATCATTTAATCATACAGTAAAGCTGCATGTCCTCGGGAAAAATTACGGCTGTAGTTTCCCCTTGCTTTCAGCCGTTCGCAGTACCAGCACAGCAAGGCCGTTTTGGTTAATGTTGCAAGGCCAGATCAGTCAATCATCCAGACTGTTGCCCCTGCAACTACTGAAAAGGCTGCTGCCCCTCTTCAGGAACCACACGTTTGTCTGGCCTCTCAACAGATACCCCTCCGTTGTGGTTGCACCTACGGTACGGCCATCTGTATCGCTGAGGCACGCAAGCCTCCCCACCAACGGCAAGGTCCATGGTTCATGGGGGGAGGGACAGAGGGATAGAGAAACAATTAAAATAGCTCAAAAGAGGAAAGGCCGCTGGACCTGATGGAAAACCAGTTCGATTTTTCACAGAGTACGCGAAGGAACTTGCCCCCCTTCGTGCAGTGGTGAACCGTAGGTGTTTAGAAGAGCGAAGCGTTCCAAAGGATTGGAAAAGGGCACAGGTCATCCCCTTTTTCAAGAAGTGACGTCGAACAGATGTGCAGAACTATAGACCTATATCTCTAACGTCGATCAGTTGTAGAATTTTGGAACACGTATTATGTTCGAGTATCATGACTTTTCTGGAGACTAGAAATCTACTCTGTAGGAATCAGCATGGGTTTCGAAAGAGACGGTCGTGTGAAACCCAGCTCGCGCTATTCGTCCACGAGACTCAGAGGGCCATAGACACGGGTTCCCAGGTAGATGCCGTGTTTCTTGACTTCCGCAAGGCGTTCGATACAGTTCCCCACAGTCGTTTAATGACCAAAGTAAGAGCATATGGACTATCAGACCAGTTGTGTGATTGGATTGAAGAGTTACTAGGTAACAGAACGCAGCATGTCATTCTCAATGGAGAGAAGTCTTCCGCAGTAAGAGTGATTTCAGGTGTGCCGCAGGGGAGTGTCGTAGGACCGTTGCTATTCACAATATACATAAATGACCTTGTGGATGACATCGGAAGTTCACTGAGGCTTTTTGCGGATGGTGCTGTGGTATATCGAGAGGTTGTAACGATGGAAAATTGTACTAAATGCAGGAGGATCTGCAGCGAATTGACGCATGCTGCAGGGAATCGCAATGGAATCTCAATGTAGAGAAGTGTAATGTGCTGCGAATACATAGAAAGAAAGATCCCTTATCATTTAGCTACAATATAGCAGGTCAGCAACTGGAAGCAGATAATTCCATTATCTGGGAGTACGCACTAGAAGTGATTTAAAATGGAATGATCATATAAAGTTGATCGTCGGTAAAGCAGATGCCAAACTGAGATTCATTGGAAGAATCCTAAGGAAATGTAATCCGAAAACAAAGGAAGTAGGTTACAGTACGCTTGTTCGCCCATTGCTTGAATAGTGCTCAGCAGTGTGGGATCCGTACCAGATAGGGTTGATAGATGAAATAGAGAAGATCCAACGGAGAGCAGCGCGCTTCGTTACAGGATCATTTAGTAATTGCGAAAGCGTTACGGAGATGATAGATAAACTCCAGTGGAAGACTCTGCAGGAGAGACGCTCAGTAGCTCGGTACACGCTTTTGTTGAAGTTTCGAGAACACACCTTCACCGAGGCGTCAACTCCCTCCTACGTATATCTCGCGAAGAGACCATGAGGATAAAATCAGAGAGTAGAGCCCACACAGAGGCATACCGACAATCCTTTTTTCCACGAACAATACGAGACTGGAATAGAAGGAAGAACCGATAGAGGTACTCAAGGTACCCTCCGGTTGCGGAGTATGGAGTAGATGTAGATATTTTGGTAGTAACAATCACTATCGTAATGAAAGATTTCCGTAGTTAAATTTTAGTAAATTGTTCTTCAGCTTGATTACAATTTAAAGTATATAAAATTTAAGCCATTTCAGTAAATGTGTAATGGGCCATAAGTGCAGCGTTTTCATGAACATTTAAAATAGAACTACTTTATTTTCACCTGAATGGTTCAAAATGGCTCTGAGCACTATGGGACTCAACTGCTGTGGTCATTAGTCCCCTAGAACTTAGAACTACTTAAACCTAACTAACCTAAGGACATCACACACATCCATGCCCGAGGCAGGATTCGACAGTAGCAGTCGCACGGTTCCGGACTGCGCGCCTAGAACCGCGAGACCACCGCGGAGGGCACCTGAATGGTAATTTCAAAGATGTGTGGTAGTTTTAAATATGTGATGGTTTTATTTGTCAAGTTCCCTTGTTTAAAGATATCAGATAAAATGTTCGGTGTAACTGTCGATGGTGATCGCCTGATGTGTTACTTTAGTTCAGTCCTACCACCCTAGGGTCTGTTGTGCTGAGTTCGTGTAGTTGCGTAAAAGGTGGAATCGCATGTTGTCTCGACGCTTCAATACTGACCTTACTTTTCGTTAGTTCCCACTTACTAAACTTAATAAACCTCTCGCAACTGCATCTGCCCAAGATGTTAGTGAGGCAAGACTGCGTGAACTCCGCTGTATTTTGGCAAATTTTAACATAGCAGCAACAGAAATGTGTAGGTTTTACTCGAAGTTCGCCACTCGTGACACTTCTAGGTGCTGAGAAAGACTTTTTGTCTTCGACGCTAGGCAAGGAAGGACTTCGTCTACACATTTGATAGGGAGCACTTCGTCTTCGTCGCTGGGACAGATCAGTTCATCTTGGGGCTGTTCTGGCTATGGTTTCAACTGCAGTCTCTAGCAGTGCTGTACTTGATCACAGCTAGTCACGGCGACAACGGTCAGCTCATACGGCGAGGAAAATGTGGTGAACATGAGTGCAGCATCGGCATGTTAGAGAAGTCAATACTTTTAAATTTCATCAGACATCGTAGGTTGAAAATTTCAGTCTGTCAGTATAGACCCATGTGCATGGCTCGCTCATAACTTTTTATCGCAGCCTTTCAACCACTCCAATCAAAGTGTAGGGAACATAAGCAACGTTCACATTTTAAATTCGAAACGAGCAGTGGAAGTCCAAATCCTCGCCAGTTACTTTGCCAATCGCTTCAGTAATGATTTGATTGTTCAGTTTTGTGCATCGACATCAGTCGAATGTTATGTGGGTTTGTAAATGGTTTAACTGATGCAGATTTTGTAATAAACAAACTTGTTCACTTAACTTGGTTTTAACCGACTTGGATAGCCTCCAGTCCTTTATAATTCAACTTTTTGATTAATAAAATTGATTCCTCACCTTAAGGTGAGCCGCAACTTTGGTAGCGTTTTTAATTCCATTGCGTACATTTTATCAACGCCGAATCTTAACCGTATGTCTGAGTTACGACGACGTCTAATTCAGTTAACTTCACATCTTTCACTTCCACAGAGTTTTGCAAAAGTGTATTTCTAAAACCGAAGTATTTTCAAAAGTTATGTATTTATTTACTTAAATAGGAATTTTCCGTACGTCTAGTATTAAATATCGTTTTTTAGCTGATTTTAAAAGGATAATAAATGGTGCTGCGTTATAAATTTATGTTTGAATAAATGAACAATCACTTTTTCAGTTAAATTTATTGGAGCTCTCTCTCTCTCTCTCTCTCTCTCTCTCTCTCTCTCTCTCTCTCTCTCTTCCACTGGTTTGAGCCCATCACCGATAATTCTATTTCGGTGAAGGTTGAGGTTAGCAACGGCCTTGCCGCAGTGGTAACACCGGTTCCCGCCAGATCATCGAAGTTAAGCGTTGTCTGGCGTGACTAGCACCTGGATGGGTGGTGACCGTCCGGCCAGCCGAGCGCTGTTGGCAAGCGGGGTACACTCAGCTCTTGTAAGGCAAACTGAGGAGCTACTTGACTGAGAAGTGGCGGCCGAGAGAGCGCTGTGCTGACCACATGCCCCCCCATACCCGCATCCAGTGACGCATGTGGTCTGAGGATGACACGGCTGCCGGTCGGTACCGCTGGGTCTTCATGACCTCTTCGGGTGGAGGTTTTTCTTTAAAGGTTGAGGTTACGTAACTGAAAGCATATAAGATACAATTTTTTTAATTGTTTAGTGTCTTAATCATTTGCTTTGTACGGATGTAATGTCGCTAGTCGAAAGTAATTCTTTTTACGAAAAATATTTGACACCGTTCATTAACTTCCTTTGAATTTCTTTAAATAATGCAGTTTCATAATACGAATCATCCTTGCAGATCGTTTGTTTTCCTTCGGCTGCAGTTGTATTCCTTCATTTTTAAAAAGAGAATTAGCAATCAATTACTATGATATGCAGTGTCTGTAATTTCTTTTAAAGAATATGTAATTTTATTTGTTTGTTCTCAGTAGTTTATCATGAAGTGAGTGAGATTTTTTTTTAAATTGTCGATTGAGTGTAGTGCAACAATTTAGTGTAGTGTTCAGTTTTTATTAGTAATTTCGGTGTGGAATTATGAGTTTTATTTATTCCATGTTTTAATAGTTACAGGATGACAATTATTGAACTGTATGAAATAAAATCATCATAACTTATTGTAAGTAGGCTGTTTAGGTTTTCTTATTGGTAACGCCACGTAGCGCTCTGTATCAAAATCACTGGCTGTGCTGTGTGCAGTCTGTGGCTAGTTTACATTGTCGTCTGTCATTGTAGTGTTGGGCTGTTGACTGTTAACAGCGCGTGGCGTTGCACAGTTACAGGTGAGCCGCCAGCAGTGGTGGATGTGGGGAAGTGAGATGGCGGATTTTTGAGAGCGGATAATCTAGAAACAGTACATTTGTTAGAATGGATGTCATGAACTGCTATATATATTATGACTATTAAGGTAAATACATTTTTTGTTATCTATCAAAATCTTTCATTTGCTAACTATGCCTATCAGTACTTAGTGCCTTCCGTAGTTTGAATCTTATTTAGCTGGCGCTCGCTGCATTGCAGTAGTTCGAGTAACGAAGATTTTTGTGAGGTAAGTGATTTGTGAAACGTATAGGTTAATTTAGTCAGGGCCATTCTCTTGTAGGGAGTATTGAAAGTCAGAATGCGTTGCGCTAAAAAATATTGTGTGTCAGTTTAGTGTTGATCAGAATAAGTAAAGAGAGTAATGTCTGAGTACGTTCAGTTTTGCTCAGCTGTTTGAAAATCAAATAATGTAAGAGGTTTATCAGCACAGTAATTCATTAATTTTTCTAAGGGGACAATTCATTCTGAACGGTTTGCGTTAGAACGTTCAAACTGCACGGTTGCACTCGGGGCATGATGGGAATTAGTAAGAGCATACATGGTTTGGTTTAGCGACGAAGCCCACTTTCATTTCGATGGGTTTGTCAATATGCCAAACTGGAGCATTTGGGGGACTGAGAGTCGGCATTTCGCGATCGAGAAGTCTCTTCACCCTCAACGGGTGACTGTGTCGTGTGCAAGTTCGAGTCACTGAATAATCGGTGCGATATTCCTTTATGGCATGGTGATTACCGAACGGTACGTGGAGGTTTTGGAAGATGATTTTTTTTCCCACTATCCAAAGTGACCCTGATTTCGACAAGATGTGGTACATGCAAGACGAAGCTCGACCCAATGGAAGCAGGAGAGTGTTTGATGTCCTGGAGGAGCATTTTGGGGGTGGCATTCTGGCTCTGGGGTACCCAGAGGCCACTGGCATGGCCGCCATATTCTCTGGATCTGATCACATCCGACTCCTTTTAGTGGGGCTATATTAAAGATGTACAGCAATAACCCCAAATCAATTGCTGAGCTGCCAACAGCCATTCAGGAGGTCATTGACAGCATCGATGTGCCGACGCTTCAGTGGGACAGGCAGAATTTCGCTATTTGTGTGCGCCACATCATCGCCAACAATGGCAGGCATATCGAACGTGTCATAACCTAAGTCTAAATATCTGTAGTGACTTTTACATGTTGAATGAAGTGTGCGCAAGCCGTACTTTGTAACTAATTTATTTTAATTTTTATTTTTTTTTTTTTAGCACTGTCATCCTGTAGTATTCTTTGGAGTCCATGCACTCTTGAAGTGACGGAACATAATTCAAACATCCAGAGGCGTATTTTAGGGCCCAGTGATTTCATGCACCTTAATATAAGCAATCCAACTCACATAATATGACCTGAGTGTGCATCATGTTGGTTGTGTTGTGTACATTAAGGTGCATGAAATATTCTACAGACCGGTGTCTCCATAATTTAGCTCGGGTTGACGCCGCATTAGACACATGCTGCGCAATTCTGAACAACAATAACCGGTTAGCAAACACACAACTTGAAACCACATCACCGCTATGGTCTACAGAAACCAGCACCCAGCACTTCTACGCACAGTCCGCTGCCTGCAGGTCACCGTTCAGGCTGGTATTTGAGGTATCACTGTATGTCGAATGTTTAAATGACTGAAGTGTATCTCTGTATATAAATGCACAAAAGTATACAAAGGGAAGTAAGGAAAATAAGCTCGACGATGAGGTGATTACTGCTCTAACTGGTAAGGGAATGGGAAAAGAAATCGGCAGTGACCTTTTATAAGCAGCCATCCCAAAACTTTTGGATGAGCAATTTAGAGAAACTAAGGAAAAACGACCAAAGAAGACAAGTGGTGACGGATGTTAATTTTACGCAATTACTTTTTTATAGGTCTTAGTTGAAAATAATGAAAAAGAATTATTTACAGAAGAATGTAAAAATTGGTATGAGACGACCTCATGGAAAACTAGTTTTTGGCTGTGGAGGAATGTAAGAACGCTTGAGGCAATACTGACTCTAAGACTTGGAGTAGGATAGAGACTGAAGAATGGCAAAGCTGTATTTATAGGACTCGTAGATTTAAAGAAAGCTTATTACAATACGGCTGGAATGCTAATTTCGAAATTCTGAAAGTAGCAGTGATAAAATACAGACACCAAAAGGTTGTCTACAATTTGTAGAGAAAGCAGACTACAGTTACAAGAATCGAAGGATACGAAACGAAGCAGGGTGAGAAGGTTGTGAGACCGGATTGTAGCCTATTCCCCATGTTATTCGATCTGTATCCCAATCATGCACTAAAGCAAACCATACAGAAATTTGAAAAGGGAATTAAAGTTCAGTGAGAAATAAGAAGTGACGAGATCAGGAAATTAGACAGTGGAGTTAGCAAATGAGTTTGGCTATTTGTGCCACAAAGTAACAGACGATGACTGCAGTAGTACATAACAGTTAAACTGGGAATAACAAGAAAAGAATTTTTGAAAAAGAGGAATTTGCTAAAATCTAACATAAATCCAAGTGTTGAGAAGTATTTTATGAAGGCATTTTTCTACGGTGTAGCCTTGTACACAACTGAAACGTGAACGATAAACATTTCAGACAAGAAGGGACTAGCAACCTTTGAAATGTGGTCCAATGGAAAAACGCTGAAAAACAGATGCGTAATCATGTAACCAGGGAGGAGGTACAGAACTAAAATGGAGAGAAAGGGATTTGTGGCAGAACTTGACTATCAGAAGGGACGAGTTAATAGTGCACATCTTGAGGCATCAAGGAATTATCAGTTTGATAACGGAGGGAAGAGAGGGGTCTATAAAAGAGGTACAACCGGGCTTGACCACAGTGAGGAGCTTCAAATGGATGTAGGTTGCAGTAGGTACGCAGAGATGAAGAGCCTTCTACTGGATTCCATCACCCTAGAGAGCGGCACGAAATCAGTCTTCTAAAGACGACAACAACAATGGAAACCTAAATCTAGATGACGAGCGTGAATCAGTCGTCACCCTCCAAAATACGAATCTCGCATTTCTAGAATGTGCTGCCTGAAGCCGCCATGTGACTTCAAAACTACGTAGCAAGTTTGCAGCCTTCCCCGTTCCACCAAATTGGTCCATTATGATTACGACATACTCTGCTCACACCAGCATGCATGTGTGGCCTCCGTAGTCCTGTGACCTCAATCCTGCTAACCACATCTGGTCGGCAGCGACTGAGATGTGGTCGTCTCGAACCTAGCTCCGACGGTTCACTGTCAGTGAATTTCTCTTTTCTTGTAAATTGTATGGTGCATAACCAACGCTGTATTGCGCTGAAACCAGTTGCGGTATTTTCATGATTATATTTAACGTCTACGACATAATTATTTACTTATAATTCATGGTGACTGTAAGGATTATGTAGCCCAAATAATTAAATCTTTGAAATCTCTTACGTCAAGAAGAAATAGGGAGCTACATTTGAAGCAGTATCAAGCAACGGCAAGCAAGCATTGTTACGAAACTTCCTAGCAGGTTAAAACTTTGTCGTTCTTGCCTGACGTGAAAGTCTGATGGCGCATCATGCGATGCGCCTGCCTAGTTCTACCGATGAGAGCAATGACTGCGAACAGCAGAGTTCCAGGTTCGAGTCCAAATCCCCCCATACAGTTTTCGACTGCCAGAAAGATTCATAACACACGACACTCCACTACAGAGCGGAAGATTCACACAAGAATTGTCGTTACTATTTGTGCTGCAACAATAAGCAGATGGCAGCACATGTACAGTACCTGTTTGTTGTGCTCCCAGATTCTGGCAAGATGTGATGTAGCTACATCGCCACGATTCCTCCATCAGTACAGTTTGCAGGTCCCAAAAATTCCTTAATTTTCAGTGCAACAGCCGGCCGCGGTGGTCTCGCGGTTCTAGGCGCGCAGTCTGGAACCGTGCGACTGCTACGGTCGCAGGTTCGAATCCTGCCTCGGGCATGGATGTGTGTGATGTCCTTAGGTTAGTTAGGTTTAAGTAGTTCTAAGTTCTAGGGGACTAATGACCACAGCAGTTGAGTCCCATAGTGCTCAGAGCCATTTGAACCATTTCAGTGCAACATGGTCTCTGAGAGACCGGTAACCGCCAGCTCCAAGTCTTTAATGAATCGAACACCCATTTATAAAACAGCTTTAAACATCTGATTACTTTACAAAAGAGTTAATTTGTTAAATGCTTTACATTAAACATGTAAAACCTTTATGATTGAAGATTCAAAACCCTCATTATATTAGTTTTATTACTCTCAGGTTATCGTCCCCTAGACTAATAAAAGAAGCAAAACCGTTTTAAAGGAAGTTAGTTTTCCACGCATCTCAATGTTTATGAAGTCATATCTCCTGAAATACGAGTCGTCCAATGTTAAAATTTTACAGGTAAAATCAATGGTATATGTGAATAATATCGTCGTTAATTGAATTAGTTCTAAATAGGCAATAAATTAAAACGTCTTTTACTCCATAAACAGTGAAAAACATAGTAAGCGAGAAACTTTTTTCTTTCCATTATTTTGTGCGCATGTGTGTGAGTGTTGGGGGGGGGGGGGGGGTAGGGGTAGTCAGCAAAGAAAAGTTCAGGAAAGGTATGAAATTAAGTGGAAAATTTTTTGCAAGTCTCTAAAAGCTCTTATTTTCAAATATTGAAGGAATATAGTCTGCATAATTTGCACCCCATGAGTTCATATATTTAAGTGTCAGAAAGTCTTTTCTGAAAGTATTTGTATGGAGTATAGCCATGTATAGATGTGGAACATGGACAATAAACAGTTTAGACAAGAAGAGAGTAGAAGCTTTTGAAATGTGGTGCGACAGAAGAATGCTGAATAGACGGGCGGATGACGTAACTAATGAGGAGGTATTGAATAAAATTGGGGAGAAGAGGAATTTCTGGCACAACCTGACTAGAAGTTGGGATCGGTTGGTGGGACACGTCCTGAGGGATCAAGGGATCACCACTTTAGTACGGAAGGGAAGAGTCAAGGGTAAAAGTCGTAGAGGGAGACCATGAGATGAATACACTAAGCAGGACAGAGTGGCATGGAAAGCTCCATCGAATCAGTCTTTCGACTGAAGACCACACCAAAAACTAGTTTGTGAGTTAACCAGTCTCTGGACATACATACAGTTTCTAACTTTGACACTCGACTTATTGTACTAAATATTTAACGTGACATTATCCTTCTTAATGAGTAGATTATGACAGTATTTTATTTTTTTTAATTCCTTCAATAATTAGATGAAATACTGAAAATAAAATTTTTGCTGCACTGGAAGTCGTTACTCAGGCAAACTGCAACTTAAAGTAATGAAGTATCCTATTAACACAAGCGCCACTTCATTCCACTGTCCTCACTCTCCGGTGGCACAGATGTTGAGCTGTTCTGTGTGACAAACGTTGTTATCCAATGAAATAAAATAAAGCTCCTCTACAGTAAGCACAAGTTGAATAGTTGGACTTAGTCCATTAATTTGTATTACACCTCTCACCTGTGCTGTGTCTTCTACATAAACATGCAATGAGGTTTTTGTACTGACAGTTGCAGACTATGCACAAAATAAATTCGTCCATAGTTCGATTTTATTTCTGTATCTCAGTGATCTGAGAAATACTAAAACATTCAGAATCCTGTCAACTCCCCACCAAGGTGTAACGAACTAAAATATATTTGAGGCGAAAAAGTACTATCCTTCATCTTATATAGGGATAGAAACCAAAACATGTTATGAATTGTCTTCAAAATCAGTACAAACAGTCTTGATAGGTCAGTCATTTATTAAAAATATGACCGGTTTCGGCCTTTAGTAGTAAGCCATCTTCAGATAATGCACCATCCGACTGGTGACGATGGTGCTTAAAATAGCTGTACTGACCCCAGTCTCCTATAATTAAGATATAGAAATAAAATACTTTGACCACTTTCAGTCCCAGTCATTCATTATTACAAAACACTGGAGTATAGAATTCTGCCGTAATTTCAACAGAAGTAGCAATTTATTTTCTCCAGATCTGTTACTCCTTTCTTCTTCAGAAAAACGTTAGCAGTGACAAGTTTTGAATAACATGTAACTTATCTTGATGCCATGTCAAAATCTGCTTCTCTTGCCAAAACACAGCAGAGTTTACAAATATTCACCTCAATAACATTACAGTGAAGTTGAAAATGCGACAGAATCCTGAAACAGTGTGTTATTAAACTAGCAATTATGGGCAAGCGAGGTCAATAGTATATGAAAAATAACATTCCCAATATAAAAATAAACCCATAATTTTTTGACGTATATTGCTGCAAAACCAATAGCTATTCTCGTTTCACCAGTTATCGCTGACCGTTAAAAGTTACACTGGTGTCCAGAATTAAAGCAACAAACTGCTATTGCCCTGTCCTGTGTCTCATTCACGATATAATCATACAGACTGTCAACAGATGTCCGTATGATCGTGTTCTGCATGGAAGATGGCATTTCGGCAATGGACAATGACGCCAACGATGACAGCAGGGCACCTATCAAGCAGAATAGTGCTTACCGGTTAGTCCCATGTTCACAATCCGTGTGTACACAGTCACAAGGGGTGCAGCATGGCATAGAGAAGACGCCTACCAGACTCTCTGTGGTGGATGGCCCCAGGAAGAATGAAAGCAGGGCAGTCACTAGCTGATGAGGCCCGCCGGCTTAATGCGAATCGTTCTATTGTTTCTCGGGTGTGGTTACAGTTTATAGAGACCGAGGTGTATCCCGAAGGCTAGCAATGTATCGAGGCAAATGGTGTACAGAAGGCTTCAGCCGAGTGGCCTTTATTGTCGGAGACCAGCTGTATGTCTACCTGTGACTCTCTTTCACAGTAGAAAACGTCTAGAGTGGAGTCGTCAACATGTTACCTGGACGGTTGAACAGTGGGTCAATGCAGACACAACAGCGCCTTTCTTAGCAATCATATACAACCGCTCACTTGACGAAAGGTCTGTTCCTAAAGACTGGAAAGTAGCACAGGTCACACCAATATTCAAAGAAGCAAACAGGAGTAACCCATTAAATTACAGACCCATATCACTGAGCTCAATTTGCAGTAGGATTTTGGAGCATCTACTGTACTCGAACATTATGAATCACCTTGAAGAAAATGACTTACTGATACATAGCCAATACCCATTCAGAAAATATCGTTCTTGTGCAACACAGCTAGCTCTTTATTCCAATGAAGTAATGAGTACTGTCGACAAGGGATCTCAGATTGATTCCATATTCCTAAATTTCCAGAAGGCTTTTGATACCGTTCCTCACAAGCGACTAATAATCAAATTGCGTGCATATGGAGTATCGTCTCATTTGTGTGACTCGATTAGTGATTTCCTCTCAGAGAGGTCACAGTTCGTAGTGGTAGGCAGTAAATTATCGAGTAGAACGGAAGTGATATCTGTCGTTCCTCAAGGTTGTGTCACTGGCCCTCTGCTGTTCCTGATTTACATAAATGATCTAGGTGATAACCTGAGCGGCCCCCTTTGATTGTTTGCAGTTGACGCTATATTTTACCGTCGCGTAAAATCATCAGCCGATCAGTTCCGATTACAAAATGATTTAGAGAGAATTTCTGTATGGTGCGAGGTCGTGCGGTAGCGTTCTCGCTTCCCACGCCCGGGTTCCCGGGTTCGATTCCCGGCGGGGTCAGGGATTTTCTCTGCCTCGTGATGGCTGGGTGTTGTGTGATGTCCTTAGGTTAGTTAGGTTTAAGTAGTTCTAAGTTCTAGGGGACTGATGACCACAGATGTTAAGTCCCATAGTGCTCAGAGCCATTTTGTATGGCGCGAAAAGTGGCTGTTAGCACTAAACAAATAATAGTGCTTGGTCATCCACAGGAGTACTAAAAGAAATCCGATAAATTTTGGGTATACCATAAATCGCACAAATCTAAGAGCTGTCAATTCGACTAAATACCTAGGAATTACAGTTACGAGCAACTTAAATTAGAAAGACCACATAGATAACATTGTGGGAAAGGCGAAATAATGACTGCGCTTTGTTGGCAGAACACTTAGGAGATGCGACAAACCCACTAAAGAGACAACCTACATTATACTTGTCCTCCTCTGCTGGAATACAGCTGCGCGTTGTGGGATCCTTACCAGGTAGGATTGATGGAGGACGTCGAAAAAGTGCGAAGAAGGGCAGGTCGCTTCGTGTTATCGCGCAATAGGGGTGAGAGTGTCACTGATGCGATACGCGAGTTGGGGTGGCAGTCACTGAAAAAAAGGCGAGTTTCTTTGCGGCGAGATCAGTTTGCGAAATTTCAATCACCAACGTTCTCTTCCGAATGGAAAAATATTTTGTTGGCCCCCTCCTCGTAGAGAGAAATGATCATCATAATAAAATGAGAGAAATAAGAGCTCGAACGGAAAGATTTAGGTGATCCTTTTTCCCAAGCGCCATTCGAGAGTGGACTGATAGAGAAGTAGTATGAAAATGATTCGATGAACCCTCTGCACGCACTTAAGTGTTAATTGCAGTTAATTGCAGTAGATGTAGCTGTAGACGTAGAAATGTTCTTTTCGTAGATGGGTCTCGATTTCATCCGGAGAGTGTTTAGCGACGGATTCGCATCAGGAGGGAACGTGGAACACGGTTTCAGGATCCAAGCATTATGCAAAGAAACCAATATCGAGTAGGACCACTGTGTGAGCAGGGATTGTGTTGACCACTCGAATACTTCTTCTTGAAGGTTTAACTGTTGCCAGGTATCGTGAAGAGATCTTGGAATCTCGCGTGGGACACGATTTCAGGCTGCAAACATTACGGAAAGAAGCCAATATCGAGGAGGATCCCTTATTGTGTGAGCAGGGATTATGTTGACCACTCGAATAACTCTTCTTGAAATTGTACAGGTGATTCGGCAACCTTTAACTTCTGTCAGGTATCGTAAGGTGATCTTGGGACCTCATGTGCGGTTTTTACGAGATGCTGTGGGGCCAGACTTCGCATTGATCGACGATAATAGTCGACCTCATAGCTCACTGGTCGTTGATGTTCTCTTGGAGACGGAAGGTATTGCACTCATGGCGTGGCCGGCCCGCTCCTCCGATTTGAATCCCACAGAGCATGTTTAGCATGCACTAGGGACACGGGTTGCAACCGCCAACCACTCTACGAGACTAGCGAGTAGAACATGAAATTGATGACATCATTTACAGGATACCTCATCGTTGTCAGTCATGTTTATCTACATCTACATCTACATCTACATCCATACTCCGCAAGCCACCTGACGGTGTGTGGCGGAGGGTACCCTGAGTACCTCTATCGGTTCTGCCTTCTATTCCAGTCTCCTATTTTTCGTGGAAAGAAGGATTGTCGGTATGCTTCTGTGTGGGCTCTAATTTCTCTAATCTTATCCTCATAGTCTCTTCGCGAGATATACGTAGGAGGGAGCAATATTCTGCTTGACTCTTCGGTAAAGGTATGTTATCGAAACTTTAAAAAAAGCCCGTACCGAGCTACTGAGCGTCTCTCCTGCAGAGTCTTCCACTGGAGTTTATCATCTCCGTAACGCCTTCGCGGTTACTAAATGATCCTGTAACGAAGCGCGCTGCTCTCCGTTGGATATTCTCTATCTCTTCTATCAACCCTATCTGGTACGGATCCCACACTGCTGAGCACTATTGAAGCAGTGGGCGAACAAGCGTACTGTAACCTACTTCCTTTGTTTTCGGATTGCATTTCCTTAGGATTCTTCCAATGAATCTCAGCCTGGCATCTCCTTTAGCGACAATCAACTTTATATGATCATTCCATTTTAAATCACTCCTAGTGCGTACTCCCAGATAATTTATGGAATTATCTGCTTCCAGTTGCTGACCTGCTATATTGTAGCTAAATTAGAAGGGATCTTTCTTTCTATGTATTCGCAGCACATTACACTTGTCTACATTGAAATTCAGTTGCCATTCCCTGCACCATGCGTCAATTCGCTGCAGATCCTCCTGTATTTCAGTACAATTTTCCATTGTTACAAGCACTCGATACACCACAGCATCATCTGCAAAAAGCCTCAGTGAACTTCCGATGTCATCCACAAGATCATTTATGTATATTGTGAATAGCAACGGTTCTACGACACTCCCCTGCGGCACACCTGAAATCACTCTCACTTCTGAAGACTTCTCTCCATTGAGAATGACATGCTGTGTTCTGTTATCTAGGAACTCTTCAATCCAATCACACAGTTGGTCTGATAGTCCATATGCTCTTACTTTGTTCATTAAACGACTGTGGGGAACTGTATCGAACGCCTTGCGGAAGTCAAGAAACACGGCATCTACCTGGGAACCCGTGTCTATGGCCCTCTGAGTCTCGTGGACGAATAGCGCGAGCTGGGTTTCACACGACCGTCTCTTTCGAAACCCATGCTGATTCCTACAGAGTAGATTTCTAGTCTCCAGAAAAGTCATGATACTCGAACATAATACGTGTTCCAAAATTCTACAACTGATCGACGTTATAGATATAGGTCTATAGTTCTGCACATCTGTTCGACGTCACTTCTTGAAAACGGTGGTGACCTGTGCCCTTTTCCAAACCTTTGGGATGCTACGCTGTTCTGGAGACCTACGGTACACCGCTGCAAGAAGGGGGGCAAGTTCCTTCGGGTACTCTGTGTAAAATCGAACTGGTATCCCATCAGGTCCAGCGGGCTTTCCTCTTTTGAGCGATTTTAATTGTTTCTCTATCCCTCTGTCGTCTATTTCGATATCTGCCATTTTGTCATCTGTGCGACAATCTACCTGCTGCCGTAGGTGGTCACAGCTCTTACTGAGCACATTAACAAGTTGTCTGAATGTTTGTGCAAATCCGTTAAGTTGGAAAGAACGAAGAACATTTTTGCCTACCGTTATTCATGTTGCAATTGTTTACGTTGTGTGTTCTTTACATTGTTTCTACTTCACTATCACCTGTTTATGTTTTGTGGCAAAATAAGTGCAGCCTTAAAAAATTTCCGTTTGTTGCTTTAATTTTCGGCGCCTGAGTACATTTTATCATGGAAACAATCTGCAGTTACTTGAATATCGTGGTAGACATGCAAGTTTCGCATTTGAACCATATAGCTAAACACTATCCTCTTTGCGTGCTGTCATTTTCCAAACTGTCGTTTCCCTATCTTAAACGGTTCATGACACATGAAGGATGTTATAAATATTTCATTCTAGCTTTCTCACTGACGAGAGCGATTGGACTGAGTGCATTGTGTATAATCTATTTTCTCTAGATCGGAGGTAGATAGAGATATCGTCTCAAGTTTAACGCATAATTAAATATGTTAGCTACATTTCATATGCAGCAATGAATGATCCAACATGCTCCAAACGCAAATTCATAGCGACCCCTATTTTTCAATGCAATCTTTTCGAATTTCTTCTGTTGGTTTACTTCACCTCAAAACATCACAATAAGTAGGACAGTAAGTTAACTGAATAATAGGCAATTGACAATGAATCCGACAAGTGAAGGTATGAGATGTGTAACAATGAAACTCTTTTACCGAGGAGCTCCTTTAAAACATTTGAGAAAGTTTGCAGAGCAGCCGGCGGGTGCAAGACATTATGTATGGATAAAATCAAAATTCTGTTTTCTATTGCCAATCAAGCAACGTTCTCTGAGATTTCCCGCCTAGTCGCATGTGACAGACGCCAGACAGAATTCCTAACTGACCAGCGCAGGTAGCATTGAGCGAACCTTACAAAGAAAATAGTACCGGAGCTATCACAAAAAAACATGTGAAACTCCCAGCAAGGAAGTCGACTAGCAGTTGACGCAGCCTGCTAAGGAGCAATCTTATGAGCCAGCAGGTAAGCTTACAGCGAATCCTACTCTTACGTGAGACAGATTTGAGGGGTGTGCCGTTCGATACGTGAAGCCCAGGCACCACCGTATATCACACATAACTCCCAAGCTACAGCTAGCGGCTCTGTAAGCGATTGTATTAACAAGTTATGTCAACACGGCCAATAATTTAAGAAATATAGACCTTCAAAATCAACAGTTTTCACTAGGGTATAGTCGTCCAAACAATCAACCAAAGCGAAAGGAAATTGATAACATGCTGCCAGAAGGCAATCTCATAAAACAAAAACGGGGTAAAAATGTAGGGTAACTGACAATGTCATTTATTATTAGAGTGACAACGTAAAACAAAGAACACGTACCACGTTGAAATTGTATGTCAGCCTCCTCGGCAATATTTCCTAAAAATAAACTTTGTCCTTCTGCATGTTTCTGTAGTAGTGAAGCCTTGGAAGTATGAGTAATTGTAGGTATGTTAGGTCCTTCCCCCTTCTCGCCCCTCCCCCCACCACCACCATTTCATTATTCTGTTTACTGAGCGTTCGGAATTGCTATAGGTTCCTCCAACCCTCTGAACCACAGTTTATAATAAGACTTTTTGTTCTTCATTTGTCTGTTTAGTAAAGAGAAGGGAATGAGAACGCTCGTAGTGTTCAGGTTCGAGGCCTCCCTCGGGCATGGGTGTGTGTGTTTGCTCTTAGGATAATTGGGCCATCCTGATTTAGGTTTTCCGTGATTTCCCCATATCGTTCCAGGCAAATGCCGGGATGGTTCCTTTGAAAGTGCACGGCCGACTTCCTTCCCCGTCCTTCCCTAAACCGATGAGACCGATGACCTCGCTGTCTGGTCTCCTTCCCCAAAGAACCCAACCCCAACCCTTAGGATAATTTAGGTTAAGTAGTGTGTAATCTAAGGGACAAAAAGTCCCATAAGATTTCACACACACTTTTTTTTTTAGTGTTCAGGTCGACAGACGACAGTCACCAGAGACTTCGGAATAACATGGCGGACTCAACCATCGTTTGCGAAGGTAATGCGTTTCTGCGCTGGTGTTGCGTTATTTTGCGAGAGCATTTTCTTCTATCGATTCATCAGTATCACATTAAAATACGTTTTGGTTTCAGGAACACATTTACTGCTCTATTTGAACCCAGCCGAAAGGTAGGCGTTCTGGTTATGCTGAATTGTGATTCGTTTGAGAGTATCCTTACGACATCTACATGGCGTCTGCAAGCCACTGTACAGTTCATGGCAGAGGGCAGTCAGGACCAATTTTGCCTACACACTTCCATAGATGTTGTGAAAAAGAACTCGTCTGTTTCATGAGGCAATTGAGATAAACTGCAACATGTAGACTTTCTTTTCACTTTTCGTAGTATAGTCTTCAGGTTTGCACGTCTATGATGTTCCTGCATGTTATTGCCCAAGGATGTACCTAGCGAGGGGTAAATGAAACAACTGTCCACACCCTGGATCTACATCTACATCCATAATCTGCAAACCACTGTGAAGTGCATAACAGAGCGAACTTCCCATATTCCCATTGTATCAGTTATTAGAGCTTATTCCCGTTCCATTCAGGCGTAGAGTGCGGGAAGAGTGACTATTTAAGTGCTTCTCTTTGCGCCGAAATTAATCTAATCGTGTGCTGACGATCCCTACCAGAGCGATTCATAATGGTTGTAGTACCTTCCTAGAGTCATAATTTAAAACCGGTTCTTGATAAAAGGAATCAGCGCAGGCCAAACTCACATCCTGCCAAACACACTAATCAATTCAGTCTCTGAACAAAGCTAGAAATGTAATGCAGACTGTTCTTACCCTTGACCCATGGTGTGTAGGAGTGCTCTAGCGAGCCTCGGCTCGCCTACACGAGCGCTACCTAGTATAGGCTACCCGCCAGACGCTCCTATTGCACGGATTCTACGGATGCGTGAGCCACTTGCGTTGTAGGCATTCGAGCTGGAATAGTCTCGTCTACTGGATACTGAGTGGAGGAAAGCATACCCTGAGCTATGTGTCGTAAAATTTCACAACTATTTTGTCATTATCCCTCCCCACCCACCATCCCAGGCTCTTCAGAACCCTGGTCAGGTCGGGGTCACACTGTCCACCCTGCATTACTTCATTGTCTGTCTCTTATTGTTTTTTGTCTTTTAGAATTCAGCCAAGAAGTTGCTTCGCCCATCTACCATTCCTTTGCCTACCTACATCTACTGTCTGCATCCATTAGAATAACTAATAATAGCTTGTGTAAATCTTTCAATTGGACATAACTTACACAACTTGCGTATTCCTCACCAACTGCAGTAACCCTACTGGGGAAAAGGGGCCAAACGTTTTGTGTAGAATCACGGACTTCCTGGCGAAGCTTCGCATCATTCAAAGGTGGAGATTAGGTGGAAGGCAGATTGAAACATTTCCTCAACCTTTCGGTATTCAGACTCGTGCTTTAGTACTTTTTCTATAAATTTCCAAATGCACTTCTCCTTTGCTCACGGGGCAACAGTGTCGTTGTTGAGGTCTTCAGTTCAAAAATTGGCCTGATGCAGCTCTTCACGCTAGTCTATCCCGTGCAGGCCCCTTCATCTCTACACTACTATTACAACCTACACCCATATCAACCTGCTTAGCGTAATGAAGCTTTAGTTGTCCTCTACAAATATTACCCCTCACTCTTCCTTACATTGCCAAACTGACGATTGCTTGACGACTCAGGCTGTGAACTGTCCACGGATTCTTTTTTATAGGCAAGTTGTGCCGTTACTTTTTCCTCCAATTCGTCTTAATTTCTCTTCACCAGTTATTCGACCCACCCATCTAATCTTTAACATCCTTTTGTATCATCACATTTCAAAAGCTTCTATTCTCTAACACTTACATTTGTATTCGATGTAAACAAATGCCACGTTTGAGAAAAGTTTTTCATGCTGTTACCCCGTTTACAGTTTATATCCTCTCTACTTCGGCTATTGTCAGTTACTTCAGTTACTTTTCCGCCCAAATAGTAAAACTCATCAACTTCTGTTAGTGTCTAGTTTCCTGATCTATCATGATCATCTGATTTAATTCGAATACATTGCATTAACTTGCTTTACCTTTGTTAATGTTCATCTTATAATTTTTCAGTGCACTATTCATTACGTTCAGTTGCACTTCCAAGTCCTTTTGCCGTCTCTGACAGAACTACAATGCCATTGGCCAACCGCAGAGTTTTTATTTCGTGTCTCTGAACTCTAATTCCCTCTCCAGATTCCTTCTTTGTTTCCTTTAGCGCTTGCTCAATCCACAGATTGAGTAACATCACGGACAAGCTACAACATTGCTTCACTCCGTTCTTACCCCCTGCTTCGCTCTCGTGCCATGCAATTCTTATTACTGCAGTCTGTTTTCTGCCCAAATAGTAAATAACTTGTCGCTCCCAGTATTTTAACCCTGATATCTTCACAATTTCGAAGAGTGTATGCTAGTCACATTGACCAAAGCTTTCCTTGAATCTATGAATACGATAAACGTCGTTTATTCTTTTTTCAATCTTCTTAGATAAGCTGTAGAGACAGGTGGCCTTGAGTGTCCATCCATTTCTCCAGAATTTCAAAGTGATTTACAGAAGATACTCACAGGTGCGAAAAGTGGCAGATGACTATAAAGAAAGAAAAATGTGAAGGCATCCACATGAGTACCAAAAGGAATCCGTTAAATTCAGTTACACAACAAATCACACAAATCTAAGGGCTGCGAATCCAGCTCAGTGCTTATAATGTTGTTGGGAAAGAAAACTAAAGACTGTGTTTTATGTGCAGAACACTTAGAAAATGTAACAGGTCTACTAAAGAGCGTAGGGATGTCATATATTTTTGCTATTGTAAATAATTCACCTTTACTGTATTGGGACAAAGGTGAATGAGCGCAATGTAGAAGCAGTGACTAAGACCCTTGACTTTGTATTTAGTTTTATCTGTGGTTGACTTGTTAGTCAGTCAGTTGTACAGCACTGAGACATTCTTATTTGAGCCACAGTAGCGTGCAGCTGAAGTTTTTAAAGAATGGGATTTGTTTCCTGTGAATGTTGGCGAAGCTATCTTGAATACTTTATGATTCATATGAACACCGAGATATTATGCTTTCTTGTTCATGTGATTAATGCAGAAGGTTTTGGAGGAATTTTATACGTGTGTTTGTACACTACTGGCCATTACAATTGCTACACCTAGAAGAAATGCAGATGATAAACGGGTATTCATTGGACAAATATATTATACTGGAAATGACAAGTGATTACATTTTCACGCAATTTGATTGCATAGATCCTGAGAAATCAGTACCCAGAACAACCACATCTGGCTGTAATAACGGCCTTGATACGCCTGAGCTTAGAGTTAAACAGAGCTTGCTGGCGTGCACAGGTCCAGCTGCCCATGCAGCTTCAACACGATACCACAGTTCATCAAGAGTAGTGACTGGCGTATTGCGACGAGTCAGTTGCTCGGCCACCATTGCCAGACGTTTTCAGTTGGTGAGAGATCTGGAGAATGTGCTGGCCAGGGCAGCAGTCGAACATTTTCTGTATCGAGAAAAGCCCGTACAGGATCTGCAACATGCGGTCGTACATTATCCTGCTGACTTGTAGGGTTTCGCGGGGATCGAATGAAGGGTAGAGCCACGGGTCGTAACACATCTGGAATGTAATGTCCACTGTTCAAACTGCCGTCAATGCGAACAAGAGGTGACCGAGACGTGTAACCAATGGCACCCCATACCATCATGCCGGGTGATACGCCAGTATGGCGATGACGAATACACGCTTCCAATGTGAGTTCACCGCGATGTCGCCAAACACGGATGCGACCATCATGATGCTGTAAAAACAACCTGGATTCATCCGAAAAAATGACGTTTCGCCATTCGTGCACCCAGGTTCGTCGTTGAGTACACCATCGCAGGCGCTCCTGTCTGTGATGCAGCATCAAGGTTAACCGTAGCCACGGTCTCCGAGCTGATAGTCCATGTTGTTGCAAACGTCGTCGAACTGTTCGTGCAGATGGTTGTTGTCTTGCAAACGTCCCCATCTATTGACTCAGGGATCGAGACGTGGCTGCACGATCCGTGATAGCCATGCGGATAAGATGCCTGTCATCTCGACTGCTAGTGATACGAGGCCGTTGGGATCCAACACGGCGTTCCGTATTACCTTCCTGAACGCACCGATTCCATATTCTGCTAACAGTCATCGGATCTCGACCAACGCGAGCAGCAGTGCCGCGATACGATAGACCGCAATCTCGATAGGCTACAATCCGACCTTTATCACAGTCGGAAACGTGATTTTACGCATTTATCCTCCTTACACGAGGAATCATAACAAAGTTTCACCGGGCAACGCCGGTCAACTGCTGTTTGTGTATGAGAAATCTGTTGGATACTTTCCTCATGTCAGCACGTTGTAGGTGCCGCCGCCGGCGCCAACGTTGTGTGAATGCTCTCAAAAGCTAATCATTTGCATATCACAGCATCTTCTTCCTGTCCGTTAAATTTCGCGTCTGTAGCACGTCATCTTCGTGGTGTAGCAATTTTAATGGCCAGTAGTGTAGTTTCTTTGTAATGATAGAATTTTGTAACTTCTAGAGTCTTTTATTTTGTGCAGTCTTATGTTCATACTAACAATTTGATTTCTCATAAATAATTTTCTTTAAAATAAATCCCACATCCGTGAGTCGTAATAAAGATTTGAATATTTATCGTGTGTGCATGGTACCATACGTCACACGAAACAGATTGTTTCCGAAAAAAAAAATGTGGAGAAGATTATTTATCTTTAGCTTTTGTAGCTGCTGGATTGTATTTTCTTTCGGGGACGTCAGTACCAGTACTCTAGACAAGAAAAGAAAAAAAAGAAAGAAAACAGCGGGCTGACCAACAGGTAAGTCACTTTTCTTTCAGGGCAGATCTCACCTTAGATCGTTGAGCAAACAGCGTGTAGTCCGGATTTTCAGGTGACGGGGTCGTTACTGCATTAGTTTTCAGTGAACAACGTTGATAATTTCAAACAGTTAGTATCTTCCGAGTGGAGCAGTAGTTTATTTTTGTAGATTTTCTTAGTCTAACTTTGCAATTCATATCGCAATCGTTCACAATGTGCGACGGTAATGAGGTTTAGTTATATAGTTTTCATTGATCACACCAATTAGTTTCGTTTGGCATTTAATTAGATTCATTTTCTTCATTTCAAATTTTGCTTTCCGTGAAGTTTAAAGTTTTATTTCACGACACTGTTCACATACGCAACACAGGGCCAACCCAACAGTCAGTTTCGATCAGCAACTGAATATGTTATCTGAAACATATGTTACAGGAGAAGAAAACTTTCGAAATCAGTGTATTCAGTTTTATCTTATACAGAGAAAATTTTGTAGAAAGCTTACACTCGTCGATCCTTTTCGTCTATGATAGTCCTCTGGTTTTTCTGTGATTGCATAGTTACTTTGCAACACGGGTTCTCGAAAGCAAATTATTGCTACGTGTATATGTGCTAATATTTTTATTCTCTCTTTCAGCTGTTATAATTTCATTGTCATATTTGTGTATGAATTTATGTGAAATGTTTGTTCTCCTTTTGCAAAAAAAAGAAAAAAATGAGAGTGAAGATATTTGTTGTTTAGACACACAATAGTAAAAACCGCGTGAAACATTTTGGTGTTACCTAGATTTTTTGGGTGAAAAAATTTATTACTTTCGGTTATTTAAACACAAATAGAAATTTTGTTCGGCAGTTTGTAAGTAGGCTGTTTAAGTATTTTTATTGGTAACGCCAACACCACGTAACGCTCTGTATGAAAAATCACTGGCTGTGCCGTGTGCAGTCGGTGGCTGGTTTGCATTGTTGTCTGCCATTGTCGTGTTGGGCAGCGGCAGCTGGATGCTAACAGCGGGTAGCGTTGGGCAGTTGGAGGTGAGCCGCCAGCAGTGGTGGACGTGGGGAGAGAGATGGAGGAGTTTTGAGACTTGTAAGAATTGGTGTCATGAACTGCTATATATATATTATGACTAGTGAGGTAAATACATTGTTTGTTCTCTATTAAAATCTTTCATTTGCTAACTATGCCTATCAGTAGTTAGTGCCTTCAGTAGTTTGAATCTTTTATTTAGCTGGCAGTAGTGGCGCTCGCTGTATTGCAGTAGCTTGAGTAACGAAGATTTTTGTGAGGTAAGTGATTTATGAAACGTATAGGTTAATGCTAGTCAGGGCCATTCTTTCGTAGGGATTTTTGGAAGTCAGATTGCGTTGCGCTAAAGATATTGTGTGTCAGTTTAAGCACAGTCGTGTATAATAGTTCAAAGAGGACGTTTCACATAGACCAGTCTTATATAATTTTTCCAAGGGGACCTTTCAAGTTCAGTTTTGCCATTTCAACATTATGGCTAGCAATACAATATTTTGTCCTGCTACGAGATCGCAAACCACATCAAGAAGAAATGACGCAATTATTAATGAAACAGAAGAAGCATAACAGTCGTTACCCACAAATAATTTATTTGGAATGTCAAAGAATACAAATAACTGTTCGACACAGGTAAGTTCTTTATTAGGGAATGCAACAGAACAAATTCTCAACAGCGAAGAAGAAATTTCAGAAGACGAATCGGCAGGCGAAAAGTCGCCTCGGCTTTGCGAAATTTCGCGACAACCACTTACTGAGACAGTCGATTCGTGTTTTGTTTTCCTTTCTTTTAATGTAACAGTACACGAACAAATATCAATAACGGACAATTCACACTCAGTCGTTGCAAATCCAGTAAATATGAAAGCGGAAATCAGTAATTCAACTAGTGGCTCCTTACACTTCCCCGGCGTAATAATTGGTTATATTCATGTCGGATCTTCCACCGGAACATACCGTCGCCTGGACACAAGACTGTCAATCAGATCAGCCGTGCTCTACAGATTGGACCGTCGCGGGAACCAACAGGAGATAGAAGCAAATCCGTGGCATATCTTAAGAAATAGGGAGAACCTTAAAGAAATTTGATATTAAAAGTGCATTCCGTCCACCAGCTAAGACCAGAGTTCTACTGTGCTCAGTGAAGGATGACTGGGGTTTGAGAGAGCCCCGGGTCTACAAGATTCCCTGCCATTGCTGGAAAGCCTGTATTGAACAAACGATTCGTACGCCCCATGATCGTTGCTTGGAGCATCATCACCACACGCATTTATTTCAGCCAGAAAAATCTGCAGTGGCAGAACATTGTCTTACTGAAGGATATAAAATGTTGTTCGATGAGACGCAAATGATTGTCCCTGTGTCGCGGTTGTGGGACAGTGTATTGAAAGAAGCCTTTGAAATCCGGCTATTTGACAGTATTATATTCTGTTTGCCATTAACAATCAACGGTCCTTGTTTCGGTCATCAAAAACTGTCAGTGGTGTTTGATGTCGATTTGTCGTTTCCGCGAGCTTTCACTACCGGTGCGCTGTTGTACCTGTCGCTAGAGGGCAGTTACGTTCATGCACTCGCGGTGGATCCACGGTCGGTGTATGAAGGAGCCGCCGCTGCGTGTTTGATTTTAGTTCCGGCGAGATAGAGCGACGGCGTCCTCACCTGAAGATGGCGGCCAGATGGACCGCCGAAATATTGTGTCCAGAGGACGATGTGGTCTGGTGGGGGACCCGACATGATACAACCAACAATTCAACTTGTTAGACTTACTACTAAAGATGAATAAAGCACTTGAACAGTTTCAGAAAATAGACTAAACCCTTGAACAAAACACAAAATCACAAGAAGAAATAAGTAAAGATATTAAAAGTAGGAAAAATGAACTCACTCACACATTCAGAGACTCGAGAAAAAACGGTAAAACCTCTCTGTGGAAAGTCGAAAAGAGATTAAGAAAGGACTTTAAATCTATTACTGCGAAACTACGCAACGCAGCGACGAAAAAGGTTACTTCCAAAAATAAATACCGAGCTGTACCGAGCGCAGTAGTCTCGCAACTCACAGAACGCCACAAACTTCTTAATATCACTGCTGAAACGATTAGTAAAAAGGTTGATACATTAAAACTGAACTCTGACGAACAAAAAAAAAACTTTGTACGTTAAAAAAGAACACAAAATTTAGCCGACACAAGTTTAAAAAGTGAAACAAATCGGTGCAATGACGAAGTAATATCCTGTATCAACACAGATCATGCACAACGACAAATCAAACAACTAGCTATCTCTTCCTGTGAAGAACAGGAGCAAACAGCTATTATTTCAAATAACAGACGCAGAAACTCAGATAACATTTTACTTCTTTGTTCCTCACGTACAAAGAAACGCAAAGCTTTGAAACAGCACACAGACGATCGTATTAAAATAATGGATAGACGGCTTGCACGTAAATGCAGGCGCGATGATTTTGCTTATTCTTATTTACATTTTGGCATTTTCCATATTTGTTTTTGTTTGTGTTCATGGCATTTAGATGATTTTGCGCGCTTCGAAACAGTGAACAGCCTTGGCGGCATACCAGAGAAGATTAGTGGACACAGAAAGTTTACAATTACGGTTACAAACATTTTCGTACAGTCAAATTAGGAGATTATTTTATTGTACAAAAATACACACAAGACAGTGAACGCCAACCGCTGAGACCGAGCGATTCTAGGCGCTTCAGTGCGGAACCGCGCTGCTGCTACGGTCGCAGGTTCAAATCCTGCCCTGGGCATGGATGTGTGTGATGTCATTAGGTTAGTTAGGTTTAAGTAGCTCTACGTCTAGGGGACTGATGATCTCAGATGTTAAATCCCATAGTGCTCAGAGCCATTTGAACAGTGAACAGTCTGCTCGCTATTATGCCGAACGTTCGAGCAGAAAAATTATGGAAAGAAGTTGCAATCTGAATTCCGAGCATTTTCCTACCTTTAAATGTAGGCAGGGGATCCATTATACTTTTTGGATACATCGATTGACGAACGATGGCTCCCCGAGGTAGGTGTTTATTATTTTTCAGTTTCTTGGCACACTCGTCTTCTCCTACTATCCATTTTAGTTGACAAGTACAACGAGTTTTCTTCTACTTTCTTTCTTTCTTGGGGCCTTTGTCCCGTGTCACATGGGGTCGGCCCTGAACTATTTATTTGGCAGTGTTAGTTGCAGACGGTAGCCTTATGCCCTTCCTGCCGCCGCCCCGAACCCCCCAGGACGGAATTAGTATAACCCAGCTGTCTGCATCTAGTGTAAGCCATGTAACAGTGTGAGCGTTTTCAAATGTCTGCAAGTCGTGCAACTGAGGCAGAAAGTGGAGACCAGCCCGGTATTCATCTAGCGGGATGTGGAAAACTGCGTAAAAACCACATCCAAGCTGGCCGGCATACCGGTCCTCGTCGTTAATCCACTGGGCGGATTCGAACCGGGGCCGTCCCGCCAACACGAGTCCAGGAAGCAGCGGATGAGCGCTCTCGGCTACGCTGGTGCGTTGTAACGAATTTTTTTCTACTATCCTCTTGTAACTATGCTGAAAGTAATTTCCGTGATTTGTGAACTATGATTAAGTATGTGCCATTACTGGCGACAAAGTACATTCCGGAGCTGACAAAAATGTCAACTTCGATTACACGCATTTGGTGACTGGAACAAAATTTTAACCAGTTAAAAAATATTAAAATAAAAAATTACTCGCATTCTATGACTATTTGACCACGTTAGGAAAATATGTAAATAACAGCATGTGACATTTCACTGCAGATCGACCACAGCATACCACACAGCATATACCTCTGCTACAACACTAAGCATTGTTCACTTAAAGAAATATATGAGACATCTCAATAATCGCCCCAGGTATGAAGTTAACTGCACACCTTAAAAAACGGAAACAGGAGTTGTACTCTCAGTCAACATTTTTTAATATGAAATTTTTGGATGGGAAACACATATCGAGGAAACAAGTATACAGCTTTAAACACCATCATTTTTACTTACAGCAGCACCAGTCACTAGTTTGCAAATGAAAGATTTAGTACTCATTTTGATGACATATACAGATTATTGAGATTATAGTTGTGTTGTCCAAGTGGAAAGTTAGTTTTGTAAACAGTAGTGGTACTGATGATTTACAAGTATACGAAGGATTTTCTACCAGTTCAGAGACAATAACAGTTTGTTAAAGGTAAGACTGTGTTGTCTGAAAGAAAATTTATTGTCCAAAGTAATATCTATATTTTTGAAGACTTTCTTTTCATAGTCAGTTGTGAAGTGATGAATGTTTGTTAGGTAAGTAGTGTAATTTATGAAGTGCGGCTGCAGAAAGTTTCTCGATTAAAAATGAATTAATGAAACAGACCAGGCACTATTTACTATTGATTATTTAAGAAATATGAGGATGTTGTGAGATATGAAGTTATTATGGGGATGATGATACAGTAGAGATAAATATGTTGAAGGTATTAGTAATTATTGATGACAGTTATGAGGATAGTGATGATAATATGACAGGAAAATGCAGTGGTTAAGAATTATGATAAATTACGAGGAGGGAGTTGGTAATGATTACAGCTGGTATGGCACAGATTTATGACATATTTATGTTCTGTGTTCTGTGAACATTTTTCTTTTCATTATGTTGCATGACCTATGAAAGCATTATCCTGTTGAAGTATGTACCTTTTCCTTTTCTAACTAACTACACATTTTTTGTCTTCACGTCAGATTATGACAGACATGATTATATACATATATATTAAAACGAATTTGGTTACTATGTATATATTACAGATTTATGATACACAATTACACATAGGATGCACCATTGAATAACCGGTTTTTATGATGACACTGGGCAGAGTTGGAAAACGTGAGATGTATTTTGTGGCAAGCTATGTATTTTAGTGAACAGTACTATACTAATCCATAATGACTATTCTTTCTTTTTGCACTTTAGCCCTTACCAATTAATTTACTGGCCATGCCTTACATTAGGCGTTGTAAATAATTTTGTTGCATAATATGACTATTGCTTAACATCTCTTTTGCCTTTTGTGAACTCATCCATTACACAGTTACTGATACAGCAAAAAACTTTTGACACCGCTGTCATATTGGCACTTTATGATGAAACTGGTATGTTGCATTTTTGTGATAACACATTTGGCATTAATTTCTCCATTGATTTTATAATGAAAATTTTGTGTATGATTTGAATTGCCTGAAAATGTGTTTTTCATTTTTTTTACTGATTTACCGTAATGATTAAATGCTGCATATGCGTAGGATAAGATTCTCTGCTGCATTTCCTTCCTGACGAGATATTTGTCAAATAATGAATTTGGTAGCAGTTTTTTCTGATGAACTATTTTTTTGTGTATACGTATATTGCGGCGTCTATAGTTTTATGAGAGCTCACTTAAAATAAACATTCACTGCTAGAGGCCATAAGTTCGTTAAATGTTATGACACAACAGAATTACGAAAAAGGGGTATAGGAAGAGAGTAAGTTGATAACGTAACAGATGCATCTAGTAACGAGAAAAAAATGAGACTGTAATGTGGAAATATGAGTATAGGCAGGTTGAATAATGATTATATTTTGTGGGTATGATGATGTGATAATGAAATGCAGACAAATTGGCATTATGTTTTTTGGCAGGTAAATTGACATGAAAGCTATAATTATGTGAATATGACGTTTTTGGCATGTAAACTGAGATAAAAGGTATTATGAGAAAAGTATAATGTTTCAGAGAAAGTATACATATAGTACATAAGTTAGAAAACTGATCACTACACTAGAATAGTACATGACACTAAGACAAGATATACATTTCTTGGTTTGTTCTGGTATTCACGGTCTATATATCTTCTTCCTATTATATCGTGTGTTTGTTTTTCATGTATGTATTTTTATCATCACTGTTCCTGTTTTACTTTTTAGTTCTGAGTAACTAAACTTTTTCTGTGACATAAGAAGACCTGTGATTTTCTCTGCCTTGTGATGACTGGGTGTTGTGTGATGTCCTTAGGTTAGTTAGGTTTAAGTAGTTCTAAGTTATGGGGGACTGATGACCATAGATGTTAAGTCCCATAGTGCTAAGAGCTATTTGAACCATAAGACCTGTTTTTGTGTGCCGTTTGCGGCCATTTGTCATCATTGGAAAATAATTATTTTTTTGTCAGTTGCGTCTCTTCTTAACTTTAATTCGTATCTGGCACAGAATATTGTATAATTCTTTCTGTATGTGAAAGTTTTCTGATCATACTGATTATTGTGATCTGCAAATATTCATGTCTTCTGCATAAGCTTCATCTTACATTTTCATGTTACGCCAGCGTAGTATATTAGATTTTTGCTATGAATAAGGTCATTTCTTAGAGAGACAATACTACGTGTGCAGTTCACATATCCTGTATGTAATGTAAATCACAAATTTAGTGAAGTTGCCAGGGATTTGAATAAATTTTGCACACACTTAAAGGAATTAGTAGAACTGAGTTTATCTTCAAGACATCAGCTGGACATACGAGTTGTCAGTGGAAAACTGCTTCTCTGAGTCTGCTCATATTTACGAGACTTAGCTGGACATACGAGCTCTCAATGGAACATAATTTTCCTGAGTTTGCGCATATCTGATTCTACGTTTACTGCCAATCTTCAGAGTGTAGTCACTGATGGACATTCAACTGCCTTACTGGCTCCACCTAAGTCTGCAACTTTTTTCATATTCGTCAGCATGCTCACTTGTGGGTTCAGTACTACAGTTTGACCGACCTTATCGGTGCCTGCACTCCAAGTAACATGTCAATATTGTGCTAGTTGCATTCGTTTTCTTAGTCGTAAGTTTAATGACAAGAGACAGTAACAGTATTTCATTCCGTGCAAAGTGATGCAACATTTTACCTTCAGCTGTGTTCACGTACTAGCCTCAGGATTAGTGATATGATACACTACAGCGAATCTTCGATGGCTTTGTGCGATATAACGTTTACCTACAATCTATAGAACTCAGCAAATACTTTGTGTGCTTCCTCCCCGTGCAAAGACAATATTCACATGTAAAATTCAAATCAGAAAATTCTTTCGTACATTCTATAACTTGAATCTTAACACTTGTAATGTCATTTATAATTTTAACTTATTCTACTTACTTCTTTGCAATTTAAAAAAATCGTTCTGCTTGTCTTACCACTGCTGGAGGTGGGGGGGGGGGGGGAGGTGTGGTGTAGGGGGTAGAAGATAATGTAAGAGTCTCATATGTTTTCTGCTATTGTAAATAATTCACCTTTAGTGCACCGGGACAAAAATGAATGAGCGCACCGTAGGAGTGGTGGATAAGATTCTTGACTCTGTGTTTAGTTTTGTCTGTGGTTGACTTGTCAGCCAGTCGCTTGTGCAGCTCTAGGACATTTTTATTTGTGGTGTAGTAGCATGCAGCTGAGTTTTTTAAAAAATAAGGTTTTTTCTTTGAATCTTGGAGAATCTGTCTAAAACGCTTTATGATAGAGATGAAAAATGACATATTATGCTTTCTTGTTCACGTTATTAAAAAACTTTAAGGGTATGATTGTAGTTTCTTTGTGACGAGGGAATATTACAATTGTTAGAGTCTTCTTGTGTTGTGCAGTCTCTTTGTCAATAATCATAGCTTGATTTCTCAAAAAAGATTTTCCTTGAGGCAAAACCCATCTCCATGAGAGTTCTGAACTGTACTTACGCCACACGAAACAACAGTTTGCTTCTGACAAAAAAATTAGGGCATAATATTTATCTCTAGCTGCTGCATCTGCTGATTTGTTTTTGCTTCCGAGAACGTCAGTACTCCAGACACAAAGAACAGTATGCTGAGCAAGAGGTAAGTCACTTTTACTTCAAGGCATATCTTACCTTACATTCTTGAGCAAACAATGTTTAGTCAGGATTATCAGGTGTCGTTCTAGCAAGTGCATTAATTTTCAGTGAACAGTGTTGATAATTTCAAGCAGTTATTTTCTTCCGAGTAGAGCAGTAATTTATTTTTGTGAATATTCTCAGTCTAATTTTGCACTTCACATCACCCATCGTTCATAATATGCTTCGGTACAGAGTTTCACTTGTACTTTTCTTTGATGACACAATTAGTTTTTTTGTCGTTCATTTCAATTTTTGCATTCCATGAACTTTAAAAGGTTTATTTTACGGCACTGTTCATACACGCAACACAGTGCCAACCTAACAGCCAGTTTTGCTCAGCAACTGAATACGTTATCAAAAGTTCATGTTACATGAGGGGAAAATTTCAAAATCATTGTATTCGGTTTTCTCTTTTATAGACAAAATTTTATAGAAATCTTACAAGAGACTGCCTACACTACGCTTGCCCATCACCTTTTGGACTTCTGGTGTGCTGTGTGGGATCTGCATCAGGTAGTATTGACGGAAGACATCGAAGAAGTTCAAACAATGGCAGCTCGTTCTGTGAAATAGAGGAGAAAGTGCGGCGGATATGACACGCGAACTGGGGTGGCAATTATTAAGGGAAAGACGCTTTTCTTTGCGGAAGAACCTTCTCATGAAAATTCAATCACCAATTTTCTCCTCCTGAAGTGAAAATATTTTGTTGGCGACCGCATGGAAAGATTTAAGTGTCGGTTTTTCCCGCGCACTGTTCGAGAGTGGAACGGTAGAGAAATAGCTTGAACTTGGTTCGATGGACCCGCTCAGGCACTTAACTGTGAATTACTGAGTAATCATGTAGATGTAGATTAAACCCAAACTGATTCTCCCCGAGATCGGTTTCTACCAGTTTTCCCGCTCTTCTGTAAAAAAACTCGTGTTAGTATTTTTGCGACCGTGAGTTACTAAGCATTCGGTAATATTCACATATGTCAGCTCCTGCCTTCTTTGAAATAAGAATTATTGCATGTCTCATTAAGTCTTAGGGGACTGCTCCCGTATGATATATCTTACACGCAAGATGGAATAGTTTTGTCATGGTAACTATCGGTATTGAATGGTTCTCTCATCAAAAGTGCATGTCTCTCTGGCCACACTTGAAAATGGTAATACGTACTGGTGTGGAACTCTCTGTTTCAGAGAAAGTGGTCTCAAAATCTATTAAGCTAATGGAAAGTTGTAATTTATACTTATTTCTCAGCGTTTCTAATTTCGGTCACGGCTCGCATATGGTCGAATGTTCTGCATCCGCTCCTAAAACGGTTTATTCCTTTATTTGGTTTAAGTCCAGTGCTTTTTCTTTGCTTTTCGTAACTAATTTATTGAATATCTCGTACTTTGTAGGAGGATGGAGAGGAGGTTGATAACTCTAGGTGCTTAGGTTATTTTGTTAACCAGTTCTTGCGTTTCTCCTTTCTTGTGAAGTAGAATAACTAAGGCAATGTTCCGGTTTTAGGGGACTGTCTTCTCTCTCAAATATTCTGTAAATTATTAAGCAAGTTGCTTTTCTATCATTTTTCCTCTATCTTTGATGGTTTCCACTGAAACACCTTTGTCTTCCGCGGTCTTTCCTTTCTTCATCATCTTACTTAAAGACTTTTCTTGTTTTCATAGTTAAATACCTGTGTGCCTCATTCATCTCATGTACTTTATACTCATGTGAAGGAATCTTCAAATGTTTGTACAATTTCCTCTATGTTATTAGTTACCGTGCCACGTGGTTTTTAACTGATGAAGAATTATGTCTAATTTCGTTTATGTTTTCTTCATATTCATGTTGTTTTCAGTTCTTTGGCTTATCACTTTATTCCTTCACCTTCTAGCATTTTCTTTGATACAATTACGAATATTTTCGTTTAGTTCACAATGTTCTACAATATCCCTGACATAGTTTTCTCGAAATTATCGTATTCTTTTTAACACCCTATTCCCTTTCAGATTTCATTATCTGTTACTTTCTTCATACCTGCAACTTCTTTTGCTGTTTAACAAAAATCGTGCTTATTTTCTGTTCGTCGATCTCTGTTTTTATAGTAAAATGACCGGTTTCAGGCAACATTGCCCATCTTCAGGTCTGATGTCATACTTACGAAGCAACTTGTTCTAATGTAAGTATCAGTTCACTACCACATACTAAAAACGTTGCTGCCTAAGTCCCTTGGTTAACTAACTGCCTTTCGGCTGTGTGTGGTAATGTTCTTTTTATAAGATTCTGACAATGCTATTAATTGAATTTAACTGTTGTTGTTGTCATCAGTCCAGAGATTGGTTTGATGCAACTCTCCACGCTCCTCTATCCTGTGCAAGCTTCTTCAACTCCAAATACTTACTGCAACCTACATTTTTCTGAATCTCCTCAGAGTATTCGTCTCTTGGTCTCCCTCTGCGAGTTTTTCCCCCACGCTGCCCTCCAATGCTAAATTCACCCCCTTGATGCCTCAGAACATGTCCTACCAACCGATCCCTTCTCCTAGTCACGTTGTGCCACAAATTCCTGATCTCCCCGATTCGACTGAATACCGCCTCATAAGTTGCATGATCTACCCATCTAATCTTCAGCTCTTTCTGTAGCACCACATTTCGAAGACTTCATTTTCTTCTGGTCTAAGCTATTTATCGTCTATGTTTCACTTTCTTACATCGCTACCACTCCATACAAATACTTCCAGAATCGATTTCCTGACGCTTAAATCCATACTCGATGTCAACAAATTTCTCTTCTTCAGAATAGTTTTCCTTTCCATCCTTAGTCTACATTTTCATTTTATATCTTCTCTGCTTCGACCTTCATCAGTTATTTTGCTCTCCAAATAGCAAAACTCATCTAATACTTCAAGTCTCTCATTTCGTAATCTAATTCCCTCAGCATCGCCCGATTTGATTCGACTACATTCCATTATCCTCCTTTTGCTTTTGCTGATGTTTATCCTATACCTTCCTTTCAAGACATAACCCATTCCGTTCAACTGCTCTTCCTTGTCCTTTGCTGTCTCTGACAGAATTACGATCTCCTCGGCGAACCTCAAAGTTTTTCTTTCTTCTCCGTCGATTTTAGATCCTACTCCCATTTGCTTGCTCAATATGCAGATTGAATAATATCGAGGATAGGAGACAACCCTGTCTCACCCACTTGCCAATGACTGCTTCCCTTTCTTGCCCCTCCACTCTTATAAGTGCCATCTGGTTCTGTATAAATTGTAACTAGCCTTTCGCTCCCTGTATTTGGCCCCTGCCACCTTCAGAATTTGAAATGGAGCATTACAGACAACATTGTTAAAAGCTTACTCTAAGTCTACAAATACTAGAAACTTAGGTTTGCGTTTCCTTAATCTATCTTCTATGAGAAGTCGTAGGGTCAGTATTCCCTCACGTGATCCAATATTTCTACGTAATCCAAACTGATCTTCCCAGAGGTCGGCTTCTACCGGTTTTTCCACTCGTCTGGAAAGAATTCCTGTTAGTATTTTACAGCCGTGAATTATTAAACTAATAGTTCGGCAATTTTCACACCTGTCAACACCTGCTTTCTTTGGGAATGGAATTATATTCTTCTTGAAGTCTGTGTCATACATCCTGCTCACCAGAACTGTCTCTTCCATAGCTATCAGTAGTTCTAATGGAATGTTGTCTACGCCAGGGGTCTTGTTTCGACGTAGGTCTTTCAGTGCTCTGTCGAATTCTTCACGTACTATCATATCTCCCATTTCATCTTCATCTAAGTCCTCTTCTGTTTCCATAATATTGGCATCAATTACATCGCCCTTGTATAGGCACACTATATACTCCTTCCGCCTTTCTGCTTTCCCTTCTTTGCTCAGAACAGGTTTTCCACGTGAGCTCTTGATATTCATACACGTTATTCTCTTTCCTCTAAAGGTCTATTTAATTTTCCTGTAAGCAGTATCTATCTTACCCCTAGTGATATATGCCTCTACAGCCTTACGTCTGTCCTGTAGCCACCCCTGCGTAGCTATTTTGCACTTCCTGTCGACCTCATTTCTGAGACGTTTGTATTACTTTTTGCCTGCTTCATTTACTGAGTTTTTATATTTTATCCTTTCATCAATTAAACTCAATATCTCTTCTGTCACCCAAGGATTTCTACTAGCCCTACTTGATCCTCTGCTGCCTTCACTATTTCATCCCCCAAAGCTACCCATTCTTCTTATACTGTATTTCTTTCTCCGTTCTTATCGATCGTTCCCTAATGCTCTCTCTGAAACTCTCTACGACCTCTCGGTCTTTCCGTTTATACAGGTTCCATCTTCTTAAAATCCACTTTTTTGCAGTTTCTTCAGTTTTAATCTACAACTCATAACCAACAGATTATGGTCAGAGTCCACATCTGTCTCTGGAAATGTCTTACAATTTAAAACCATTACATTATATTGTGTGGAACTGGGGACCTAGAAATGACAGAAAGGCTTCGTGCCCGCCGTAGCCCGCAGTGGTACACAACAGGCTACAGCAGTCCACTCACTCCACCGTCGCCCCACACCGAACCCAGGGTTATTGTGGGTTTCGGCCCCCTGTGGACGCCCCCCGCCTTCACACCCGGGAACGTCTTACACCAGACGAGTGTAACCCCAATGTTGCGTGGTAGCGTAATGATGGTGTATACGTACGTGGAGAAAGTGTCTGCGCAGCAATGGCCGACTTAGTGTAACTTAAGCGGAATAAGGGGAATCAGCCCGCATTCGCCGAGGCAGATGGAAAACCGCCTTAAGAACCATCCACAGACTGGCCGGCACACCCGCCCGAAAAGCAGTGCGTTAGACCGAGCGGGCTTGCCATTATATAATCTGACACCTTTCAGTGTGTCCAGGTCTCTTCCACGTACACAACCTTCTTTCACGATTCTTAAACCAAGTGTTAGGTATGATTAAGTTGGTTGGTTGTTTGGAGTTTAAGGGACCAAACAGCAAATTAGGACAAAAAGTAAACAACGCTTCTTCAGTTATAAACAGCAAGGTCATCAGTCCCTTATGATTAAGTTATGCTCTGTACAAAATTTTTTACCATGTGACTTCCTCTTTCATTCCTTACCCCCGTTCCATATTCACCTATTACTTTTCCTTCTCTTCCTTTTCCTACTATCGAATTCCAGACCCCATTACTATTAAATTTTCATATTCCTTCACTATCTGGATAATTTCTTTTATCTCATCATCCATTTCTTCAATCTCTTCGTCACCTGTGTAGCTAGTTGGCATATAAACTTGTACTGCTGTAGTCGGGGTGGGTTTGGTGTCTATCTTGGCTACAATAATGCATTCTCTATGCCGTTCTTCGTAGCTTACCCACGCTCCTATTTTCTGTTCACTCTTAAACCTATTCCTGTACTAACCCTATTTGTTTTTGTATTGATAGCCATGTATTCACCTGAACAAATGTCTTGTTGCTCCTGCCACCGAACTTCACTAATTCCCACTATATCTAACTTTAACTCTTTTTAAATTTTCTAACCTGCCTACCCAGTTAATGGGCTGACATTCCACGCTCCGATCCGTAGAACGCCAGTTTTGTTTCTCCCGATAACAAAGACCCCTTGAGTAGTCCCAGCCCGTAGATCCGAATGGGAGACTACTTTACCTCTGGAATATTTTACCCTAGAGGACGCCATCATCATTTATCCATACAGTAAAGCTCATGCCCTCGGGAAAAACTACGGCTGTAGTTTCCCCTTGCTTTCAGCCGTTCGCAGTACCAGCACAGCAAGGCCGTTTTGGTTCATGTTACAAGGCCAGATCAGTTAATCATCCAGACTGTTGCCCCTGCAACTACTGTAAACGCCCCTTCTCAGGAACAATACGTTTGTCTGGCCTCTCAACAGATTACCCCCCCCCCCCCCCCCCCCCGTTGAGGTTGCACCTACAATACGGCTACGTGTATCGCTGAGGCACGCAAGCCTCCCAACCAACGGCAAGGTCCATGGTTCATATAGTACACCTTCGTATTACTAAAAAAAATTGTTGTAATCCATATTTCTGACTTGTGTGTTCCACTCCCATCTCAGTGTCTATTTTTACTCTGGATCTTACTTATCTACGAATACTTGAAATTGTAAAGTGCTTTAATAGTGTCACTTCTTGTATAATTGGCTTATTGGCTGATAAAACATAATCAGTTCTGTTGTAGATCAACTAAGCTTAGGCCAAGTCTATTTTTTATTTATTTTGTTCTTCTAAAAGTTGTTAAGAACAAACATATAATTTTCCTCAGAAAATTCAGTAAGATGTAACCTGTGTCATTTTTGACATTACACCGAAAGTTTATAACTGAAGAAGCGTTGTTTACTTTTTGTCCTAATTTGCATTAAGAGAAGCCTAGAGTATTCATTCTTGGGCAATATTTTAGTGTCATTAGTAAGACAAAATAGCGCGAGTGTTGCGTGTAATCGATTTCTGCCCATCTTCGGCGCAGTAATATAATCACCGTGAATAAATGTCATACTTGATTTTCTGTTTTGTTATTCAATAGCCTATGACTTATCACAATGCATGTCAGTGTATTGTACAGCTACGTATTTTGTGCGAAGTTTATTATTACCTGTAATTCAGCAACGCGAGGGTAGTTCTGACTAGTACGCGTAGTCACGACGCACTTTGTAGATCCAAACGGGGACTACCAAGTTTAGGAAAGTCGCCGAGGGAGCAGACTCTACATATAACTCGGGGCGGACATCCAAGCCGCATACGAGGTGGACTAACTCCAATGTCCTCGTCTGTACCACCATCTGTTTATTTGAATACCTGCAAAGTCAGTAACATTCATTCACTTACTTCAGGACATCAAGTAAGTTTGTTTTTCTTAAATAGATTTCAACCTCCTGGTATGGTGAAAGTCATGGGAAAGCACTGGATGTGATGATTTAAGAAGTCTCTCAAATTCTCAGTTGCAAATCGAGACGTGGACTATAGTACGTGTTGGAATCGTTCTGTAGAGATACTGACCCACGTACCTTAGAGTGCTGCCCACTACTTTTGTGTACAGTTGGAGATGGGCTCATCGAGAGTTCACAGTGTCGACAAAATCCCATAAATTGGGTTAACTAGGGTTAAATTGGGTTAACTGTCTCGACTGCGTTCAAGTCGGTGATCTGGGTCAGCAGGCCATGGTCGTGAATTCATGGGAATGTTCATCAAGCCACCTGCACGCAGCCAGAGATCGATGACATGTCCCATTGCCGTAATAAAAGAAAGCATCTTCGTCAAGGGGCTGTCTGCAGCTCGTGGCCTAGTTCTTACATTGCTACCTCTAGATAGGAGTTCTCTGGTTGGATTCCTAGCCGGGTCAGATTTTTCTACTCGGGGACTGTGTGTTGTGTTGTCGTCATCACCGAATTAGCGCCAAATAAAAGTGCTTGCACTAGGCAACTGAACTACCCCAGTTGCGGTCTCCCGGGTTGCGGTCTACCGGCCAATAATGCAATATGATCATTTTATTTCCTCAAGAAGGTGGTCTACGAGAATGTCTACATGAGGTACACATGTCATAGGTCACCGAACTCTGACTATGGAGCCTAACTGGGACGTTGTGACTGCAGATAAACCATAACTAAGTTACTTACTGTCTGTACACAACCTTGTTGACGCACAAGCTCTATAGTTTCATGGGACGTAGGGCTATTTCTCAAGCGCTGATCGTGCCGGTACAACTGCAACAGAGATTCGTCGCATCTTGCTACATGCTAGTGCTATGACACAGTCCATGCCAGCAGTTGAGCCTGTACGGAGCACAGGGACATGAGTCAGTCGTCGGCTGTTGGAGCGTTTGAGCTGCCTTTGTCCCCGGACAGTCTTAATCGAAATGGCTTTCTGACGTCGCACATTCAAATCTGTGGCGATATGACCCACAGTAGACGGTCGAGGCTGTGCGTAGGTGACGTTAAGTCCTTTTGTCAAACACTTGTGGCCGTCCTGTGCGGTGGTTTACGCGCATGGAAACGTCAGTCTGCAATAACGGATATCATCCCTAGGCACTGTTGACCTCGGAAACCCAAAATCTTGCGTAATGTCCACTATTCATTTAACATCAGTTGTCATCCCATGTTCAGAGTCAGTCGCGACGGCCTGCTGCGATGTCGTGTCTACACTTTCGCCCTTCGCCGTACACAGCACCCTTCCGTGAGTCTTCGCTTCTCAATCTACATTGCCGAAAAAAAGGGTAGCACCCTCAAGGACTGTATTCAGTGGCACCAGGATATAACACATGCATACTGAGCGGTTGTAGTGTTAGTGATTATTTGTCAAGGTGATCGACAATCAGATGGCGCTCAGTAGGCCTGGTTGTTCACCTTTTGATTTGGGTCTACAGGTAGTAACAATGCTCAATTCAGAGATGAAACAGTGTTTGCAACATTTATTATAGGGTACAACAATGCCCCACTGACTAGTATGTACTTTATTGAATAGCTTAAGCCATTTGAACAGGGTCGCGTTGAAGGCCTACGAGAGGATGGATGGACCTATCTACAGATCGCTAGACATGTTGGGCACACCATAATAGTGGTGTGTCGATGCTTCCAGCAGTGTCTGTGGAACACTACCACACGTGTAGACTGGTGGGTGCTGGACGTTCGATTAGCACAGATGCATTGTGCAAGTAGCGGCGGCCGACTATACAGTATGCAGGGACGAAATCCGGGCACATATTCCACCTGCTGTGTCACCGAGGACCACTGGGAATTCTCTGCTTGCAGCAGTGTTACGATTAAGTATGCCTCTGGCCAGGTACCATTGACATCGCGACATTGTCCTGCATGGCTACTCTGGTGCCGTTGAAGTGTTGGGGGGAAAGCGGAACGGCGCTCTGTTGTCTTCAGTGATGAGAGCAGGCCTGTACGTGAGTGATGTAGTTACACGTGAATGGCGTGGACCTGGTGAACTGCGTATTACAGAGTGGATTTGCCCACGACACACAGGTCCCATCCCAGGCTTCACAGTGTGGGGAGCCATCTGTTACAACTAGCGGTCAAATTTGGTGTTTCTGCAGGATAAAGTAACCGGTGCCCTCTACATTACACAGGTTGTTATCCCCGTACCATTGCCATTCCTTCGACGAGAAGTTGATGCGCTTTTTCGGCAGGACAATGAGCGTCCACACAGACCTGCTGTGAAGCGACTTTCTCTTGGTGATTTACAACAACGCCCCTGACCAGCAACATCCCCAGATCTCCGCTAACTGAGCACGTATGGGACTTATTTGTTCTCCAGTGCCTGCAAGAACCACTGCCAAATTGCAAGAAAATGCGCAAGACGCTTGGGACACTCTACCGCAGGACGCAAATTATCTTTATGATCGTTTGCTTGCGAGAATATATGCCTACGTTGCAGCTGAAAGGGTATACTCTGCATATCGAAGTGCATGCTTCATCATAGCACTTGTGTTTCATATGGTCTGAATTTGTTATGACATACTCCCACAATGATGAACTACCACTCACCTCACTTGTCAATGAGATGACGTCGTTGAGGGCGCTGCACCTTTTTTCCGCAGTGTACCTCTATCTAAGGCTGGCAGAAATCAGTTAATCCATCACTACTATTTATGAAGTTTTTAACTTCTTATACAGTACACCCTCCCCCCATGAACCGTGGACCTTGCCGTTGGTGGGGAGGCTTGCGTGCCTCAGCGATACAGATAGCCGTACCGTAGGTGCAACCACAACGGAGGGGTATCTGTTGAGAGGCCAGACAAACGTATGGTTCCTGAAGAGGGGTAGCAGCCTTTTCAGTAGTTGCAAAGGCAACAGACTGGATGATTGACTCATCTGGCCTTGTAACAATAACCAAAACGGCCTTGCTGTGCTGGTACTGCGAACGGCTGAAAGCAACGGGAAACTACCGCCGTAATTTTTCCCGAGAGCATGCAGCTTTACAGTATGATTAAATGATGATGGCGTCCTCTTGGGTAAAATATTCCGGAGGTAAAATAGTCCCCCATTGGGATTTCCGGGCGGGGACTACTCGAGAGGATGTCGTTATCAGGAGAAAGAAAACTGGCGTTCTACGAATCGGAGCGTGGAATGTCAGATCTCTTAATCGGGCAGGTAGGTTAGAAAATTTAAAAAGGGAAATGGATAGGTTGATGTTAGATATAGTGGGAATTACTGAAGTTCGGTGGCAGGAGGAACAAGACTTTTGGTCAGGCGAATATAGGGCTATAAATACAAAATCAGAGAGGGATAATTCAGGGGTAGGTTTAATAATGAATACGAAAATAGGAATGTGGGTAAGCTTCTACAAACAGCATAGTGAACGCATTATTGTGGCCAAGATAGATACGAAGTCCACACCTACTACAGTAGTACAAGTTTATATGCCAACTAGCTATGCAGATGACGAAGAAATTGAAGAAATGTATGATCAAATAAAAGAAATTATTCAGATAGTGAAGGGTGACGAAAATTTAATAGTCAAGGGTGACTGGGATTCGGTAGTAGGAAAAGGGAGAGAAGGAAACGTAGTAGGTGAATATGGACTGAGGCAAAGAAATGAAAGAAGAAGCCGCCTGGTAGAATTTTGCACAGAGACCAACTTAATCATAGCTAACACTTGGTTCAAGAATCATAAAAGAAAGCTGTATACATGGAAGAAGCCTGCAGATACTAAAAGGTATAAGATAGATTATATAATGGTAAGACAGAGATTTAGGAACCAGGTTTTGAATTGTAAGACATTTCCAGGGGCAGATGTGTACTCTGACCACAATCTATTGGTTATGACCTGTAGATTAAAACTAAAGAAACTGCAAAAAGGTGGGAATTTAAGGAGATGGGACCTGGATAAACTAAAAGAACCAGAGGTTGTGCAGAATTTCAGGGAGAGCATAAGGGAGTAATTGACAGGAATGGGGGAAAGAAATACGGTGGAAGAAGAATGGGTAGCTTTGAGGGATGAAGTAGTGAAGGGAGCAGAGGATCAAGTAGGTAAAAAGACGAGGGCTAGTAGAAATCCTTGGGTAACAGAAGAAATATTGAATTTAATTGATGGAAGGAGAAAATATAAAAATGCAATAAATGAAGCAGGCAAAAAGGAATACAGACGTCTCAAAAATGAGATCGACAGGAAGTGCAAAATGGCTAAGCAGGGATGGCTAGAGGTCAAATGTAAGGATGTAGAGGCTTATCTCACTAGGGGTAAGGTAGATACTGCCTACAGGAAAATTAAAGAGACCTTTGGAGATAAGAGAACCACTTGTATGAACATTAAGGGCTCAGATGGAAACCCAGTTCTAAGCAAAGAAGGGAAAGCAGAAAGGTGGAAGGAGTATATAGAGGGTCTATACAAGGGCGATGTACTTGAGGACAATATTATGGAAATGGAAGAGGATGTTAATGAAGATGAAATGGGAGATACGATACTGCGTGAAGAGTTTGACAGAGCACTGAAAGACCTGAGTCGAAACAAGGCCCCCGGAGTAGACAACATTCCATTGGAACTACTGGCGGCCTCGGGAGAGCCAGTCTTGACAAAACTCTACCATCTGGTGAGCAAGATGTATGAGACAGGCGAAATACCCTCAGACTTCAAGAAGAATATAATAATTCCAATCCCAAAGAAAGCAGGTGTTGACAGATGTTAAAATTACCGAACTATCAGTCTAATAAGTCACAGCTGCAAAATACTAAAGCGAATTCTTTACAGACGAATGGAAAAACTAGTAGAAGCCGACCTCGGGGAAGATCAGTTTGGATTCCGTAGAAATGTTGGAACACGTGAGGCAATACTGTCCCTACGACTTACCTTAGAAGCTAGATTAAGGAAATGCAAACCTACGTTTCTAGCATTTGTAGAATTAGAGAAAGCTTTTGACAATGTTGATTGGAATACTCTCTTTCAAGTTCTGAAGGTGGCAGGGGTAAAATACAGGGAGCGAAAGGCTAGTTACAATTTGTACAGAAACCAGTTAGCAGTTATAAGAGTCGAGGGACATGAAAGGGAAGCAGTGGTTGGGAAGGGAGTGAGACAGGGTTGTAGTCTCTCCCCGATGTTAGTCAATCTGTATATTGAGCAAGCAGTGAAGGAAACAAAGAAAAATTCGGAGTAGGTATTAAAATCCATGGAGAAGAAATAAAAATGTTGAGGTTCTCCGATGACATCGTAATTCTGTCAGAGACAGCAAAGGACTTGGAAGAGCAGTTGAACGGAATGGATAGCGTCTTGAAAGGAGGATATAAGGTGACCATCAACAAAAGCAAAACGAGGATAATGGAATGTAGTCGAATTAAGCCGGGTGATGCTGAGGGAATTAGATTAGGAAATGAGACACTTAAAGTAGTAAAGGAGTTTCGCTATTTGGGGAGCAAAATAACTGATGATGGTCGAAGTAGAGAGGATATAAAATGTAGACTGGCAATGTCAAGGAAAGCGTTTCTGAAGAAGAGAAATTTGTTAACATCGAGTATAGATTTAAGTGTCAGGAAGTCTTTTCTGAGAGTATTTGTATGGAGTGTAGCCATGTATGGCAGTGAAACATGGACGATAAATAGTTTGGACAGGAAGAGAATAGAAGCTTTCGAAATGTAGTGCTACAGAAGAATGCTGAAGATTAGATGGGTAGATCACATAACTAATGAGGAAGTATTGAACAGGATTGGGGAGAAGAGAAGTTTGTGGCACAACTTGACCAAAAGAAGGGATCGGTTGGTAGGACATGTTCTGAGGCATCAAGGGATCACCAATTTAGTATTGGAGGGCAGCGTGTAGGGTAAAAATCGTAGAGGGAGACCAAGAGATGACTACACTAAGCAGATTCAGAAGGATGTAGGTTGCAGTAGGTACTGGGAGATGAAGAAGCTTGCACAGGATAGAATAACATGGAGAGCTGCATCAAACCAGTCTCAGGACTGAAGGCCACAACAACAACAACATACAGTTCACAAAATTGTTAAATGTTTAGAGGAGATAAAAAGAAACACTTTTCTTATGTGAAATGTGTGCGGGCAGTCGGTCGGTTGGTGCGGACCAGGGAGGGGATATTTCCGTGCGGCGCGGTCAGCTGGGTCCACTGGCGGTCCCAGCACAGTGTAGGAGCGTGTGTGGAGCTGTACGATCGCTATGAGCTTCGTGGCTCGCCGACCCAGGACGTCAAAGTTGAGTGGTGTCTTAAGTACCCAGGCCACGTAAGTTCATCTTGTGTCGTTCGTTTCAGTGGTTTGGTGTTGGGGAGCTTTTCCTGTGAGCAACATCGAGTGTTTGCAGTGGTGAAGTCGAGCTGCGGTGCGGTGGAATTAACTATATTGGTTCACTGCAATTCAAGTGCACCAGCGGAATTTTCTGACTTGTGGCCATTAGAGTCCCGGTTACCTGCCCTGGCCACTAACATAAATTCAGACAGTGTCCTTTTCTCACACGGTGTATAGTTTTGACAGCTTAGTACATATTTCATTGTGGATAATCACTTTTGTAACAGTTTGGTCCTTGAGTTCATGTACTGATTGGTGGCTAGCAAGTCGTTTGGTCGGTCTGTCCGTGACTTTCTCTTGGTTGGGCCCACCACCTGTCTCATCTAAGAGAACGTTAATGTTTCGAGGGTAGGCACACAACGCCACCCCACCGGGAGGCGTCTGAGTGCCGTTGTCTATACTGTCATTTTCATGGGTGTTTAATGATTTGTTGGTAATCTATTATAGCCAATGCTTTAAAAGAATTTTTTTTTATTCTGTTCTATGTAAATGAAGGGCCTTCAGTCCGTATAAGTGAGTTTGAATTCTGAGAAGTGGATATTTTGCTGAAAGTTACTGTTGTTGTTCTATCTTTTCATTTAGCGCACTGTCAGCCACTTAAAACTTAAAGGTTTAAGGTATTTTGAATTTTTGGAAAAGCAATTGTGGGCCTCAGGAGCTTAAAATCTTATTCGTAAATTTAGCTATTGTCGCTTTTTCATTTATGAGCTTTTGGCCACTTAAAACTTTAAGGTAAAGGCATTTTTTTAATTTTGGAAAATCAACTGTGGGCCTTCAGCCGCTTAAAGCCTTATTCTCAAAATTTCCCCTTAAGCAAAAACACTGTGGCCTTCTGCCTTAAAAAGTTGTGGTAATATATTGTAAAATTGTGGCCTTCAGCCGTTTCTATTGCACTTTGTATATGTTTGTTCTATCCAACTTTTGCCTCGAGGCTTTCAGCCTAGCTGTGATATATATATATATATATATATATATATATATATATATATATATATATATATATATATATATATATATATATTCCTGATATATATATACTCCTGGAAATTCAAATAAGAACACCGTGAATTCATTGTCCCAGGAAGGGGAAACTTTATTGACACATTCCTGGGGTCAGATACATCACATGATCGCACTGACAGAACCACAGGCACATAGACACAGGCAACAGAGCATGCACAATGTCGGCACTAGTACAGTGTATATCCACCTTTCGCAGCAATGCAGGCTGCTATTCTCCCATGGAGACGATCGTAGAGATGCTGGATGTAGTCCTGTGGAACGGCTTGCCATGCCATTTCCATCTGGCGCCTCAGTTGGACCAGCGTTCGTGCTGGACGTGCAGACCGCGTTACACGACGCTTCATCCAGTCCCAAACATGCTCAATGGGGGACAGATCTGGAGATCTTGCTGGCCAGGGTAGTTGACTTACACCTTCTAGAGCACGTTGGGTGGCACGGGATACATGCGGACGTGCATTGTCCTGTTGGAACAGCAAGTTCCCTTGCCGGTCTAGGAATGGTAGAACGATGGGTTCGATGACGGTTTGGATGTACCGTGCACTATTCAGTGTCCCCTCGACGATCACCAGAGGTGTACGGCCAGTGTAGGAGATCGCTCCCCACACCATGATGCCGGGTGTTGGCCCTGTGTGCCTCGGTCGTATGCAGTCCTGATTGTGGCGCTCACCTGCACGGCGCCAAACACGCATACGACCATCATTGGCACCAAGGCAGAAGCAACTCTCATCGCTGAAGATGACAGTCGCCATTCGCCCCTCCATTCACGCCTGTCGCGACACCACTGGAGGTGGGCTGCACGATGTTGGGGCGTGAGCGGAAGATGGCCTAACAGTGTGCGGGACCGTAGCCCAGCTTCATGGAGACGGTTGCGAATGGTCCTCGCCGATACCCCAGGAGCAACAGTGTCCCTAATTTGCTCGGAACTGGCGGTGCGGTCCCCTACGGCACTGCGTAGGATCCTACGGTCTTGGCGTGCATCCGTGCGTCGCTGCGGTCCGGTCCCAGGTCGACGGGCACGTGCACCTTCCGCCGACCACTGGCGACAACATCGATGTGCTGTGGAGACCTCACGCCCCACGTGTTGAGCAATTCGGCGGTACGTCCACCCGGCCTTCCGCATGCCCACTATACGCCCTCGCTCAAAGTCCGTCAACTGCACATACGGTTCACGTCCACGCTGTCGCGGCATGCTACCAGTGTTAAAGACTGCGATGGAGCTCCGTATGCCACGGAAAACTGGCTGACACTGACGGCGGCGGTGCACAAATGCTGCGCAGCTAGCGCCATTCGACGGCCAACACCGCGGTTCCTGATGTCTCCGCTGTGCCGTGCGTGTGATCATTGCTTGTACAGCCCTCTCGCAGTGTCTGGAGCAAGTATGGTGGGTCTGACACACCGGTGTCAATGTGTTCTTTTTTCCATTTCCAGGAGTGTATTTTGTTTGCTATTTTAACTCCATATCTTCAGTCACTTGAAATTCATTTTGCTGATTTTTAAGATTTCTTATTTGGAGGCCTTCAGCCATGAAAGAATTGGATTTGAAACTCCTAGTTGTAAGAGTTCGGCTAGGTACCGTTTTGATTTAAATGTGTTATTAAATTACAATAAATTACAGAATATATCGAAGCATGTTGAGAAGCAGTTAAGGAGAAGAGCTAAAGATTCAGATAGGGCAGATGTGTAGCACTGATGATTACTGTATCATATATGGCACGTACCAAGAGATTAAAGATTGGTACAAGATAGAACAATATGGAGATCATCATCAAAAGAGGCTGATGTCTTCACAAACTATGCCATACGGTCGTCTGGAGTCTTTGTAACACAGTGAGTTTTGTGAGAAATCACGTTTCTCTGAAAGCTTAACAAAGTAATGCAAGTGGCTAGCAATCGTAACATTCTTCAAAGGAAAGTGATCGATTGTCACAATATATGGCACGTACCAAGAGATTAAAGATTGGTACAAGATAGAACAATATGGAGATCATCATCAAAAGAGGCTGATGTCTTCACAAATTATGCCATACGGTCGTCTGGAGTCTTTGTAACACAGTGAGTTTTGTGAGAAATCACGTTTCTCTGAAAGCTTAACTAAGTAATGCAAGTGGCTATCAATCGTAACATTCTTCAAAGGAAAGTGATCGATTGTCACCTTCTACATCTACATCTACATGACTACTCTGCAATTCACATTTAAGTGCTTGGCAGAGGGTTCATCGAACCACAATCATACTATCTCTCTACTATTCCACTCCCGAACAGCGAGCGGGAAAAACGAACACCTTAACCTTTCTGTTCGAGCTCTGATTTCTCTTATTTTATTTTGATGATCATTCCTACCTATGTAGGTTGGGCTCAACAAAATATTTTCGCATTCGGAAGAGAAAGTTGGTGACTGAAATTTCGTCAAAAAGGTCTCGCCGCGACGAAAAACGTCTATGCTGTAATGACTTCCATCCCAACTCGTGTATCATATCTGCCACACTCTCTCCCCTATAACGTGATAATACAAAACGAGCTGCCCTTTTTTGCACCCTTTCGATGTCCTCCGTCAATCCCACCTGGTAAGGATCCCACACCGTGCAGCAATATTCTAACAGAGGACGAACGAGTGTAGTGTAAGCTGTCTCTTTAGTGGACTTGTTGCATCTTCTAAGTGTCCTGCCAATGAAACGCAACCTTTGGCTCGCCTTCCCGACAATATTATCTATGTGGTCCTTCCAACTGAAGTTGTTCGTAATTTTAACACCCAGGTACTTAGTTGAATTGACAGCCTTGAGAATCGTACTATTTATCGAGTAATCGAATTCCAACAGATTTCTTTTGGAACTCATGTGGATCATCTCACACTTTTCGTTATTTAGCGTCAACTGCCACCTGACACACCATACAGCAATCTTTTCTAAATCGCTTTGCAACTGATACTGGTCTTCGGATGACCTTACTAGACGGTAAATTACAGCATCATCTGCGAACAATCTAAGAGAACTGCTCAGATTGTCATACAGGTCATTTATATAGATCAGGAACAGTAGAGGTCCCAGGACGCTTCCCTGTGGAACACTTGATATCACTTCAGTTTTACTCGATGATTTGCCGTCTATTACTACGAACTGCGACCTTCCTGACAGGAAATCACGAATCCAGTCGCACAACTGAGACGATACCCCATAGCTCCGCAGCTTGATTAGAAGTCGCTTGTGAGGAACGGTGTCAAAAGCTTTCCGGAAATCTAGAAATACGGAATCAACTTGAGATCCCCTGTCGATAGCGGCCATTACTTTGTGCGAATAAAGAGCTAGCTGCGTTGCACAAGAGCGATGTTTTCTGAAGCCATGCTGATTACGTGTCAATAGATCGTTCCCTTCTAGGTGATTCATAATGTTTGAATACAGTATATGCTCCAAAACCCTGCTGCAGACCGACGTCAATGATATAGGTCTGTAGTTAAATGGATTACTCCTACTACCCTTCTTGAACACTGGTGCGACCTGCGCAATTTTCCAATCTGTAGTTACAGATCTATCGGTGAGCGAGCGGTTGTATATGAGTGCTAAGTAGGGAGCTATAGTATCAGCGTAATCTGAAAGGAACCTAATCGGTATACAATCTGGACCTGAAGACTTGCCCGTATCAAGCGATTTGAGTTGCTTCGCAACCCCTAAGGTATCTACTTCTAAGAAACTCATGCTAGCAGATGTTCGTGTTTCAAATTCTGGAATATTCCATTCGTCTTCCCTGGTGATGGTTATGTGATGCCTCAAGGTCTCCACAGTTTCCCCACGTAGTCGCCTAACAGGTATTTCCAGTTCTGGGTGTGCCTACTGCGCGTTTCACATAGGATTCTAGGTTTTTATTCGACACCATCGAATGAACTTAGGTAATGGTGAAAGGAACTGAAGGTGTTCCTTTGAAGTCCCTGTCTAACTGTCATCATTTTCCGTCGTTTCTCTGACTATAACCCAAACGTTTGTTTCTTTCTTACAGTGTCTAACAGCGGTGCATTGCCATTCTTTAGCCAAAGGTATTTTAAAGTGCAGTGTTGGTTTTAAAATGTTAAAAAACATTCGCATGTTTTAATTATTAAAAGGACGGTTGTGCTCTGATGCTAAAACTTCTTGTTGTATATAAATTGCAGTAATTCACAAGAAAAACGCCTTTTGCATGCTGGAGCTACTGCAATTTATATACAACTGCTGCCAGAAACGCTCACAACAGGAAACTTCCTTATTGTGTTTTGAAAACATGTTGATTATGGAGTCGAACTACAGTATTTCTTTTGACAAATAACGGAAGTATCAGCACAAATCTACGATTCGCTGGAATGAGAATTAAAATATCTATGATTATGTAAGGAGTGGAGTAAAAATAGGGTTGGTAACTTTCTTTCTAGGAATGAGTGGTATGTGAAAGTGAGCGATGGACAAGAGCCTATAGTCATGAAAATCAAAGAAAGTCAAAGGGTGGGAAGGGAGAGGAACTGATGTAGACAAGGTAGGAGGAGATTGTACCTAATAGGAAGAATAAGCGTTGAGGCAGATTTTATTTTCCAGAAGAGGGAGGTTGATGAAGTTGAAATTGGGTAGAATAGAAGGGTGTTTACGTTCAAGGTCAGTGGGATGCGGTGATACTGGTTCAGCAGTACTGCAGGATTGTTAACTAAAGGGAAGAGCTGTGGCGTTGTTTGTGTCGAGTTTGCAGGATGCATTACAATTACAGAGGTGTTCATTACAGACAAAGAGGAATGTGAAAGACTGATAATTCAAGTGGGAAAAGTAGAGAACGCAGAAAGCAAGGCGGAGTACGTAGCACCAATTGATTTGAAGGATTTGCTGGAAGATGAATGGACTGGAGGGTTAGTGGATGGACTAGGAAGGCACACTGGAATCAAGTCCTGATAGATGAGGAGAATGGTGGAAAACATTAGGCCAGAAAGTTGTTTTGTGCTAATCTGGTTGTGTAGGCTTCCGCGGCCAGCCACTTATGAAATTTTTCTTAGTATGATTGCGCATCACATTGCAAATGACTATCAACGGTGAAATTGACGTTTCGGCCACGGTTACCTCTGGGTCTGCTAGTAACAAGTAGACCCAAAAGACGGGAACAGTGACCGTGGCCGAAACGTTGGTTTCATCAATGATAGTTACTTATCACACCCTGAAAACTTTCGTGTTAATTCCTTCATCCTGTTATGGGCTTTGTATTGGGTGGTTAGTAGGTGTGATTTTTATTTTATCTGGTAGTCGAGGGTTAGCCCATGGTCTTTTAATGTATCTGTTATAGTATATGGCGATCATAAATCATCCGCTAAAAGTCGTGGGAGCAGAGGCTGCTTGTGGTTCATATTAAAATTATTGCCAGTGGTTTGGAAGGATTTTTCTAGCAAATCCACTAGCTGCATTAGCATAGAGGCTGGTCGATATGGACCGTTGGAATTCCTGGGATAGTAGGATAGAAGGCTAGGAAAGCATGTCATCGTTGTACTGAAGAAGAGGGATAGAAAGTAGTGTCTAGACATATCGACCGTGCAGAGGATGGACAGAAGTGAAGAGAAGGAGCACCCTTGGAGCAAACACATAGTGATATCCAGTATATGCCAATTTCTGTCTTAATGGTGACATAGGTTGAGCGACTGGAAAAAAATGCAGTGAGCTGCTAATAGTCAAACAGAAGTACAAATCTATTGAGATCGAAAACGGGGCCAGAATCTCAGACAACGTCATAGCCTTCGCAAAGGAATAGAAATGTGTAAGATTTTCGGTTATAAAGTTGTGAAACAAGATACAAGCGTAGTGTGAGCGTATGTCAGAGAAGAATTTGGGATGAAAGTCACGTTGCGTAACAGGGTATGTTAGATGCTAGTTCAGGTGCTCAAGGAGGGGTAAGGAAAAGATTTTTAGTGGAAGACCTTGGTGAACTTCAAAATGAGGCTGATCAGATTTTATGAAATGTGCGCGAAAAACGCCATGTGGCTCCATGGTTCAGAGCAACACGGCGTTTGAGGGTAAGTGACTGAGGGTGTCAGTTGCGCTGAATTGAGAAAGGTAATTTACTGAAGTACTCATTTATGTTTGAAAAATATATTTCTCAGATGAATGTCATTCTTTTTAGTTAGAATTTCATAAGAGTTATCTAAAGTGCCCATATTAAATTTCACACAGAACGTTGCACGGGGCGTGGAAACTTTGAGTAACAATGTTTTCGATATCTACATGGTATTCACCAAGGAAAATACTCGTTCGGTAGGTCCGTTCGTCCCTGGCAAGCAGAGAAGATACTGGAAGATGGCCGAGTAGTTTTTGTATGGTATTTACCATTCATGCTCCTCCCATCTGTTCAGAACATTGTAGTCATGCAAGTTGAGATGCAGCGTACTTCGTCGAATAAGCTAGCTTCGACTAACATTGTAGCCGTCGTATGCATCTGAACCATTAACTGTCGAGAAGTCTGCTCTACGTCAACCCACTTCAGACTTCGTTTAACTTAATTCAATTATTATATGTTTCGAATTCACTGTATTGATGAATATATCTCTGTAGGTACTGGATGCGGTTATGATAGATGAAACGTATTTACCTCTATAAAAATCAACAACAGATGTCTTGCGAAACTCACAGAGCTATGTTCGTCCATGAGATCCAGTGCTCCGTAGACAAAGGCGCTCAGGCTGATATCTTGTTCCTTGACTTTCCGAAGGATACAGCTCCTCACCGTCCTTTAGTTCACAAAACACGAACTTGCCAAGTATTGGAACAGATTTGTGATTGGAGATAGAATTTCCTTGCAGGTATAAGTCAACACGTCGTTCTTAACGGGACAATAGCGACAGATTGAAAGGCAATTTCGGGAGTGCCCCAATTAACTATTATATGACCGCTGCTGTTTGCAATATACAGCGTCTGGGAAAAAGACCTGCCTTATCTCAAAACTTAGTTACAAACAAACAGACAAAGATATAGACAAAATACCCTTATTCGCGAACAACAAATACTATCGATTTTACATTAGTTGGCTCTAAAAATTTATGTCCAGTAAATGGGTCTTCCTTTCCTGACACCTTGACGAAGCCTTTCCCGGAATATGTCCATATTTTTTCGTGTCATTTCCGACCGAATGGCAGCCATTTCCTGGATGATTGAGTTCTTAAGGCCTCAGTGTTGTTGGGCGATATTTGTTCTTTAGAGCCATTAGGTGTCCCCAAAGAAAAAATTCGCATGGCGTTAAATCAGGTGATCCTGGTGACCAGGTGATGTACCCACGCCAAGAGAAAAGACGTCCAGGAAACAACTCTCTCAAAATTTCTAAAAAACGCCGACAAGTGTGAGTTGTGGCTCGATTTTCTTGGAACCAGACTTCTCCCTTTTCGCTGTCCCTGATAAATTGGGTTGTTTACGTCGTAGGAAGATCTCTGTGTGGTGACAGTAGGATTTGAATTAATCCTTACTGTTATGTCTTCTTCTTCGAAAAGTGCGGATCATACACACCAAATTCAGCAACGACGCTTAGAACTGTAGCACAATGACTGTGAAATGGTCGTTAGAGAAGTTACTGAGGGTTTTCCACTGCACAACAATATAAATTTTGTTTGCTTACAGTACTTGACAAGTGGAAGTGGGCCTCATCCTAAGAAACCAATATAGCGTCAGGGGGAATTTTGGAAAATTTGGAAATTTGTGATAAGATCTTATGGGACCAAACTGCTGAGGTCATCGGTCACTAAGCTTTCACACTACTTAATCTCACTTAAACTAACTTACCCTAAAGACAAAAAATGGTTCACATCTGAGGTCATCAGTCCCCTAGAACTTAGAACTAATTAAACCTAACTAACCTAAGGACATCACACACACCCATGCCCGAGGCAGGATTCGAACCTGGGACCGTAGCAGCCTCGCGGTTCCGGACTGCAGCGCCAGAACCGCACGGCCACCGCGGCCGGCCCCCGAAAGACAACACACACACACACACACACACACACACACACACACACACAAGCCAGAGGGAGGACTCGACCCTCCGACGGGGGGAGCCGCGCGGACCGTGACAAAGCGCCTGAGACCGCTCGGCTACCACGCGCGGCTGGGAAATTTTCTGAAGAACTTCCCCAGACTCTGCTCGGCGAGTTTCAAAATCTCACTCAATTCTTGGATAGTCGTCATTTTGTATTGATACACGTGATGATATTCGTGCAGGATTCTTCTTGCACTGCTATCAGACAGTCACAGGGCAATCGCATGTTTAAGTACTGAACGCTTTGGCGATTGCTGGACGTACGCTCTCACACGCGTCACATTTTACGGCATTGCTGCAGTTCAATGTCGGTCAGCAGATTTTTTCAGTGCAGTACATGATGCTCTAAAGAGCGACACTCAAACTCGAAATTTTTTCTATCAGGAACAGAATCACGCCGGCCAAGGTCAAGCCGAATGCGAAATGCTCGCTGAGTATTAATCACAGAACCACTGTTACGAATAAGCTCCTTCATAACAAATGCGCGAAACTCACATAGCCAAGCCATTGTGCCTACTGAAAATGGCACATATGTACACCACTATCGAGTGGTACTCTCTCAAAACATCAGTATCCTCAACCACAACTCACACAGTAACCTCTCCCAATATGGGAGGTCTTTTTGTACGTTAATAATTTATCGGGTAACTTTGGAGATCCCGTGAGGCTATTTGCGAGCGATGCTTTTGACTTTGGGGAGGTAACAACGCCAGAAGACGGCAGCGATATTCAGGGAGACCTGTAGAAGATTGACAATTGGTGCAGGGATGGCTGTTGACCTTAAAAGTAAGTAAATGGAACTTACTGCGCATACACAGCCGAAGAGCCCCACTAATGTTCGGTACACTATTAATGACAAACCACTGGAAACAGCAGCTTCCGTGAAACACTTAGAAATAACCATCAGGAGCTACCTGAAGTGGAATGACCACATAAAATAAATACATAGCAAGAAATGCAGATGTGAGAATGAGATTCACTGGGAGAACCATAAGTATATGTAATACATTCACAAAAAAGTGGCTTACCAAACACTTCTTAGTGCAGTTCTTGAATACTGTTCATCAGTCTGGAACCTTAGCAAGTAGGAGTATTAGAAGAGATAGCGAACATACAACGAAGAGCGACGCGTTTCGTTGCAGGATCTTTCATTTGGCGCTAGAGCGTTGAGGAGATGTTCAACTCAAGCGGGAGGCGCTACAAGAAAGGCGTTGTCCATCGCGGAGAGGTTTTGCTGCAATTTCGAGAGCGTGCGTTTCAAGAATCTTCCTCCCACATACGTCTTGCGAAGTGGTCAAGACGAGAAAATTAGAGAAATTACGTGTCATACGCATCTTTACCGACAATGATTCTTCACATGCGCCATTCGTGAGTAGAACGTAAAAGGAGGGAAAGATTGTGACACCAGAAGTTCCCTCGGCCACACTCCGTAACGTGGTCTGCGGAGTATAGACGTAGATGCAGATGCCCCATAAATTACACTACTGGCCATTAAAATTGCTACACCACGAAGATGACGTGCTACAGACGCGAAATTTAACCGACAGGAAGAAGATGCTGTGATATGCAAATAATTAGCTTTTCAGAGCTAGGTTGGCGCCGGTGGCGACACCTACAACGAGCTGACATGAGGAAAGTTTCCAACCGATTTCTCAAACACAAACACCAGTTGAGCGGCGTTGCCTGAAGAAACGTTGTTGTGATGACTCCTGTAAGGAGGGGAAATGCGTACCATCACGTTTCCGACTTTGATGAACGTCGGGTTGTAGACAAGATTCCATTAGAACTACTGACGGCCTTGGGAGAGCCAGTCATGACAAAACTCTACCAGCTGGTGAGCAAGATGTATGAGACAGACGAAATACCCTCAGACTTCAAGAAGAATATAATAATTCCAATCCCAAAGAAAGCAGGTGTTGACAGATGTGAAAATTACCGAACTATCAGTTTAATAAGTCACAGCTGCAAAATACTAACACGAATTCTTTACAGACGAATGGAAAAACTGATAGAAGCAGATCTCGGGGAAGATCAGTTTGGATTCCGTAGAAATGTTGGAACATGTGAGGCAATACTAACCTTACGACTTATCTTAGAAGAAAGATTAAGGAAATGCAAACCTACGTTTCTAGCATTTGTAGACTTAGAGGGAGCTTTTGACAATGTTGACTGGAATACTCTCTTTCAAATTCTGAAGGTGGCAGGGGTAAAATACAGGGAGCGAAAGGCTATTTACAATTTGTAGAGAAACCAGATGGCAGTTATAAGAGTCGAGGGGCATGAAAGGGAAGCAGTTTTTGGGAAGGGAGTGAGACAGGGTTGTAGCCTCTCCCCGATGTTATTCAATCTGTATATTGAGCAAGCAGTAAAGGAAACAAAAGAAAAATTCGGAGTAGGTATTAAAATTCATGGAGAAGAAATAAAAACTTTGAGGTTCGCCGATGACATTGTAATTCTGTCAGAGACAGCAAAGGACTTGGAAGAGCAGTTGAACGGAATGGACAGTGTCTTGAAAGGAGGGTATAAAATGAACATCAACAAAAGCAAAACGAGGATAATGGAATGTAGTCAAATTAAATCGGGTGATGCTGAGGGAATTATATTAGAAATGAGACACTTAAAGTAGTAAAGGAGTTTTGCTATTTAGGGAGTAAAATAACTGATGATGGTCGAAGTAGAGAGGATATAAAATGTAGACTGGCAATGGCAAGGAAAGCGTTTCTGAAGAAGAGAAATTTGTTAACATTGAGTATAGATTTAAGTGTCAGGAAGTCGTTTCTGAAAGTATTTGTATGGAGTGTAGCCATGTATGGAAGTGAAACATGGACGGTAAATAGTTTGGACAAGAAGATAATAGAAGCTTTCGAAATGTGGAGCTACAGCTCTGTTTGACTCAATGTCCAGGCCTTTCAAGGCCGTTATTACGGCCAGAGGTGGTTGTTCTGGGTACTGATTTCTCAGGATCTATGCTCCCAAATTGCGTGAAAATGTATACTCACATGTCAGTTCTAGTATAATATATTTGTCCAATGAATACCCGTTTGTCATCTGCATTTCTTTTTGGTGTAGCAATTTTAATGGCCAGTACTGTAGTCTGTCTATTTGTCCTCTCTCCACGAGAGTCGTATGCTCGAAGAAATGTAAACATTTTCTAAATCGTTTGTGTACTTGTATTAAACTCACAAACTTGAGGGAAATTTCCATAAGGTTACTTTTATCCCTTTGCATCATTTAATGGAATCGTTAATTATTGCAACTCGAAAATGTTCAAGATTTAACAACAACTCCGAGTTGACTATGGGGTAATACAGCAGGTTATTGTTCTTGCAATAAAAGACAAGATCTCAAAGACGAATACATTTGCAAGATTTTCTGAACTGCAGGAAAACGTGCAAGCCATCTTGCTTGTTTATATCCCAACATTATTTTGTGTTGCATCTCTACGTCTACGCAAAAAAAGAAAATTATTTGCGTGATTCTACAGGCACTGTGTATGTATATAATAGTACGAATAAACATTCGTAACTTTGTGTTCGACGATCTACGAAAACAATGCTGCTAACGCTTGAATAGCGTAGAGGAAGTCAAATCAAACATTTTTCAGCCGTCTAAATTTCCAGACTGTTATTTTATTGGGCTACCTGTTTCGCCGATATATTACGCCATCTTCAGGCCCCTGACCGACGTGCAGGGAGATTCCAACCTCGGTTCCTGTGCGTCGGTCAGAGGACCTGAAGATAGCGTAATATATCGCCGAAACTGGTAGCCCTATAAAATAACAGAAATTTAAACAGCTGAAAGGTGTTTCATCTAATGAACAGACGAGGTCACGCCACCATCTCTGAAAAGATTGGCATACAGAGATTTTGATAGAATGCTGCCCACATTGTCTTCACAAGCCCTCTTGAGGAAAAAGAAAATGTTATATTGTTCTTCACGCTGAACTTCGCCAAAATTTGTACCGTCATTATTTATGCAAATTCCAGTCACTTTCTCTTTAAGATAGTGCATTTGAAGAATATACACTGAAGAATGATCTACAACGATTCCGGTTTTGGAGTGGAAATTCAGGAGATCTAATATGTTGATGCTAATACCGGTTGTAATACACTCGCCATAGCGAGCGTTAGAAGGAAATTGTGTTATATATCTGTATATAAGCCAGTAACAGACAATTCATGTTACGAGAAGAATTTCATTGACACAAAAGTCAATAAAAGATTGTGCATTTCAAGAAGGTACGTGTTTATTCCACAATTGACGTATACTTCAATTACGATCTTTTATCGAATACCAGCTCGAGAACATTTCCGACTGGAGCGTTCCTTTCTAATTAAATAGTTTGATACTTTCTTCGGAAAAGGAGCAATTTCACGGATCATTTAAATCCACCAATGTCGGACATTTCTAAGAACTGAAAGCAAATGTCATTGGTACGCAACAGAGCTCAGACGAATATTTCTGCGCAACTTTGATTTACATTTTCAGCTTCAATACAGCGTCTGCAGCAGCTGAAGCAGATCGCTACAACAATAAAAACGTGTAGTGTGAAAGCAGTTTCACACATCGCCCTGTATCAAACCAACAGTGTAGGTATTCAACACAACAGAGCACACACAGTCACTCCTACATATAAAGACAAACACAAGGTGCCTGGGAAACATATAAAGACACTCACTCAATACAAGTTCTCATCAGAGCGAATTTATAACATACACACCTTATCATTGGAGAGAGAAGGCATTCTAGAAATGTGACATCAAATCGAAATGGCAATATTTTTCCTCACATCAGCAATACAGCCTAACATCGGGCCATGACTTCTACGTACAAGAGGAAGGGTATCAGAGCGATGGTAGACTGCGGTAAGACTGTTACACCTCCTCTGGCTACTGATCGTAATGTTTATTTGCTCATAAGATGTCACTGTGTTTTCGTATGTATTTTCGTCTGTCGACGATCAATTTATAAGGATGTTGTGAACACATAATTTCGGAACCATAATTGGACATGAATTTCGTAAACAGCAGGTTCATACACCTCTGAAACCTATGTAGTGTTTGTGTTACAAAGAATCGAGGTTTTATTTGGTATGCAAGGAAGTAATTTTATCACTTTACAATTTGTCACCAAAGGTTATTGTAGAGAAACTTGTGTGGGGAATATATGTCATGCGCTGGGGATATATTCCTTACATTGGATTATTAACAGCGTTGCATTCCGCATCAGTAATAGTTTGGAAGCCGCACCGCTCTTGATTTATAGTGTATGTTAAGTGCAGAATCGTGTAAACCTAGAAGCGCATCTGTTTATGTTCGACGGTTATTTCTCTCTTACGAAAACCTTCTTGGTACTGATCTCAGACACTAGAACAATACTTCTGAATTGATGTTGTTGTTGTTGTGGTCTTCAGTCCTGAGACTGGTTTGATGCAGCTCTCCATGCTACTCTATCCTGTGCAAGCTTCTTCATCTCCCAGTACCTACTGCAACCTACATCCTTCTGAATCTGCTTAGTGTACTCATCTCTCGGTCTCCCTCTACGATTTTTACCCTCCACACTGCCCTCCAATGCTAAATTTGTGATCCCTTGATGCCTCAAAACATGTCCTACCAACCGATCCCTTCTTCTAGTCAAGTTGTGCCACAAACTTCTCTTCTCCCCAATCCTATTCAATACTTCCTCATTAGTTACGTGATCTATCCACCTTATCTTCAGTATTCTTCTGTAGCACCACATTTCGAAAGCTTCTATTCTCTTCTTGTCCAAACTAGTTATCGTCCATGTTTCACTTCCATACATGGCTACACTCCAAACAAATATTTTCAGAAATGACTTCCTGACACTTAAATCTATATTCGATGTTAACAAATTTCTCTTCTTCAGAAACGCTTTCCTTGCCATTGCCAGTCTACATTTTATATCCTCTCTACTTCGACCATCATCAGTTATTTTACTTCCTAAATAGCAAAACTCCTTTACTACTTTAAGTGTCTCATTTCCTAATCTAATTCCCTCAGCAACACCCGATTTAATTTGACTACATTCCATTATCCTCGTTTTGCTTTTGTTGATGTTCATCTTATATCCTCCTTTCAAGACACTGTCCATTCCGTTCAACTGCTCTTCCAAGTCCTTTGCCGTCTCTGACAGAATTACAATGTCATCGGCGAACCTCAAAGTTTTTACTTCGTCTCCATGAATTTTAATACCTACTCCGAATTTTTCTTTTGTTTCCTTTACTGCTTGCTCAATATACAGATTGAATAACATCGGGGAGAGGCTACAACCCTGTCTCACTCCTTTCCCAACCACTGCTTCCCTTTCATGCCCCTCGACTCTTATGACTGCCATCTGGTTTCTGTACAAATTGTAAATAGCCTTTCGCTCCCTGTATTTTACCCCTGCCACCTTTAGAATTTGAAAAAGAGTATTCCAGTCAACATTGTCAAAAGCTTTCTCTAAGTCTACAAATGCTAGAAACGTAGGTTTGCCTTTTCTTAATCTTTCTTCTAAGATAAATCGTAAGGTCAGTATTGCCTCACGTGTTCCAACATTTCGACGGAATCCAAACTGATCCTCCTCGAGGTCCGCATCTACCAGTTTTTCCATTCGTCTGTAAAGAATTTGCGTTAGTATTTTGCAGCTGTGACTTATTAAACTGATAGTTCGGTAATTTTCACATCTGTCGGCACCTGCTTTCTTTGGGATTGGAATTATTATATTCTTCTTGAAGTCTGAGGGTATTTGGCCTGTCTCATACATCTTGCTCACCAGCTGGTAGAGTTTTGTCATGACTGGCTCTCCCAAGGCCGTCAGTAGTTCTAATGGAATGTTGTCTACTCCGGGGGCCTTGTTCCGACTCAGGTCTTTCAGTGCTCTGTCAAACTCTTCACGCAATATCGTATCACCCATTTCGTTTTCATCTACATCCTCTTCCATTTCCATAATATTGTCCTCAAGTACATCACCCTTGTATAAACCTTCTATATACTCCTTCCACCTTTCTGTCTTCCCTTCTTTGCTTAGAACTGGGTTGCCATCTGAGCTCTTGATATTCATACACGTGGTTCTCTTCTCTCCAAAGGTCTCTTTAATTTTCCTGTGGGCAGTATCTATCTTACCCCTAGTGAGATAAGCCTCTACATCCTTACATTTATCCTCTAGCCATCCCTGTTTAGCCATTTTGCACTTCCTCTCGATCTCATTTTTGAGACGTTTGTATTCCTTTTTGCCTGCTTCATTTACTGCATTTTTATATTTTCTCCTTTCATCAATTAAATTCAATATTTCTTCTGTTACCCAAGGATTTCTAGCAGCCCTCGTCTTTTTACCTACTTTATCCTCTGCTGCCTTCACTACTTCATCCCTCAGAGCTACCCATTCTTCTTCTACTGTATTTCTTTCCCCTATTCCTGTCCATTGTTCCCTTATGCTCTCCCTGAAACTCTGTACAACCTCTGGATCTTTCAGTTTATCCAGGTCCCATCTCCTTAGTTTCCCACATTTTTGCAGTTTCTTCAGTTTTAATCTACAGGTCATAACCAATAGATTGTGGTCAGAGTCCACATCTGCCCCTGGAAATGTCTTACAACTTAAAACCTGGTTCCTAAATCTCTGTCTTACCATTATATAATCTATCTGATACCTTTTAGTATCTCCAGGGTTCTTCCACGTATACAACCTTCTTTCATGATTCTTAAACCAAGTGTTACCTATGACTAAGTTGTGCTCTGTACAAAATTCTACTAGGCGGCTTCCTCTTTCATTTCTTAGCCCCAATCCATATTCCCCTTCTATGTTTCCTTCTCTCCCTTTTCCTACTACCGAATCCCAGTCACCCTTGACTATTAAATTTTCGTCACCCTTCACTATCTGAATAATTTCTTTTATTTCATCGTACATTTCTTCAATTTCTTCGTCATCTGCAGAGCTAGTTGGCATATAAACTTGTACTACTGTAGTAGGTGTTGGCTTCGTATCTATCTTGGCCACAATAATGCGTTCACTGTGCTGTTTGTAGTAGCTTACCCGCATTCCTATTTTCCTATTCATTATTAAACCTACTCCTGCATTACCCCTATTTGATTTTGTGTTTATAACCCTGTAATCACCTGACCAGAAGTCTTGTTCCTCCTGCCACCGAACTTCAGTAATTCCCACTATATCTAACTTTAACCTATCCATTTCCCTTTTTAAATTTTCTAACCTACCTGCCCGATTAAGGGATCTGACATTCCACGCTCCGATCCGTAGAACGCCAGTTTTCTTTCTCCTGATAACGACATCCTCCTGAGTAGTCCCCGCCCGGAGATCCGAATGGGGGACTATTTTACCTCCGGAATATTTTACCCAAGAGGATGCCATCATCATTTAATCATACAGTAAAGCTGCATGTCCTCGGGAAAAATTACGGCTGTAGTTTCCCCTTGCTTTCAGCCGTTCGCAGTACCAGCACAGCAACGCCGTTTTGGTTAATGTTGCAAGGCCAGATCAGTCAATCATCCAGACTGTTGCCCCTGCAACTACTGAAAAGGCTGCTGCCCCTCTTCAGGAACCACACGTTTGTCTGGCCTCTCAACAGATACCCCTCCGTTGTGGTTGCACCTACGGTACGGCCATCTGTATCGCTGAGGCACGCAAGCCTCCCCACCAACGGCAAGGTCCATGGTTCATGGGGTAGTCTGAATTGATAGCTCAGTTGATTTATGTAAAAAGCTTCAAACTACATCCGCCTCGAGCTCCATCATGCAGAAACCATGCACTTCATATTCAAAACCCATTGTTATATCACTACAGCACTCTCGTATCTGCTATACGCCGATAAGGGCTGCCAACTTCCTCGACATGCCGCATATGGAGCGATCTTGTGCACTTGGACGGGTGCCCTGAGTGATACCGGTGCTGAACAGTGTACACTGGATGGCAGTTACAGACGTGGTCGCTCTTTTCCTTCACGAGATGTGGAAAGTTGCGATCTACTTCTGGTCAGCTGTAAATTAAATCGGTAACAGTGTTGCAGGGAGCATTGATCAAAGACAGTGCGAGGAGATCTTTCAATCTCTAACTTTATCCTAAGAATGTGAGAATTCTCTGTGACTCCCATCTGCATACGGAATGCTGGGCAATCTCACTCGTAATTTGCACCCTATGAATGAAGTGCTAGAAATATGTAGAACACTGTGTGGTATACTTTGGTGTACATGTTCGAGAAATAACAATGAATGGACGTACTGGACAGTCATCTATCTACATTCGCCATGACACTGGCATAGTAGCGGAGGGGCAGTTTAGTGATGGCACAGAAATTGGGAAGCATGTTGCTGTGTACTTGCTTGGCGTTCAAATAACAGAAAAAACTTGTAAAATACTAAAACTGTGGTGCTTATTACAGTACGTTGACGCTGTCTTTTCCATTCCATCCATCCATTGGTACACTGATGATTACCACATAATGACAGACTGACATCACTTGCTTGAGGTGGAGAAAAAGTCTTGGTGGAAGGGCAACACCTTCCGGGGATGTTCAGCACTGAAACAGTGATGAGAGAACAATCGAAATGGAAGAATGAGCCACCTGCTACCCCATCACTGTGAAAGATGACTGTGCATGTAGAGGACATCAATCACCATCAAATAGCTGTTTGGAAACGCTCCACAATGCTGCTAAACACTTCCAGTTTCCTTGTGTTGTGACAGTCTTTTATTTCAATCAGCCACCGTGTGTGTTGTGGGAGCAGCAGCAACATGATTTACGCTGTGCAATATCCAGTTTTCTGTGAGAGCTAATGGATCAAAGCTTGTAAACGTCAGTTAAGAACCTGACACAGACCTCGAAGTCATGGTGGAAAATAAAAAAAATTTATGGCGGTGCACAAAGCTGTAGTAATACACTGTTTGGTCGTGTTACAGCGAAAAAAAAAAACAATGTATTAGACAACAAAACAGGGACACTCTCTTCCGACTGGTAGTCTGTGGGATATGGGGCTCCTACAGTGAAATTTTACACTGGTCTGTGCAAGCGACTTTGATCACTTGCCACTTGCCATAAGTGACCAATACCTGTATATTCAATAGGATCACCGCATATGCTCAATGTCAGCACAGAGAGAGTATTTGTTTTGGTTGTATCAGAACAGAGAGATGTGATAAAATCTTGTCAAGTTCTCTGTCGTACGAAGTTAATGGTGCTTTCAAAGTTCGTAGTTTTTCTCTGTCGGATGGTACAAAATAACGATCATGGAATGTTTGGGTGACAGACATGAATGCATCCTGAGGGACGCAGATCTTCTTCAGACTGCAGTGCCTGTACGTAGATTCAAGAAGGATAGCAGTGCAGTAGCAAAACCCTTGTCCTTGTTCCAGTTCCTGTACTGTCTTTTATACTACCTTGAGTTTCAGGAGAAAATTTCATTTCGAACTGGCCTCATACAGCGTACACCATTGGTGGATCTATGACAAAATGTCCCCATTTCTACCGAGTGGTCAAACAAATGGTCCTGTCGCATTAATGCAGCTCACCCTGTTTCTCCACTGGTTGCAGAAGGTCTTAGATATAGGGCTCCCTGGCTTCTGCTCAGTTCCGACTTAAACTGGGATGATCACTAGGATGAAGCTACAGGGATGACAAGGCAGAGACTGACGAAAAATTGCAGGATGCAGAGGGACTGTCTAAAACCACATTGGATTTTTGCTATAACAGATAGGTCTGAAATCAATTTAATCAATTAGCTTATCAGTCTCACATCAGTGACATGCCGCTTGGCGGGTGAAGGTGATTGCTAGGGCACCATAGATATGATTCTTGACTTGGCGTTGTTTTTTTTTTTTTTGTTACGATATCTTTGAACGACATTTGATTGTCTCACATACACAGGGAGGGACTACCATCGTAATAAAATCAGATGTATTAACGAATTTACAAAGTTATACATAGTATAAACCTGATATTTATAATTTCTTTGTGCTGTTACCTTAAGACACTTCGTATGTGGCGAAGCGTTCGGTTACCTTAAGAGGAAGTCTGAAAGTGAGGAGGCGTCCTGCAACAGAAGTAGACCTTAACACTTCATCAGGGGCCAAAAATGAGTTTAATAATCTTGGCCCGTGATGCATATCATAACAGATAAGCAAAGATTTTTTCCTACCTGATGAGAAAGTAACCTATACCATAATGTTACATCATTTTCAGAGCACGTGACGGTACTTCAGCGATGTGAAAAAGCGTGTATGAATCTATTTCTTCTGTCTTGCAAAATGACTTTATAAAAACGAGAAATCTGAGGGGTGTGGTCAGCTTGGTCAGCTGCCTCGGATTAGGTAAAGTGGATTTTTTAAACTGGGGGGCCAGTGTCAGGGTTGAATTGTTTTTAACTACTGTATACATCCAAGTTGCAGCTACTCGTTTCTCAGTGCACTGCGGCTGGCTGCAGTGATGATCACGAGGAGTCAGCAACCTGCAGTAACAGATGGGTATAAAGGATGCGCTGAGCTGTCTGATCTTGCTCACGGTACCAAGGGTTGGCGAAGTGACCAATGTGTGGGGTGAGTGCCCACAGAAGCGGGTAGGCGTGCATGTGTGAGAAAAGATTCAAAATCATGGATGTTTGCACTGGACACATTGATAACATCCGAATTCCTACCAATCCAGTCATCCCCGGATGCCCTCCATGACTGCCGTTGCAATTGCCAAGGGAGTTTTCACTGACCTCTGAACATCGGCGCCGGTGGTGAAGGACAGGCGCACTGTATGTGAACGCCTGGGAGGTGAATGGTTCAAATGGCTCTGAGCGCTGTGCGATTTAACTTCTGAGGTCATCAGTCGCCTAGAACTTAGAACAGCTTAAACCTAACTAACCTAAGGACATCACACACATCCATGCCCGAGGCAGGATTCGAACCGGCTCCAGACTGTAGCGCCCAGAACCTCACGGCCACTCCGGCCAGCTGGGAGGTGAGTGCGTGGGATGTACAAGTGTTTCAAGTGTTTCAGCGATCTCAGGCATCTACCCAGGCAACTTCTGCTAAAGGCTGGATCGTGGCTTAAGTGGGTCGTGTTTCACACTTCTCATTACATCGTAGTAGACTCTTTCTTGCAGTGATGGCTGCTGTTGTTTCCATCTTATCAGGCAGTAGAACCTTCCTCCTCCTCCTCCTCATCCTTCTGAATGTAGTGGAGAGAACCAATTTAGGAACTCCACAGTGCTTTAAAAACCCAATCGTCACGTCAGGTTCCAGATTGATAGTGATCTCTGACAACTAGCCATGACAACTTACAACTACAGATTGGATCGCGGTTTAAGTGTGTCGTGTTTAGTGCTTCTCAATGCACTGCGGTGGAATGTCTTGCATCGGTATTGTTGTTGTTGTTGTTGCTACTATCCCATCACGTGGTAGATCATTTCCTGCCTCGTTCTTCGTCCTGGTGTAGCTGAGAGAAATAGTCAACCTGGGATTCCTATAGTACTTTTAAAAAAAAGAAAATATGCTTGGCAGACCTGTAGTGGTCGCAAATTTTATAACCGTGATGGCATCAAATCACGTCGAACTTTGACTTTCTATCATTTAATACACCACCACTTCCAATCATAACATAAAATAATAATAGGTTTGGCCGGCCGTAGTGGCCGAGCGGTTCTAGGTGCTATAGTCTGGAACCGCAAAACCGCTACGGTCACAGACTCGAATCCTGCCTTGGGCATGGATGTGTGTGATGTCCTTAGGTTAGCTAGGTTTAAGTAATTCTGAGTTCTAGGGGACTGATGGCCTCAGCAGTTGAGTCCCATAGTGCTCAGAGCCATTTGAACCATTTGAACCATTTTTCAAGAGAGTGGGGAGGGGGTGGGTGTTACATGGAAAACCACTTAAATTAACAATAGGATAAGGATGGATTATTCCCAAGGGATCATGATCTTAGGAGAACAACAGGGCTTGCTAATCAAAGGAGAACAACAGGTTTACCCCTAAATGTATTCTTGCCCTTGAATATAGGCAACCCGCACTAAGAAATTACACTGACGCTTTGTCCCCCTCCCTCGGGGGAGTCATTTGGTAATATTGATTTCGTCGGTCGAAAACCTTTATTGTGAATTGACTGTATGGAGAGCCCACAGACCTTTGGCTCTTGCAAGCTCTGCTTCTCTAGCGCCAATTTTTCTTGATGGAAGTAAGTTGACAGTAATTACGATGTAATCTTGCAACTAATAGCCCAATCCTGGAATGTCTACCAATGTTAAAATTCTCTTAAGAATATATGTTCCTCTTCAGTAATAAACAAAAAGACTTACAGGGGTTGTAATATTATTTTCACATTTACTTCTGGAAAAGAGTTTAAAATATACACATCACTAAAACTCTAGTTGTTGTCAACATGGCGCTCATCAGCGCTCGACACCCTTGACTACATCCCTCGAAATCCATTAATTGTCAAATAGGTACACAGAAATTTAAAATTCTTATTCCCTGTATCGGACTATGTTAATACCATGATCCCCGGCACGAATCCGCCTGGTGGATTAGTGTCGATGTCCAATGTGCCAGCAAGTTTGTGGATGGTTTTTAAGGGGTTTTTCCACATGCCTCGGCTGGTCCCCTTATTCTGACTCAGTAACACCACGTCAGCGATTGTTGCACGAACACTGTCTCCATGTATGTGTTCACCATGAATACTCTACCACACAAACATCTGGAGTTTCACTCAACTGGTATGAGACGTTCCCAGGGTGGCGGGAGGGGGGGGGGGGGTGTCCGCTGAGGGCTGAACCGCACAAATAACCTTGGGTTCAGTGTGTAGGGTGGCGGTGGGGTGAATGGACTGCTGTAGCCTGTTGCGAGGTTGTGAACCACTGAGGGCTACAGCTGGGATGAAGCCTCTCCGTCTTTTCTAGGTCCACATTTCAATACACGATACACAATGTTAATATCATAAACATAGCTCATCACTGTTAGTAGCTAGACAATGATTTTATTTGATGAAGGAATCAGGTCAGCCAACAGCTGCAAACGGTAAGTGATTGGTCTTTACCGATACCGAATACTCATTTCCATTTGTAAAAGGTGTTAATGTTTAATATCTGTTTTCAAGTGTTCGCTGAACTTGACTCTTTCGCTGAATCGGAAGTGTACTGGACGAATTAAATTAGGCACATGAAAAGTAGGGAAGCCATCACAAAGGTAACGCTGACTGATGAAGATAGATATGTAGCTGTGGGATGAGGGAACGTCATGCGAGGCATACTTTTGTTTTTGTCTTCCAATGACAAGGACTCACGGGCTTGCGTGCGTCCTTCCGATCAGTTGCTATAGTGTAAATTTCAACTGCAAGTAACATTGATTCGTTAACGCATGTTACAGTAGAGGTCGTCTTCAAACACGGTACATATTCGAAGCAAGGAATATGAAATTAAATCAACTCTGTTGTAATATTTAACAACGCAATGAGCAGAAGATAAATCAAATTCAAAACAGTAAACATTTGTGATCGTGTCTCACATTGCATAATGCATTTAAATATAAGTACAGTTACTGTTCTGAATCAGTTAATCATACAGTCACACAGACAACTCTACATTCTATCAGGCAATTACAGTGTCAGGGCTTTGGAGCTGCTGAGGGCGGCAGCAACGATCATTTCTTTGAGCCAGCCAAACTTAACAACTACCTTATAACACCCCACCAGTCACTTACCTGGTTTTGGCGTATGTTCACCCCAGCTAATTGACTAACAGATCAACAGAGACTGCAAAACTGCCACAATATCGGATAACACAAAAAAAGTAATAAGGCCCTGTGACTCCTGACTGAACTGCGGTGGCAGTGTTGACATTAATTGATTCAGAATTGATCACTTTTAATTAAACAGGGGTGCACATTGATGTTATATTCAGCTATTGAACACCAGATGCAAAGGTTGAACATAAAATTAATTAAGAAAGTGACTCGGGATTTCAACTACTTGAATGAAAACAGATGCAGTCGATCAGCACAAATTTATTTTAACTCCAGACCTTCAATCATCGCATTACAAGACTCTCCTATCAGACAGTGGTAATAAATTGCGTTTGCGTGCAGTAAAGTGCGATAACTCAAAAGTAATTCCTATCGACTGACCCAGGCGTAATGCAAAGTGCAAGAAGAATTCTACAATAAATGGCCCATGAAACCCTCGAGGAAATTTTGCTGATGTGATCCAACAAATTAATCAGTGGCCGGAGCGAGCGCAATATCACCGAATACAGCGTGATGGAGCGGTGTCATTGTGCGGACGTCAGCTGACCTCGTGGTGCTGCAAGGCTGTGCTCGTCTATTCACTCCTAGCTATCTTGCTCCGTACGTAGCTGAACCAAAACTTCCTATCTCCAAGCTCAATCGTTCCATTTTCTAAGTCCTAAACTGCAGAGATACTCACTCTTTCTCAGGCAAGCTGAGTAAAGAACACCACGTCTGCTCTCTAGGCAAGGTGGGAACGGAAGACCTCTAAGGGGACTTCTCCAAGTCTGCTATTCACCTCGGTTTCCTCCCCCCCCCCCCCCCCCAGCAAAATCACTTACGCAGCACAAGTCGCGTTAATTATGCGTCGCTTCCCAGCACCGACCATTGCCTGCTCTGGGAAGTGAACAAATTCCCACAAAATTTCCCTTTTTCTCAACTTCTGCTATTTAGCTCCTCCCAGGCCACCCATCAAGGTTAGCATTTGCACAAAACACTAATTTTTCCGGAATTCTTACTCCCAGAAGAGTACCTCAAATTCCTTCATCCTATGTCCCCATCGGAGGCTGGCGTATTTCATTCTGTCGCTCTTCACCTGATTCACTTCAGACTCTGCGGACCGTGAATTCAGCGTGAAGTTGCTATAATCACGAACATGCATGTTTTGGCCTCTGGTGACCGCTCCACTGTAGCTCTGTGCAGCTAACTCGCATGTTTACTGAAAACGGGACGACGGACATTTATCAACAGGCGTACAAGTTCTCCATCTCCTTCCCGGTACACCAGCATGGGGTCAACCACCCACTCACTGTCACTCATCTTAAGGGAGCTGGAGGCCGCGCCCCTTTACCACTTTCTCAGAGCTTGAGCCACCCTAAGCTGCCTATTGTCGCTTCCCTTCGCAACCCCCCGGCCGGCCACGGTCAACTGTGTATATCTCTGGAATAAACTAACCTCCAGTAAATCAACACGTTTCTACAAAGTTTTTCATGTCGTGTGAATTACTTTAAAACCATCACCTGACATTAATTATTCCAATACGTCCATACTATAACCTCTGCAAGATGCATTGCGCCTTGTCAGTCATTTTTGTTCAGCCCTACTGTTCGGTCAACGTGTGTTAGGTGATCTTTAATGACTTCATGTAAGGGGCATAGTTCTTGCCATCTTACATAGCCCCTCTCTTCAAATCAATATTGTAGTACAGGTGATGACCCCTATGGTGTTATCATCTGTGGTACAAAATTAATATCTCCATAACATGGTATTTTTAATCCGTTTGCTTGATTAGTTACGGGCGACTGATTACCACTGCTTTCTCTCTGATGCAAACTCCCCCTCATTCCTAGGGTACCTGTCTTCAATGACTGGATTTAATGTTAAAGACGTGGTCATTATTTAGTCTAATTTTACTTTAATTTCTGCCTATTCCTGAGACAACTATTGGTCAGAGTACTCAAGAGAAAACTACAATTATATTACAAGGACGCACATCACAAAGGGCAAATACACATGTTTAAGCACCTCTGTGCTTGTCATTTGAATGGCAAGACTCGCAATTATAACTTAAGGTCCATTCACTTTCAGTTATCCATCCCTACTCGACTTACATTACTAAAAACATACATGAACTATATTCGTGTAACATTTTGTGAAGTTGATAATGGTTGCTCTCATTCAATTATATGTGTACACCCGTTTGACATTTTATAAATAAAGTTTCTTTTGTGTCTCGCTGTCTCTGGACGTTTATATTGTGCACAGAGCAAGTGTTATCTTTACGTAATTCAACAAGGTTTGGCCCAGTCCAGTGTCTGGGATTGTGTACACGCATGTACCTTTTTTATATATACATATCTATAAAACACAACCAAAATAACAAGAATCATTGCGTATTGAATAACCACTGTAGCGTATTTGTAACAAGGTATAAGTATGAAATCTTATTCTAACACAAAGAGACGTGGCATGACAAATATATGACGTTTTAACAAATGACACATTTATAAAATCATAACCTTCTTATAACATAATTCATAAAGAGAACAAATGAGTACTTTACGTTCGTTGGGATGCATATTATTCATTTTGAATCCACACTGACATACCCACACACACGGCACAAGTTTCTTGCAGGAACGAAAGTGACATTAGCTCTGACTAGCAAGTTGAGGGATGGCTAACGGCTGAGAAGAGAGCAACCTCGATTACCGAGATGGCGTCACAGGCACCTGCATCTTCTTGAGGCAGGATGGCTCTCACCTAAGAGCTCGTTGTTGACATCTTGTCCGACAGGCCCAAGATCCCATCTGTGCTTCTATGATCGGTGACCTCTCGCAGCTCAGCCACAGGTCATTGCTCCTTCTATAGACGCTTTAGGACAAGGGAGGGACCGTGATCAGACGTGAGCCTATTTTTAGCTCAGGTCCTCAAAGTTGGTGTCATTAGGCATAAAAGGCCAGCTGGGCTGTCGCTCCACCTGACGTGGCGAGCAACAAATATAGAAACCCTCTTGGACCTCTTCGTTGCTGCCCCCGATCCGCACCGTGTATAGAGACCAGGACCGACCTCTCTGTTGTACACAGAGGTGCTGGATCTCACCTCTCCTTGGCTGCTGAGTTGACCACTGTCCCCATCGATTCAGGGCGTGGTCTGCATGCCATCACCATCGTCAGCTGTGTGCTCTCCTCATTGCTGTCGTCGTCGTTCCTTGTCAGTTCGTGTGTGGTGTGCCAGGTGTCGTAGCTTCAACTCCCTCTTGCTCAATTACGCCACCTTAACACACTAAGACAACTAATTTTAGTACATGGAAAGTGCTCATGTTTAACCATCAGTACCATATATATATATATATATATATATATATATATATATATATATATATATATATATATACTCATGGAAATTGAAATAAGAACACCGTGAATTCATTGTCCCAGGAAGGGGAAACTTTATTGACACGTTCCTGGGGTCAGATACATCACATGATCACACTGACAGAACCACAGGTACATAGACACAGGCAACAGAGCATGCACAGTGTCGGCACTAGTACAGTGTATATCCACCTTTCGCAGCAATGCAGGCTGCTATTCTCCCATGGAGACGATCGTAGAGATGCTGGATGTAGTCCTGTGGAACGGCTTGCCATGCCATTTCCACCTGGCGCCTCAGTTGGACCAGCGTTCGTGCTGGATGTGCAGACCGCGTGAGACGACGCTTCATCCAGTCCCAAACATGCTCAATGGGGGCAGATCCGGTGATCTTGCTGGCCAGGGTAGTTGACTTACACCTTCTAGAGCACGTTGGGTGACACGCGATACATGCGATCGTGCATTGTCCTGTTGGAACAGCAAGTTCCCTTGCCGGTCTAGGAATGGTAGAACGATGGGTTCGATGACGGTTTGGATGTACCGTGCACTATTCAGTGTCCCCTCGACGATCACCAGAGGTGTACGGCCAGTGTAGGAGATCGCTCCCCACACCATGATGCCGGGTGTTGGCCCTGTGTGCCTCGGTCGTATGCAGTCCTGATTGTGGCGCTCACCTGCACGGCGCCAAACACGCATACGACCATCATTGGCACCAAGGCAGAAGCGACTCTCATCGCTGAAGACGACACGTCTCCATTCGTCCCTCCATTCACGCCTGTCGCGACACCACTGGAGGCGGGCTGCACGATGTCGGGGCGTGAGCGGAAGACGGCCTAACGGTGTGCGGGACCGTAGCCCAGCTTCATGGAGACGGTTGCGAATGGTTCTCGCCGATACCCCAGGAGCAACAGCGTCCCTAATTTGCTCGGAAGTGGTGGTGCGGTCCCCTACGGCACTGCGTAGGATCCTACGGTCTTGGCGTGCATCCGTGCGTCGCTGCGGTCCGGTCCCAGGTCGACGGGCACGTGCACCTTCCTCCGACCACTGGCGACAACATCGATGTACTGTGGAGACCTCACGCCCCAGGTGTTGAGCAATACGGCGGTACGTCCACCCGGCCTCCCGCATGCCCACTATACGCCCTCGCTCAAAGTCCGTCAACTGTACATACGGTTCACGTCCACGCTGTCGCGGCATGCTACCAGTGTTAAGGATTGCGATGGAGCTCCGTATGCCACGGCAAACTGGCTGACACTGACGGCGGCGGTGCACAAATGCTGCGCAGCTAGCGCCATTCGACGGCCAACACCGCGGTTCCTGGTGTGTCCGCTGTGCCGTGCGTGTGATCATTGCTTGTACAGCCCTCTCGCAGTGTCCGGAGCAAGTATGGTGGGTCTGACACACCGGTATCAATGTGTTCTTTTTTCCATTTCCAGGAGTGTATATTTGTTGTTGTTGTTGTTGTTGTTGTTGTCGTCGTCTTCAGTCCTGAGACTGGTTTGATGCAGCTCTCCATGCTACCCCATCCTGTGCAAGCTTCTTCATCTCCAAGTACTTTCTGCAACCCACAACCTTCTGAATCTGCGAAGTATATTCATTTCTTGGTCTCCCTCTACGATTTTTACCCTCCACGCTGCACTCCAATACTAAATTGGTAATCCCTTGATGCCTCAGAACATGTTCTACCAAACGATCCCTTCTTCTAGTCAAGTTGTGCCACAGGCTCCTCTTCTCCCCACTTCTATTCAATACCTCCTCACTGGTTACGTGATCTAACCATCTAATCTTCAGCATTCTTCTGTAGCACCACATTTCGAAAGTTTCTATTCTCTTCTTGTCCAAACTATTTATCTTCCATGTTTCACTTCCATACATGGCTACACTCCATACAAATACTTTCAGAAACGACTTCCTGACACTTAAATCAATACTCGATGTTAATAAATTTCTCTTCTTCAGAAACGATTTCCTTGCCATTGCCAATCTACATTTTATATCTTCTACTTCGGCCATCATCAGTTATTTTGCTCCCCAAATAGCAAAACTCCTTTACTACTTTAAGTGTCTCAATTCCTAATCTAATTCCCTCAGCATCACCTGACTTAATTCGACTACATTCCATTATCCTCGTTTTGCTTTTGTTGATGTTCATCTTATATACTCCTTTCAAGAAACTGTCCATTCCGTTCAACTGCTCTTCCAAGTCCTTTGCTGTCTCTGACAGAATTACAATGTCATCAACGAACCTCAAAGTTTTTATTTCTTCTCCCTGGATTTTAATACCTACTCCAAATTTTTCTTTTGTTTCCTTTACTGCTTGCTCAATATACAGTTTGAATAACATCGGGGACAGGCTACAACCCTGTCTCACTCCCTTCCGAACTACTGCTTCCCTTTCATGTCCCTCGACTCTTATAACTGCCATCTGGTTTCTGTACAAATTGTAAATAGCTTTTCGCTCCCTGTATTTTACCCCTGCCACCTTTAGAATTTGAAAGAGAGTATTCCAGTTAACATTGTCAAAAGCTTTCTCTAAGTCTACATATGCTAGAAACGTAGGTTTGCCTTTCCTTATTCTTTCTTCTAAGATAAGTCGTAAGGTCAGTATTGCCTCACGCGTTCCAGTATTTCTACGGAATCCAAACTGATCTTCCCCGAGGTCAGCTTCTACCAGTTTTTCCACTCGTCTGTAAAGAATTTGCGTTAGTATTTTGCAGCTGTGGCTTATTAAACTGATTGTTCGGTAATTTTCATATGTGTCAACACCTGTTTTCTTTGGGATTGGAATTATTATATTCTTCTTGAAGTCTGAGGGTATTTCGCCTGTCTCGTACATCTTGCTCGCCAGATGGTAGAGTTTTGTCAGGACTGACTCTCCCAAGGCCGTCAGTAGTTCCAATGGAATGTTGTCTACTCCGAGGGCCTTGTTTCGACTCAGGTCTTTCAGTGCTCTATCAAACTCTTCACTCAGTATCGTATCTCCCATTTCATCTTCATCTACATCCCCTTCCATTTCCATAATATTGTCCTCAAGTATATCGCCCTTGTATAGACCCTCTATACAATACTTCCGCCTTTCTACTTTCCCTTATTTGCTAACTGGGTTTCCATCAGAGCTCTTGATGTTCATACAAGTGGTTCTCTTATCTCCAAAGGTCTCTTTAATTTTCCTGTATCTATCTTACCCCTAGTGAGATAAGCCTCTACATCCTTACATTTGTCCTCTAGCCATCCCTGCTTAACCATTTTGCACTTCCTGTCGATCTCATTTCGAGACGTTTGTATTCCTTTTTGTCTGCTTCATTTACTGCATTTTTATATTTTCTCCTTTCATCAACTAAATTCAATATTTCTTCTGTTACCCAAGGATTTCTACTAGCCCTCGTCTTTTTACCTACTTGATCCTCTGCTGCCTTCACTACTTCATCCCTCAAAGCTACCCATTCTTCTTCCACCGTATTTCTTTCCCCCATTCCTGTCAATTGTTCCCTTATGCTATCCCTGAAACTGCGTACAACCTCTGGTTTAGTCAGTTTATCCAGGTTCCATCTCCTTAAATTCTCATCTTTTTGCAGTTTCTTCAGTTGCTCCCTTATTCTCTCCCTGAAACTCTGTACTACCTCTGGTTCTTTTAGTTTATCCATGTCCCATCTCCTTAAATTCCCACCTTTTTGCAGTGAATGTGGATTAGGTTCCCAGATATGTAACTCTAAGACTTCGTAAATAATAGAACCTAGTACGTTGTCCCCCATGGCGAATATAAACCAGAGACAAGGGCATCGTCAGGTGAGCCCCCTAGAGAAAGAGAGAGAGAGAGAGAGAGAGCTACGATAGACAGGGTGAGCAATCTTTTGCGCTTCGCTTGTGGCGCTATAGTGTATGGAGAGCTGTCTTTGTATGACTGCAGGAGGGTACAAGATGCCTTAGACAAAATTTCTAGTTGGTGTGATGAATAGCAGCTTGCTCTGATTACAGAAAAAAGTAAGTTGATGCAGAAGAGGGAAAAAAAACATAATGTTCGAATTCAGCATTTGCAGTGGCTCCTTGACACAGTCACGTCAATTAAATATCCAGGTGTCCAGGTGTAGTGTTGCAACGCGATTTGAAATGGAAAGAACGCGTAAATAGCAGAACATGCTGCTGACCACAGTATGCTTGAGTTCAATGGCTGCTTCACAACTCGTGTCATCTGGATCCTTCCCCCTATCGTCAGCTACATAGACGAGAGGACGGTAGATGGGAAGGCGAGTGGTCGACGTCAGCTTATTGGGAGAATTTTAGGAAGTGCAGCTCCCCATAGTGTAGCTCACTCTGGAGTGCTGCTCGAGTGTTTGGAATCCCCATCAGGTCGGATTGAAGAAGACACCGAAGCAGTTTGGAGGAGTGCTGCTAGATTTGTTATCGGTAGGTTCGATCACCACAGTATTATGGAGGTGCTTCGTCAACTCAAATGGGAATCCGTGGAGGGAAGACCGTTCTTTTCGCGAAACGTCATTGAGAAAGTTTAGTGAACCAGAATTTGAAGCTGGCTGCAGAACAATTCCAATGCCGCCATCGTAAGGACCTCGAAGGTAACTTAAGAGAAATTAAAGCTCATACGAAGACATATAGCAGTCTTTTTTGCATTGCTCTATTTGCGAGTGGAACAGGAAAGGAAATGACTAGTTGGTTCAAATGGCTCTGAGCACTATGGGATTTAACTTCTGAGGTCATCAGTCCTCTAGAACTTAGAACTACTTAAACCTAACTAACCTAAGGACATCACACACATCCATGCCCGAGGCAGGATTCGAACCTGCGACCGTAGCGGTCACGCGGTTCCAGATTGTAGCGCCTAGAACCGCTCGGCCACCCCGGCCGGCGGAAATGACTAGTACTTGTACAAGGTACTCCCTGTCATGCACCAAACGATGGCTTGCAGAATGTGTATCTACATGCAGATGTGGCTCCTTGGTAGACCAAAACAGGGGTAGGTGGATGGAGTCAAGAAAAATCTGGTGATCCTGGCATTGCACAGAAACATGGCCACCTAGACTGTCCAATGGCACAGTGTGGGTGGTGCTTATCGTTGAAACAAGCCCTCTTCTGTTACATCGTTCATTTTTCAACGCAAGTTAACCGGACTACTACAACTTCTCAAAATAACCGTTTTCTGAAACAATCTATTTTCGTTTTTTATCCCTATTGCTTCTGTAATAAGCGCAGAAATCGAACAAAGTCTGTAAAATTTTCACTCCCTCATTTTCAAGAAACGTAGAATCGAAATGTTAAATGGGCAAATAAAAGAAAGCTTAGTCCGCCCACCTTTCGCTGCTTTTCTCGAAAAGTGATAAGTAGTTACAGAATCATCAGTACTGTCCTACTGGTTCTTACGTTTTGGAACTGTGCTCAAAGATCGAGTTGTGATCGTGGATCAGAACACTCCTTGGTCATGTATTTTTCACCAACTATGATATGGTCGCGTATACAAACGGTGATATAATACTGTCGAATGTTTTTTATTCCAGGATGCAGGTAAATAGATTTCTGGTAGGTACTGTACTTTAGTAGTCAGTTGCAATAATGACTGTGTGGACGATGCGCCCTATTCTACACCTTATTTTAGATCTATATGACGATGCTATGCTGGTTATATTTATATGTTTTGACGATGCCATATGGCCTTATCACTTTAGGACATGGTGTAAAAAAGGTACGTTTTTACCGTATTTTCTATACATTTCCCTGGTTGTATGATAGTATATCGTGATACGCATTGCTGAATTATGTTGAAAGACACACTGCTCACTAGGTGCATATATTTTTATATTATAGATCTGAGGATGGTCATTACGGACTGAAACCGGTCATCGTCTGAAGAATTCATATTGTCATATTGTGATCAAAGACTGTAATAAAAAAACATTACGAATAGTCAGAGCAAAGTGGCGAAAACTGAGTTGGAAGATCGGTAATTTGTGTTTTCAAGTATTACAAGCAGATAAAGGCGTGTTACGCAGACGCAGGCGGCAGATCAGTTGCCTTCTGTTTTCATTGTAAATTTTGAATGAACTGTTAAGTTTTACGTTTTCTCTTATATTGTCATAAGTTGGTTGTGGCTCCTCCCGTTTTTAATCTTTTTATGCAAATTGACCACTATACTTCAGTGGTACAGCACTTCGAAAAATTATTTCCAGACTACGGATGGCGCCATTCTGTAGTACTGATGACGACAATGAGAAGCTACCGTATAGACCAGATGAGGCAAGTCTCGTACACTGCCCGTTTACGCATACCATGCAATAGCCACATGCAACAGATACATTATTGTCTCAGCAATGGTGTACCATTTCTTATGCCACGTGTTTGTTGCTCGTTTCTCAAAAATGCCTGTGAAATCTTATGGGACTTAACTGCTAAGGTCATAATCCCTAATCTTACACACTACTTAACCTAAACTATCCTAAGGACAGTCACACACACCCATGCCCGAGGGAGGACTCGAACCTCCGCCGGGACCAGCCGCACAGTCCATGACTGCAGCGCCTAAGACCAATCGGCTAATCCCGCGCGGCTTGCTCGTTTCTGTCGGCATTGTTATTAAAACAGCGCTGTTCACTTTTTCCATTTTCTAAAATAACGTAATATAACAAAGAAATGAAAATTTTACGAATAAAGTTAGCCGTTCCTTAAAAAGCGTTAATGAAACGATAAATTTTGAACTGCAGCTATGGGCAATTGATTGTTTTTGTAGCCAAATGGTTGAAATGGCTCTGAGCACTATGGGACTTAACATCTGTGGTCATCAGTCCCCTACAACTTAGAACTACTTAAACCTAACCTGAGGACATCACACACATCCATGCCCAAGGCAGGTTTCGAACCTGCGACAGTAGCGGTCACGCGGTTCCAGACTGTAGCGCCTAGAAACGCACGGTCACACCGACCGGCTTGCTTTTGTAGCCGTTTACTAGTGAAGAACAAAAACACCCGTTATAACCGAGGCTAAATAAACACAGAAAAATACAGATTATTCAGAACTAAAATGCGGTATCGGTTTGGCCAGTTTTTCTCATCCCTATGGAAGAGGGCAAGGGGCGAGGCAATGAACCGGTTTCGGTTCTTGTGGCAAACTAAGTATGGCTATTTCTGGGAAACTGTTGATCTACTTCTCATCCCAAGGTCAGCGGAAAACATCTGCAGCGGTTTGTGTGATACTGCGAAGCGAGAGGTCTTTTAAAGGACTTGTGTCACCACGCGAGAGAGACTGGGCTTCCCCGTCAGAACGGTGCCGAGTTCCTGGGAGTCGCGAAACGCTGTGCATACAATGGACGCCAACGACGCCGGGCGTCTGTCGGTTGCTCTTGGCAGCGGAGTGCGCGCGCATGCGCCGCTCGGCGACGTTGCCCCATCTTGCGCAATGAGACAGCTGTGGGCAGAGCGCGCGCGGCCGGTTCTGCTACAGGGTTGTGCAGTGCTCAGCTGACCGGCAGCTGTGGTGGGACGGTGCACGGCTTAAGGCGTTGGGGCAGGTTGCAGCAGCTCTTGGCACGCCGCCCGCGGCTTGATTAACTGGTGAGTCCACGCGGCGCCTCGTGCTCACAAAGAACAGCTGCTGACTTACGGCTGTGGCCACTGCTATTAAGCGTCAGTGTGTTGTAACTGCACGTAAATCAGCGGTAGACTCTTAAATGCGGATGTTTACATGTCAGTCATGCCTAGAACTGTTGGAAAATTGCGCTGCTGGAGATCGAAAATCGCGCCTATTTTCATCTGTCATGCAATGAACTTCGAAATATGAATTATTGTAGTCACATATCTGCAATGACCTGCATGTGCTTAGATCTCTAAATGCTTATAAACGAGGCAACTGGAGGTATAAAGTGGGGCAGTTTGTGCCAAAGAAGTAATTCGCTTGTTTATCATTTGAGTTTTGACACCTGCTTGAATACTGTGTTGCGCTACGAAACGCTTTATTATAGGAGCAGTGTGGTCACAATTTACGTAAATTCCAGCGGAATAGGTAAATTAGCATCCCATTGTTGCACAGATGTTAAATTATGATTATTTTTATATTAGCGTCTCAGATCAGTCCTTAAACCAGGAGCATAATTGCTCATTCAGTTAGAATTTGTCGTATTATGTAACGGACAAAAGCTTCATCTGCCCCGTCACTTGGCATATTTACTCACTAATTAGTGTAAATGATAAGTGATACAAGAAACTGTTGCTTGTGTTAGTTACTTAACGATCGACTTAAGCACTTCGTTGCACATTTGTTTTTCGACAAATCATCTTAACCATTTTGACAAGGACAGTGAAGCGAGTGTGGATGGAACACTTAATTCAATAATACCAGGGTCTGATGACAACAGAAAGTTAGCTCCTGAGCCGTGTTTATAAGCAGAAAATCACAAGGAGCAGAAAAAAATCCGCAGTTTGTTAGATCAAGATTACATGCTCATTGGTTGATCGTATTCTGTTCAGAAATTTTACTGTCGTGAAGTTCAAAGATGTATACTCAGATTACTAATACAGGTAATAGGCGAAAAATTCGGAATTGCTTTGTCACGGTATTGCTGTAGTAGTAACGGAATGTCAACAAACACTAGAATGCGGCAAGGAAAATAGAAATACCTGTATTCTCCCATACTAGAAATTTTTGCCGCTTCAGCACTAAACATTTGAAGCATTAATGTTGTAACTTTATCATGATGTTCTTATAAAATGAATTAAGAACGGAATCTACGAACGAGGCTTCCTAATTGTCAGGTATAAATGTTCGCTCATAATTTATTCCATAGGGGGGGGGGGGGGGGGGGGGGAGTAGTTAAGATTTGCCGCGAGTCGTGCAACAAGAACGTCCCGTAAATCCAATGGAGGATATTGCTAAAACTTTTTGCCTGAAGCTCAGAAATATTTTTTCAAAGGCGTGCCAGTAGTGCTAGGGGCGTAAATCTCTGGCTGAAAATACGATAAATATGTGAATGCACTCTTTCGGCATGGTAGTAAGAGATCATAAAATCTTAGTCAAGTGTTGAATATATAATAAACTATTCTAATTGGGAAGATACTTTTTCATTTTGTGTACTGCAGAGAAACTGGTCTCAGGGAAGGACTGTTAGGACTTAGTCAGTCTGTCGACACCACCAGAACACGAACTATCGGCATGGAAGGAAAGTGTATGGAAGACTTCAAACTCAGCCTGTTTGCTGCGAAGAGTATTGGGCAAATGTGCTCCATAGGGAGCACTAAAGTGTTCCATGGAAACGTTGACGATTATCAAAGGGGACAGCTGAAAAGATCCATAACGGCAGTGTCAGAAACATGCACCCAAGGTCAATGACACCTTTCATGTACAGGGTGAATATATTTTCTTATTTTCGCCCAATTATGAACACGAATGCTGAATTCATCTTCGAGGGCGAGTAGGGAAAAGCAGCATGGAGAGGGGAGGGGGTAATGGGGCTCTTGAACATGAATCCCGCCCCGAACCCAGTTAACATTTTACTAAAATTTTTGAATATATTGTGAATAAAATTCTGTTTGAGGGCGCATTATCAACTATAAAATTCCGACGTTTCGGCGACTGTTGCAAGGCACCTTCCTCGGGGTTTATTGTAATACACCTTGAGAAAGGCGCATTGCAACAGCCTCCGAAACGTCGGAAATGTATAGTTGACAATGCTGCCTCAAACCCAGAATAATTTTGACTGACAACGGCCGCGGAAGCATACGTTTACATTTGAAAATATTGTTGGAAACAGCAGTAATCTGGTCAGGAAACTTGAAATCACACTTGGCCACAAAGTTTTATTACAAATTAAAAATCGCATGTCACTGGTAACCGGCCTAGATCACATCATGATCATCAGACCTTGTCTCATTGTGTTTAGCAGATAAGTGTGTGGCACTGACAGGTGTCTGATGACGCGTCAGGCAACTACTGAAGTTGTCTTAAGACATTTCTCATCGCCCCGCTCACCACCTAATGGGCCATGGTCTGCTGCTGATTTTGATATGATCGAAACCGTTTACCACTGACATGAGATTTTTAATTTTAATAAAAATTTGCTATGTAGACTATTACTTCAAATTCTGCTAAAAGCGTACATTTATGTTAGAATACAGCATTGCGAGAACTCTCTAAAATGGAAAGAAATTCTTACAGGTTTCAGGCTTAGCTCTTCGTGTACCTGAAGGTTGGCTCACGTGAATTGGTTTGCGGTGTCGCTGCTATAGAAAATATTCCAGATACCAACTCACAGGCTCTCTCAATGCTTCGTACTAACGGCAAATCGTGACTGTACTGCATGGAGTACGATCCACAGGAAGTTGAATCAGGCAGCACAAAAGGGATAGTCCCCCCCCCCCCCCGAAGCCGACATTCTCAAAAGTAGTAGACGGAAAAGACGTATACACTTCTCCACTTACATGCCACAACCGGCAGACCAGTGTTCAGTCTTAATGCAAGTGGAACTGTGATAATGGTGTCATATCTTACACCGTGTAAATTGAGTGTTGAAGTTATGAAAGTTCGATGCTATTATAGTTCTTAAGCCAATTTCCCACTGGCTAGAATTGTGTACATTCATTTTTGATGGGTCTCAGCTGCAGCAGTTTCCCTCAGTGGAAAACTTGCGTGCGACTTTGTGAATATTCAATCTGTTCGTCACATAAAGGTGCTTCCATCTGTTGTGCATAATCATAAAAATACCAGTTGAATGTAGCAGTGCGCAGCAGCTTGTGAGCATCAAAATACATGGAAATGTTTGGTTTATTTTCACTGAATAACAATGTTAATTTTTCCATGGTAATTTCTGCAGCAAGCGTTTAAAAAATTAGTTCATAAAACGCGTATTTAAATGTGTTTGCACAACAGGTTCATATTTCTATAATGTTGCTTCTAAAATCAGATAGCATGACACAATAAAAAAATTTCCTCTATTAAGAACTTTAGTCTGAAAGGATTACATAAATTGCACGAAACAGGTCCTTTTCACAGTTCGAACATCTACTTCTACGTGATTACTCAGCAATTTACAGTTAAGTGTTGTGCAGAGGGTTCATCGAACCGCCTTCGAGGAGCTAGTCTACCGTTCCACTCTAACAGCGCGTGGGATAAAACGAACAGTTGAAGCTTACCGTGCGAGCTGTCGTTTCATCTCCGTGTTATGGTCGGCGCCAGCAGAATATTTCCATACCCTGAGGAGAAAGATGGTGATCGAAATTTCATGGGGAGCACCTGTCGAGAGAAAATACACTTCAGTTTCGGTGATTGCCACCCCAAGCCTTGCATCATATCGATGGCACACTCTCCTCTACTTCACGATAATACAAAACGTGCTTCCCCTGTTTGATATTTTTCCATGTCCTCCGTTAATCGTGGTTGATGCAGGACCCATAACACGGAAATATTCCAGGAGAGGTTGGACAAGCGTAGTGTTAGCAATCTCTTTGGTACACCTGTTGCTTTTTCTAAGTGAACCTCCGTCTTTGCTTTACTTTCCCCACAAAATTATGTGTGAGCGTTCCAATAAAAATTAATGAAAATTGTAATCCCTAAGTACTTAGTTAAATTTACAGCCTTCGGATTTGTGCGCTTTATCGTGTAACAAATTTAGCGTATCTCTTGTAGTATCCATGTGGACATCACTCTTTTCATTAGTCTGTTGCCACTTTTCGCACCATTCAGATCTTACCTAAATCATTTTGCAATTGTTTTGATCGCCCGATTCTTTTCATATGACTAATACCTGAATGGCAACCTACTAAGCACTCATGCAAGCAAGTGGTAGGCATCTACGTGGCTCGTTAAGTGAGGGTGGCGGTAAGTTATATTTTGGGCAGGAGGTGTGGGCGGAGAGTATTTTATCAGCCAGAACCGAACCTTAGATCTGGCACTTGGTTTAAAGTCTATGTAAGACGGCTGCTTTGCCTTAAAACATCATGCGAAACTAAAACGAAATTAATCTAGTGAGAAGTATGAAAGTGCCAAGGCTACGCCAAAATATTAAACCATAGGAAGCATGTTTGCAGAATTTTCGAATCCTCAATGCTAAAATTCATTCCTACCTATTTCGCCGCTCTTAAAGTGAAGTCATATAGTTTCTGTAGACGAAAAAACTGCACCAATGGAGAACATTTGCAGAACCAATACGAAAATGTATAGCACGTTGCTTGGCGGAATGAGAGAAAACTTGGAAGAACCTTTCATAATGTCTGAAGTATATTCACCTCTCGACGCTGGTCTTAAGTTTCTTTCATAAGATACGAACACGCCTGGATGGCGCAATTGGCCAAAGCCGCATTCAAAAGAATAAACAATCTTGAGCGGAGGAGAGCAGGATTATACCAGTCATCCTCCTCACGTATCTTGGCTTACGAAGTGAGAGTAAAGATTGAAACTATTACTTATTTGCCACGCTTTGTATAATTTTGTCTTGCACTTAAGAGGCGCTTGTCCTGCCCTGGTGGTACTGAACCATTTGACGTATTCAGCTAGTTACTTCTCCTAGACTTCGTAGAAACACTCAACAATGATGAGTGGTATACAATGCTTGTATTTCTAAAGGTTGCATAGGTACATTACAGGGGGCGAATGGGTCTCGAACTTGTACAGAAACCCGACTTAAGTTAAGAGAGCTTGACATGAGGAAGCGTTAGTAAGTTGAAATGGGAGTGAATCAGGGTTGTTCAGTGTGGTTGGTGGCGTTTTGCTCCTGTTCCTAATGAGCACAAAGCTAGCACTGAACTCTACAGTCCTGACCTGCGTTCTGATTCATGACGAATCATACTCCCATTACGATTTCTGCAGCCATTGGGTTTATATAATATTGATCTCAGCAAATATCATTTTCTTCGTTCCATTCCATTTCACTTAGACGCCTATTTCCAGATTGGTGCCTTGTATTTTCTTTCCAGATTAACTTACCCACCACGTCTCGCGCTCCGACTCGAATTGGACCCTTGGCAGTCCCTGACTGAGGTCCTAATGTAGGCTAACCCTGAATCTGTCTCCAGTGACTCGATCATCATGACAGTCTCAGTTGGAAGCCATATTTCCGTTGGGTACACATCGTCTGGTTAATGCAGTCATTTCCGTTACTTTCTGTATCCTCATCCCGTTGTTCAGTGCTAATTTTTCCGCCATTTGGGGTTAGGTGTTCATCCAAAGGACAAGAAGGTATACAAAGCTTCTGTCCACTCTCCCGCCTTCTTTAGCGAGGCCGTTGCCAGAACGATGGGGACTCCTTACAACGGAAATCTTCGGCCGTCCCCGCAGACTACTTTTGTCCGAAATCTAAGCAGTGGTTGGGAGTTGAGCGGGGACGACAGGGCGTTTCGATTAGTAGTCTTAAATAATAGAATCCAATATGTTGCTTTCGACGACGAGTGGTTCATCGGAGACGAGGCTATCGTCAGGAGTGCCTCAGGAAAGTGTGATCGGACTGCTGCTATTCTCCTTATACATAGACTGTTCGGTGGACGGGGTGAGCTGATGATACTGTGGTGTACGGTAAGGTGTCAAAGTTGAGTGACTACAGGAACGTACAAGACGACATAGACCAAAATTTCTAGTTGGTGTGATGAATGGCAGCCAGCTCTAAATGTGAAAAACGTAAGTTAATGTGGGTGGGTAGGAAGAACAAACCTGTAATGTTCGGATACAATATTGCCTGGCACAGTGAAGTCGTTTAAATATCTGTGCGTAACGTTGCATGGGTGACATCGGAAGTTCACTGAGGCTTTTTGCGGATGATGCTGTGGTATATCGAGAGGTTGTAGCTATGGAAAATTGTACCGAAATGGAGGAGGATCTGCAGCGAATTGACGCATGGTGCAGGAAATGGCAATTGAATCTCAATGTAGACAACTGTAATGTGCTGGGAATACAAAGAAAGATCCCGTATCATTTAACGACAATATAGGTCAGCAACTGGAAGCAGTTACTTCCATAAATTATGGAGTAGGCATTAGGAGTGATTTAAAATGGAATGATATAAAGTTGATCGTCGGTAAAGTAGATGCCAGACTGAGGTTCATTGGAAGAATCCTAAGGAAATGCAATCCGAAAACAAAGGAAGTAGGTTACAGTAAGCTTTTTCGCCCACTGCTTGAATACTGCTCAGCAGTGTGGCATCCGTACCAGACAGGGTTGACAGAAGAGATACAGAAGATCCAACGGAGAGCAGCGCGCTTCATTACAGGATCATTTAGTAATTGCGAAAGCGTTACGGAGATGATAAACTCCAGTGGAAGACTCTGCAGGAGAGAAGCTCAGTAGCTCGGTACGGGCTTTTGTTAAAGTTTCGAGAACATACCTTCACCGAGGAGTCAAGCAGTGTATTGCTCCCTCCTACGTATATCTCGCGAAGAGACCATGAGGATAAAATCAGAGATTAGAGCCCACACAGAGGCATACCGACAATCCTTCTTTCCACGAACAATACGAGACTGGAATAGAAGGGAGAACCGATAGAGGTACTCAGGGTACCCTCCGGCACACGACGTCAGGTGGCTTGCGGAGTATGGATGTAGATAATGATAGATGTACATGAGAAATGGAACGAGCATGCGAGAACTGTGGCAGAAAGGCCAATGGTAGATTTCAGTTTATTGGGAGAATTTTAGGAAAATTTGGGTTACATGCAAAGGAGATAACATATAGGATGTAGATGCGACCTATTTGAGTGTTTGGGTTCCGAACAAAGTCCGATTGAAGGAAGACATCGAAGCAATTCAGAGGCGGCCTGATAATTTGTCACCTGTACGTCTGTCTGAACAACACAAAAGATGCTTCGGGAACTCAAGTGGGAATCCCTGGAGGGAAGGCGACGTTCTTCTCGAGGAACACTTTTGAGGAAGCTTAGAGAACCGGCATTTGAAGCTGACTGCAGAAAGATTCTACTAACGCCAACATACATTAAGTGTAAAGACAGCTAAGATGCGAAGAATTTAGGGCTCATACGAAAGCACTTAGATAGCGTTTTTCCCCTCGCTCTGAGTGGAAGAGGGGAGGGAATGAATAGTAGTGGTAACAGGGCACCTTCCGCTACGCACCCTGCGGTGGCTTGCGGAGTATCTATGTAGATGCAGTCAAAGATATTATCCCTAGTGCTGCTAGTGATGTTAAAAAGCAAGTAGATAGCTAAACTCATAAATTCCAAACCACCAGGCAAGTCACTGACAAATTCTATGCGTAGTTAAGTTTTAGCTTCACTGTTACCCATAAATGACTGCAGATGGCTTAAACATGGAATTGTATCCAGCGGTCGGTAACTCAGGTCGCGTCAAACTAGAAAGTGCAGTGTAAATGATACACAGAAGTGCCATTTTATTTCACACATGTCCATGTAGAGCAGAAGTAGAATGCATTCCGTGATCAAACAAAATTACTGCCTGGAAGAATAAGATATTCGTCGTTAAAAACAAAATGACTTCGTAAATATCGAGCATCCGAAGTGCGCTCTTTCCACGCACGAGCAAGTCATGATCAGATGTAATGTAGCTAGACTATTCGAAAGGCTATTCACAGTTCCATACTGAAGTATATTTTCGTGAGAGATATTTCGATAGGGTTGTCACCAGTTGAAAAAGATTGGGCACCCTTATACTGGACGAAAAAATCTTCTTGCTATTAATATTTTTGCTATTCTTACATAGTGTACTGTTAGTTGGGAGCTCCAATGTTAGGCGCGTAATGGGGCCCCTTAGGGATACGGCGGCTAACGAGGGGAAGAAATCCAGTGTGCACTCCGTGTGCATTCCGGGAGGAGTCATTCCTGATGTGGAAAGGGTCCTTCCGGATGCCATGAAGAGCACAGGGTGCAGCCAGCTGCAGGTGGTGGCACATGTCGGCACTAATGACGTGTGTCGCTTTGGATCTGAGGAAATTCTCTCTGTATTCCAGCGGCTATCTGATTTGGTGAAGGCTGCCGGTCTTGCTTACGAGATGAAGGCAGAGCTCACCATCTGCAGCATCGTTGACAGAACCGACTGCGGAGCTTTGGTGCAGAGCCGGGTGGAGGGTCTGAAACAGAGGCTCAGATGGTTTTGCGACCGTATTGGCTGCAGATTGCTTGACTTGCGCCATAGGGTGGTGGGGTTTCGGGTTCCGCTGAATAGGTCAGGAGTTCACTACACTCAGCTGGCGGCTACACGGGTAGCGAAGGCTGTGTGGCGTGGACTGGGCGGTTTTTTAGGTTAGAAGGCCTCGGGAAAGTGAGGGATGGGCTGCAATGTCAAAGGGTGCTTGGCAATTACAGGACGTGCTTGGATCAAGGAACAGTCGGAATTATAGTTGTAAATTGTTGTAGTTGCGCTGGGAAAGTCCCTGAGCTTCAAGCGCTAATAGAAAGCACAGAAGCTGATATCGTTATAGGTACAGAAAGCTGGCTAAAGCCTGAAATAAGTTCTGCAGAAATTTTTACGAAGTCTCAGACGGTGTTCAGGAAAGATAGATTAGGCAGAATTGGTGGAGTGTTTGTGTCTGTCACTAGTGGTTTATCTTGTAGTGAAGTCGAAGTAGATACTCCGTGCGAATTGGTATGGGTGGAGGTTATACTGAACAGCCGAATTAAGTTAATAATTGGCTCCTTCTACCGACCCCCAGACTCCGATGAGACAGTTGCGGAACAGTTCAGAGAAAGTTTGAGTCTCTTAACAAATACCCCACTCATACGGTTATAGTTGGTGGGGACTTCAACCTACCCTCGGTATGTTGGCAAAAATACTTGTTCAAAACCGGTGGTAGGCAGAAAACATCTTCCGAGATTGTCCTAAATGCTTTCTCCGAAAATTATTTCGAGCAGTTAGTCCACGAACCCACGCGAATTGTAAATGGTTGCGAAAACACACTTGACCTCTTAGCCACAAACAATCCAGAGCTGATAGAGAGCATCATGACTGATACAGGGATTAGTGATCACAAGGTCGTTGTAGCTAGGCTCAATACCATTTCTTCCAAATCCATCAGAAAAAAACGCAAAATAATTTTATTTAAAAAAGCGGATAAAGTCACTAGAAGCCTTCCTAAAAGACAATTTCCATTCCTTCCGAACTGACAATGCGAATGTAGACGAGATGTGGCTCAAATTCAAAGATATAGTAGCAACAGCAATTGAGATATTCATACCTCATAAATTGGTAAGAGATGGAACGGATCCCCCGTGGTACACAGAAAAAGGTCCGAACGCTGTTGCAGAGGCAACGGAAAAAGCATGCGAAGTTCAGAAGAACGTGAAATCCCGAAGATGGGCTAAAATTTACAGACGCGCGAAATTTGGCACGTACTTCGATGCGAGATGCCTTTAATAGGTTCCACAACGAAACATTGTCTCGAAATTGGTAGAAAATCCGAAGAAATTCTGGTGGTATGTAAAGTACACAAGCGGCAAGACGAAGTCAATACCTTCGCTGCGCAGTGCCGATGGTACTGTTATCGACGACTGTGCCGCTAAAGCGGAGTTATTGAACGCAGTTTTCCGAAATTCCTTCACCAGGGAAGACGAATGGAATATTCCAGAATTTGAAACACGAACATCTGCTAGCATGAGTTTCTTAGAAGTAGATACCTTAGGGGTTGCGAAGCAACTCAAATCGCTTGATACGGGCAAGTCTTCAGGTCCAGATTGTATACCGATTAGGTTCCTTTCAGATTACGCTGATACTATAGCTCCCTACTTAGCACTCATATACAACCGCTCGCTCACCGATAGATCTGTAACTAAAGATTGGAAAATTGCACAGGTCGCACCAGTGTTCAAGAAGGGTAGTAGGAGTAATCCATTTAACTACAGACCTATATCATTGACGTCGGTCTGCAGCAGGATTTTGGAGCATATACTGTATTCAAACATTATGAATCACCTCGAAGGGAACGATCTATTGACACGTAATCAGCATGGCTTCAGAAAACATCGCTCTTGTGCAACGCAGCTAGCTCTTTATTCGCACGAAGTAATGGCCGCTATCGACAGGGGATCTCAAGTTGATTCCGTATTTCTAGATTTCCGGAAAGCTTTTGACACCGTTCCTCACAAGCGACTTCTAATCAAGCTGCGGAGCTATGGGGTATCGTCTCAGTTGTGCGACTGGATTCGTGATTTCCGGTCAGGAAGGTCGCAGTTCGTAGTAATAGACGGCAAATCATCGAGTAAAACTGAAGTGATATCAGGTGTTCCACAGGGAAGCGTCCTGGGACCTCTACTGTTCCTGATCTATATAAATGATCTGGGTGACAATCTGAGCAGTTCTCTTAGACTGTTCGCAGATGATGCTGTAATTTACCGTCTAGTAAGGTCATCTGAAGACCAGTATCAGTTGCAAAGCGATTTAGAAAATATTGCTGTATGGTGTCAGGTGGCAGTTGACGCTAAATAACAAGTGTGAGATGATCCACATGAGTTCCAAAAGAAATCCGTTGGAATTAGATTACTCGATAAATAGTACAATTCTCAAGGCTGTCAATTCAACTAAGTACCTGGGTGTTAAAATTACGAACAACTTCAGTTTGAAGGACCACACAGATATTGTCGGGAAGGCGAGCCAAAGGTTGCGTTTCATTGGCAGGACACTTAGAAGATGCAACAAGTCCACTAAAGAGACAGCTTACACTACACTCGTTCGTCCTCTGTTAGAATATTGCTGCGCGGTGTGGGATCCTTACCAGGTGGGATTGACGGAGGACATCGAAAGGGTGCAAAAAAGGGCGGCTCGTTTTGTATTATCACGTTATAGGGGAGAGAGTGTGGCAGATATGATACACGAGTTGGGATGGAAGTCATTACAGCATAGACGTTTTTCGTCGCGGCGAGACCTTCTTACGAAATTTCAGTCACCAACTTTCTCTTCCGAATGCGAAAATATTTTGTTGAGCCCAACCTACATAGGTAGGAATGATCATCAAAATAAAATAAGAGAAATCAGAGCTCGAACAGAAAGGTTTAGGTGTTCGTTTTTCCCGCTCGCTATTCGGGAGTGGAATGGTAGAGAGATACTATGATTGTGGTTCTATGAACCCTCTGCCAAGCACTTAAATGTGAATTGCAGAGTAGTCATGTAGATGTGTTGATTATTGGAATACTGGTGCTTCAATTCTTCCACGAGGCATGGGAAGCACTTGAAACATGTATTTCGGGATTTTTGTGCCCGATACTGCATCTTTGAGTGTTTGAAGAACGTTCTTGTAGCCTGAGACTTGGGATTTGACATGCAGTCCGTCCACAGTAGAAGGAACTTTGTCTCGACCTAGTTACCAGCGACCTTGCGCAGTTACACACGATAGGTTATCGCCATCACGTTACATTCGACGTTGACGCTGCGTGCCGCAAATTTCTCTCCCGAAACTCCATGTATTTGCTTCAGTTCGTACGCGCCGCTACTGTTAAGTAACGCGATGGACGAGAGATTACCGATCCAAATATCGCACATGCGTGTAAAGCTTCGCACCCGGTGAATATCCCCTTCTCTGGTATCTGGCGTAACTAGCTCTGCGTTACTTCCTAGCGTGAGATTTCTCCAGCCACAAAACTATTAAATCAGTACATAGTTTGTGGTAGCAGTCTAGTGAGACATAGATGCAGACAAGAACTCGGCTCGAGAGTCATTCAGCCTGCTGCAAACTGAAACGCCTCAGGAAAACTGAGTAAGACCGGAAAAGTTCCAAAGAAAAGTGACGACTAAGAAATACAATTTTATATCTGCCTTTGTTGTGCTACTGAATTTGACATGTCTATGCCGTAAGGTTTTCTCCTTTTGTTGGCAGTAGTGCCGTCGCAGGAGATATTCCACAGTCGTCTGCTTTCGAAATGACGCGAGTTTATCGCCGATAAAACCGATGCCTCTATAGCGCCACTTAGTTTTTCAAAGCCTAATCTCTAGCTTTTTTTGCGAAATAAGAGCAGCAAAGTTGCCAACTGCTTGATCACAGCCATTTCATTGACAACATCGCAGAATTAAAAATCAAACTACCATTAAACACATTACTGCAAAGAAATTTATTTACATAATAGCTGATTTAGTATTTTACACTAGGCTTTGTACTTTTGATTACAAACTAGTTCAAATCTTAGTGTGAATGAAATTTGTATTTCAAATGTATCAGTGGTTTGTGGAAAAAGACTGTTTTCAACGGCAAGACAGCCATGTAAGTTTGAACTGCTTCTATTGGTTTACCCATAGCCAATAGAGACTAGTTGCGACACTGGAAGGAACTACATCGGATATCTTTTGCATAAAGATGCCATCTACGGTCCAAAGATTAGTCACTGTGGGATACCAACTACTGTATTCCTGCGAAGAACTGTTCAACCAGTAGTTTCCAACAAATAATGGTTGGAGACGAAAGCCATCGCCCGATCTTCTCATGTCTAAGAGTACAAATCATACCTTACTCAGTTGCATAAATTGGTGTTAAAATACATGCTCTCCAGTGAGATCTAAAACTGAGTCAGCTTAAAATGTACGGAAACAGTGTATTGCTACATTAAATGTATTCGCAATCACAAATATCAGCTGTAGAATTGAATGACAATGAAAGTTAGTACCGGAACGGGACTCAACCAGGATTTCCTGCTTACCATTTGGCTATCCGTGCACGGCTCACGGCCAGACTCAAACCTCCGAATGTCGTAAACCATCCTTCTAATCCGCCTTGGAAACTATTGTTTCGTTTTAGTTATTTGAAAATTGGAAGTTGTACTTCCGTCTGGCTTCCGTTTACTTCTATTGTCAGAATGCACATTTTCGTTATTCCTGTGCTTGGTACTGGCGGTTTTTTGTTTTATGAGTTTTTGACCTGGCAAGTATAGACGTGGGACTCTTACATCTATCCAGACAATCTGTCTGCCAACATTGCACTTTGTAGAGCACATGAGCGGTATATATAGTTTTTATATAGTATGAATATGTGGAATTTGTCATGTAAAATCAGCGGAATAATGCTGCTATTGGAGCACAAAAAATGCGAATATGTTCCTGTTCATTTAAAAGGCTAAAAAGTGGGATACCAGGTGCGTCGTTCTATCTTCCTCAGCAGCATCTTCAAAATTTTCTCAAATTCTGGCATGCGAACATATTCCCGCTTTAACATGCAGATCACCTCAAACTTGTCCTTTCTCTCTTTCAGCCCAGTTCATTGTTCTCTCTCTCTCTCTCTCTCTCTCTCTCTCTCTCTCTCTCCTCCCCATTGTCATCGTCATATTCTTTCCCCATTATCACTGGCTCTCACCCTCTTTCTCTTTTTCTTCTTCCCCTGCCGTTGGGTCGTTCATTCTTTTTCTACCAGCGTTCTGCCACTGTCAACTTTGTTCCAGTGTCACTCTGTCAGTCTTTCTCATACGCTGCCCTTGTCCTTCGCTCTTCCTATAACAGAACCGGTGTCTACTATCTTCCGTACTTGTTACTTTACTGTCTCTCTGCCATTGCCACTGTCTTTTGTCTCGGCATGAAAAAGCGGGACATGCTCGCAGTCCAAAATTTTTGGGAAAATTTTTAAAGGTGCTGAGGAATTTAGAACGAGGCAACTTGTGCTCCACTGATGAGTGTTCTAAATAAACAGGTACATACTGTTTTTGTGCTGTGATAGAAACGTTTCTCTGCTCGTTGGCTTTTCCCTGCTGCAGCATGACACCTCTTATAAAAAGAAATGTTTTGGATAGTAAAATTTAGTTATGTGAAATTGAAATGTCGCAAAACTAATTTTAGACCTCACATAGGATTTTATGTGCAAAAAATTAGTTTGCTACAGTACTAAAATACGAGGTTCCCAGATAACGGAGACACTATACAGCACATTTGTGATGCGTCACTTTATAAACTACGTTTTTGCCTCGCCTAATTTTACGTGCGTATTTTGCATGTACTAGTAGGGTAACTTTGAATATCTGTATCCCGGAAACGAATAAAGATATGAAGAAAATGTCTGATGGTCATCTTAGGAATAAATCGTAAAAATTGTAGCCATTTGCTGTGTATAGCCGCCTCGGAATCCGCGCTTAGGTTTTGGGAGTATATCGATAACAGATAAATATTTTTGAAACGGGGGAGAGTTTTTTATATGAATACGTGAACATACCGTTAAAATATGATCAATTTACTGCAGTTATTTGTTACTTAGATTTCATATTATACTGGATTTTACTGGTAGAAGCGGTATAACTTTGAATCTCTGTATCTTAGAAATTTATAGGTAGGCCTACATGAAGAAAATTTTAAAGGATGTTAGAGATAGGGATCGTAGGAATACACAGGAAAAAATTTCAGCAACTTGATGTGCATAGCCGTCATTGAATCCTCGACAGTAAAAAGAGCCCTTTCTTGGGGTTTTCCGAGTAAACGCCCGTGAACTAATGGTGCCGCCGTTAAGTCCCATAAAGCATACGATAGACCGCATCAAATGCAAAAAGAACTAACAATTTGTTTGCCTAGGCAGTAAGAAGCGTGTAATATTCATACTTTGTCCCTGTGCTGTAGGATAGTGAGACTGGCGATACTTCTGTTGAGTATACAAATGCTACCTAGCCAGAGGGCCATCGAAAATACTTTATCACCAGTAGAACCCGAGGTATGGGCACTGTAAAATCCCTTTTTCACACAGGTACACATGCTGTTGTACGCGTACCTATGATTGTTATGAGTATTATTATTTAGTAATGAATGTGGCTGAAATTGATTTTGATGTTACGCAAAGGTACAGCGAAAGATACTGGATCTACCCGATCTGGTATTGAAGTTACGGAATGATTGGTATTTGTTATGCGAGAAGCGCTGCTGAGGACTCCAATAAGGAACCGTTGAAGTAAACAGAGCACCCGGAAATAACGTCGCGGCCTATCCGGTCTCATCCAACCTTAGTATGAGGATGACTGATGGGATGAAACAACCGAATATCGCACATTAGTCATACGCAGGCGTTCATAGCTACGTCGGATCGTCTGGAATAACCACTGCTTGTGCCGTGTTGAATTAGGTCACAATAGAAAAGATGAGGTTGGACTAAGGAATGGACTAGTTTGAGGCGGAAATATTTTTCTAAAGCTTTGGATTGCTTGTAGGCAGGACCCACTTTCCGTATACTGCAAAAGTTTGTTCTTCCATATTTACTCACCCAGGAGTGTGCCAAGGTCTGTAGGTAACACTTCAGCTTGCAAAACATTTATTAAAGAAACACTACCAAATATTGCACAATTTAAGTTTATTTACTTCTGACTCAAAGGGGAGCATAAATAAGTTTGTGGTGCAATATTTGTTGTAGAATGTGAACTAAGTCAGCCACCTTAACTGCTGAAGAAAAGTGAGACGATATAAAACAATGTGTTCGGAACTGGTATCAGACCATATCCTCCTGAATAATACATAAGTATTAGTTACTGTGTATCCTCGCTAAGTGGATAATTGCTGGAGTAATTGTTAGTGTTTCTGAGTAATGTTGCGTAATCCAATCTTAAAACGGAAAAAAGTAAACTGCAACTGTTAGCACATAAGAGTTGCCGACATAACCCGCAATAGTTTTGAGTGTTTGCTACACGGAAAAAGCTATTGTGAGCTAATGTTGATGTAATTTCGTCTACCTTGTTTCACACACTAAGTTGTAGCTGAGCAAATACTGAAGTGCCGCACTGCCGATAAGGTGTCACGTTTCGAAATACTGTTTCAATTTCTTTCTTGAGCTACATAAGCAAACACGGCATAAGATTGACTCGTTTCAACTCACGTGTTTACATACTTCTTGCACAATCCATTGCGCTGCTATACTAAAGAGATATTCCTTCTACGTTTTACGAAGATCTGAAAACTGCATCAGATAATGTTCTGTTCTACTGCAACATCTCAGATAAATAATTCAACACGTAACTGTTACTTCTTTGCTGCACTATTGGTATGGTTGACTCATCAGAACCCAGGTTTTTTATTTCAGGATTATGTGAATGAAATGAAAGCAAATTCTCACAATCAGCCTAAAGATTTCACCTTTTCTACAATACAAAGCTTTGAGTTATCGTTGCAGCAGAGCTCATTTATTACTTTGTCAAAGATTGGCATGCTCTTTCATCCAATTGATTACCTACTGTCATTTCCTTACGAGGTGATGCCATTTCAATCCAGGATAGCAGAAAATAGAACAACCCTCTTACTAGCTATGATGGGGTCAGACCACATTTACACAACTTTGCCGAAAAGCTGAGAGCACATTGAAAGATAGTGTAACTAGCAGCGCTAATTTGTTAGGAACACTGAAACTAAACCGAAGCAAAATTCCGCACCACAGTCGTTACGATCGAACAGTGAGATCAGGTTACCTTCCATTAGGAAAGTGGGTGCACTCTGCGACTGTTACGTAATTTATGATACAGCGCAGCAATCAGTCTTTTTCTTTTTACAGGTTTTATTACGCAGGTCCAGATTTCGGCTAGTGCCTAGCCCTGAACAGCGAACTAACGTGCATCGAGATTAAAAAATAGTGCCTTGATAATGGCTAGGCACTAGCCGAAATCTGGATTTGGGTAATAAAACCTGAAAAGACTGATTGCTGCCCTCTATCATTTATAAATAACTGTGATATATATGTGTCCTGTCGGGTATTCACCTTTCCTTCCTTCGATCCGTGTAATAAGCCATACAGCAAGTTACAGGAGGACCCACAACTTAAACTTGCGATCCGAATCACAGTGAAACTTGAAACTTTTAGAATCACTCACATCTAGAGAAGTGAAAGAAGCGATGGACCCACCGAGAATAAAATCTGAATATTTCTGACTTATCCAACGGCAACCAGTCCGCACAGTCAGTTACTGAATGTTGTTAACAATTTTCACTGTTTTAGAATAATCTGTTTCGGTGGTGGAATCATTATCGAAAATTTTTCGAATTTTCTCCGAATTTGTACTGTATAACTAAAATTGAAATAAAAACTACGTGTAACTACTATTACTTAAGAATTTATCGTGGTGGAAGACCGTGGCATTTTAGTTAGATCAATTTCCCGTCTGAAGCGCAGACCTGTTTCACGTGTAACTGTGGTCTCTGAATATTTTAAGACTCAATGGAGTACAAATGTTTCCCATATCTGAATATTATTAAACTGTTTGGCACACACTCATTTTTACATTGCGTTATGAAAGTTGTCTTGTGCCTAACAGGTACACTTAAAGCCAAAGTTGGAGTATAGTTTTATTTGAAATTGTATTTTCAACTCGAGAACACGTAAATGAATCAACATCGAAGATAAGAACAGCAGTCTCAGTAAAAATCGCCGAAGAAGTAGTGAAAAATTTTAAATTGTTTCGTCACATTTATACTTCGACGAAAGAAAGACTTTAAACTTGTTAAGATTTATTCAGCGCCATGTTTCTAGTTAACTTAGTTCTTTGTTCTGATATTTTAGGCATCCCGCCTCTATTAATTACAATGTATTACTCTTAAGAAATGAAACAGCAATAAAAATATTAAAAGTAACTTCATTCTAGAAGAGGCACCACAACTCGTTATTCTAGAAACTGTTTCGAAAGCTCGTCTATTTTGCTGTCCCACTTTGAATTATAAAGTGCCACGAGGCGTGTTGGCGTTGGTAGGACTTCAAGCAAATTCACTTGTTCGTGGCTCACTAACTTTATTAATACATAAAGTGCTACCGTAGCTCGAGCTTCGAAAACCTTGGTTTGTGCACTGAGAGCATCTCGTAAAATGAGCTGTAAAGGCATTTGATTTGCATTGCGACATTCCTGCCTGAAACAAGTGCCTTTAGAACTTGTGGTTCACCCTGATGCTGACGCTACATTAAATTTTAATTTTTTCTTTTACCTCGATGTGCTCAGACAGAATACTTTCACGTGCTATCTCTGACCTTACAGGTCGGTCTATAGTGACAAGACTACTTCCTTACGTTGAAATAACTTTCTCCGCCTCTCCTCTCAACAACAAAATGGGTTTTTAACTTTCGTAGAACTACATTAGCAATAGGAAGACAAGCCTGTGTTGCTCGCCGCGAAACCGGTTCTCTTAAAACTGGAGTGGGGGTATTAAATATTGTCTTAAGATAACTTAGACTTCTTCGCAGTTACCTCGTAAGCCTAAGTCTTTTAAAACAGCGTCGGACTTTATGCCAGTATGAACGCTAACCCAAATTGTAATAGGCCCTATGTTTTCCGTCGTTTCCACTTTCTCACCTTTCATAAAAAAAGTGAGACAACAGATAAAGTTCTACTGATTAACTTCTAATCGGTTGGAAACAAAATTACAGTAAACGGACCAATTAACAACTGGGTTTGCCAAGTCAAAAACAGAAAAGGCGAACTCGGCGTGATACTTAGCCATACATTTTACACTAATTTATAACTACCTGTTTCAAGCAGTCCTGTGTTGCCAATCGTATTACGAGGTCAGCGTTTTGCGAGATCAAGGTCTCCATTAAACAAGTAGGTATCTATTCTTTTGCGACAGCAAACTGAAAGATAACGTATAAATTAAGTCATTTCAATTAAACTTACTAATAAAAAGTTGAGTTACGTAAAAATCTCATTTGAACCCATTTTATCAAGAACATGATTGGCTGATCCGGCCATTGTATTTGCCTCGTTAGCTCTGCGCCTAGCGTCCTTGCAACATTGTTAGGCTCATCCGGCCTACGAAGAAAAACGTCGGACACAGGAAAAGCACTGGTGCTTGCAATAATTAAACGTCAGTTGTTTGAAACTGATAAACAATATTTTAATCAAAATAATCTCCATTGCTATTTATATATTACTCCCAACTCTCCAACATGATATGAATGCCACGCAAAAAAGTTCTTTTGAAGCGGACCAGTCAGCGAGCCATTTTCGGCCATTTCCATGAGAATTGAAGCGTTGTTGGGAGAGAGCGTGTCCCCGTAGTGCAAATAGATGATAATCGGACGGAGCCTAGTCTGGACAATAAGCCGGATGCCCTAGCATTGCCCAACTGAATGCTTAGATTGTTTCCCTGACCCGTTTTGCTGTGAGATGGGGTTCATCATGGAGCAATATGACTGTTTTTCCATATTCCAGTCTTTCTTCACATACTGCTCCATTTAAATCGACCATTTGCTGTTGGTAGCGATCAGTGTCCAAGGTTTCACCAGGTTTTAGCAGCTCATAATAGAGGACACCCTTCTGATCCCACCAATCACAGAGCATTGTCTTCCTTCCTAAGCATTTTCGCTTGCAGTGGATGTCGATGGTTTTCCTGGATTCACCCACGATTTACAAAGCTTAGGATCCTCAAAATATATCCATTTTTCATCATCTATCACAATTTCATGGAGAAAATCTCTTTTTATCTGTCGAGCAGCATTGCCCAAGTGTCTTTAGATTTGCTTGCTGTCTTTCATTCAGTTCGTGCGGGATCCATTTTCCCCACTTTCTGCACCTTTCTCACAGCTTTCAATCCAAGAGAAAAGGGTTCCTACGTAACATTAAATTGTTCCGCGAGTTCCTCTTGAGTTTGAGTATCATCTTGATCCAATAAGGTCTGCAATTCATTGTCTTCCAACTTTCTCGGTTGTTTTCCGCGCTTTGTTTCTCACGTCAAAATCATCACTTCAATTTTTTGAACCACTCGAAACATTGTTTTATCAAGTGCATGTTTGCCGAAACTTCGACAAGCATTCGATGCGATTCTGCAGGAGTTTTCACCAAATAACAGAAAACCAATGCTGTCCGCAAATCGTAGTTCGTAGGCACAATACTTAACATGTTTACGGGTTTGAAACAGATAACGATGTATGGTACTTTGTTACCATGTTGACATTCGTCGTCAGCCGTTACAGGAAGTAGATCGCGCTGCAGACGCGATCTCACGGGCCCTAAGCCGACGGCTAGCACCATCTATAAGGAAATTTCGGCTTCATAGTACTACTTCGGCATTTATATCCTTATGGTACACCTCCTTATTGCTCCTCATACTTATTCCTCTTGCCTGCATAGTTAGCTTGGAACAGGCGTTCTCTACTTCACTGCTAAAAAAGGTAACAAAAGCTGGGGAGGTCGGACTTCGTATATAGTATTTGGTCGGACACGTCGGATAAACATACTTGACATGTACAGCAAAGTAGTGCACGTGGCAAACCTAGACGCAGCGGGAAAAGTGTAATATGACTGCTCTGACAATACCTATATAGTAATTCTCATTGGTATGTCAATACTTTCACATGCTGCTTCATTTTGCCAAGTGCTTACGTAGTATTGAGAGTTAAGATCGGAAGGCCGTTAATGATTTGAACATCCACCGAAACACACTGTCGATAAAATTAATAAAAGATAGTTCCTAAGTAAGCAAGCAAGCTGGTTTCGTTGCCAGTGATCTGGAGCGACACGTCCTATACTATTCACAACTTCTTGTTACAAGAAGCAGAAAACAGTGGCGTAACCCTCCGTATAGACAGCGATGCTTCGGATTGCACTGTTTCATCCGTTGATTGTGGTGTTATGAATGCAACTTGGAACGGCACATTTGTTTGGCCGTCAGCAAGCGAAAGTGATACGTTGTCCCAGGAAGAGAGATTGCTGTGCGATTGCGACATGTGGAGCGTATGACGACGACATTCTCACAGACAGAACTTTGCAGCGACAACTCCAATATTACACAGAATTGCAAAGCGCCCGCGGCAGCTACAAAAATTTCACCCCTCCACCTGCTGAGTATTATGAAAAAGATTGCTTTCGATAGAAACTGACTCTGAAGTGTCCAGACCTGAAACTACGTCCTACTGTTAGATTCGAAGAGCAACAAAGGAGTACAGTATTTTTAAGGAGCGCCGAAGACGATAGCTTGACATATTAATGGTTCCACTTCGGCTATGGTTTATACACATTTTCACTTTTGCGTGATAGTAAGTTTCGATCAGGCGCCTCTTCTCTGGTATTTCGGAGAGATTTTCAATTCCGTTTTTTCATTGTATAGCTAGTCATCCTAAACAAACACTGTTCGCCCAAGTGTCGACGGCAGGTGTGGGTTTGTTTCCCATACGAAATAAAATGATCTTCAAAGCGGAGTTCTGCGTGCCCCTTCGGTAGATCGGCCCCAAATGAGTGTAGTCCGATATTCGTTTTATCGCTATGTATGAACAGGAACACTGAAGCACGATAAGGGTTGCGTGCTCCATCAGCGACTGAGGAGCGATGCTGCACTGCAGTAAGTCAGCGCAGGCCAGGGTGGCATGCAAGCCGCTGCAGGACTACTGGTTATTCACCGAAACTAAATGAACTAAGTACATGTAAGCAAGAGCTGAGGCAGAACCATATATGATGCCAATCAAATACTGTTGTGGTATCCCACAAAAGTGACAGCTTTTTAATTAGGCTATTTCTCTGGAACACTATCTGGTGGGGATCGAGAGGGAGCGGTGGCAGACTGATGTCACATTTAATCTGAAACTTCCTGATGAATTAAAACTGTCGGTCCGAAACACGAACTCGGGACCTTTGCCTTTGAAAGGTAGTAGATGAGGTAATGGCGGAAGTAAAGCTGTGAGGACGGGTCGTGAATCGCGCTCTGGTAGCTCACTTGTAGAGCACTTGCCCGCGAAAGGCAAAGGTCCCGAGTTTGTGTCGGTCCGACACACTGCCAGCATGAAGTTTCGTATCAACGCACACTCCCATGCAGAGTGGGAAACTGATTCTGGAAACTGAATTTTGGAACTTGAATCATTGCACTACTTCTGAGATCTACCCACCCAGGTATAGGAGCAAGCTCTAGGTTCAAATAAAGGCAATAAACCACCAGTACGTAGCTCGTCGTTCACCCAACAGCACAGACACCTTTATGTTGGTAGAGGGTTGCTCGTGAAAAGCAAAGATTCGGGATCGCATCCTCCGAGCTTAAATGTGCCACTATGGTTCATTCCGGTGCATGACACTCTGCACAGTAAAGGTTGCCACACAAGTATTTCTAAACTTATTCAGAGTTCTAGCTCTCAACTGGAAATTTACGTCCATTATCCCAGTTACTGACAAAGAGATGAGGCTAAGTTGTGGGACGACGAAGTCGCACTGAGTAGGATGATAAAATTAAGCCGCCTCAAAACTTTACAGTTTATAATTCTATTACTTGTAGAATGTGTTGTACCTCACACATAATACACCAGTTAACGAGAAAATTGTCAGAATTCTAAATTTGGTCACTGTTTGGGGGGTGGGGGGAGGAGGAGGAGGAAGAGGTGGTGGTTCTGTGCCTTGTGACAGTCGCTTACGTTTGTGTAAAACGGGACTGGAAAACAATAAGCAGCCACCAAAAATTTCAACTTCGGAAAACCGTTGGTATTCACCGTCCAATCGTCTTTGAATGGTTAAATACAGGTCCTGTATGGTTTCCAGGGAAGTCTTACACCGTTCTTCCAGCAATGTAGTGGCAAGTTTATGCAACGGTGGTGGTGCTTAGCGGTCACGCACCCTTCTGTCCAACGTAAGCCACAAAGACTCAATAACATTGCAATCTGCGATTTCCGAGAGTAGAGAATATGCAACAATTCATCCCTGTGCTCACAAAACTGGCCCTGGACGATGTGAGCTGTGTGAAATGGGCTCTATCTTGTTACACAGCATCACTACTATACAACAATGGGATGAACCTAATCATTTTGATCGATCACATAGTTCTTGGAAGTAACGATGGGACCCAAGGAACACAACGATAAGGCTGCCGAAATCATCACGGAGGAGACTTTTTAATGTCCCTTCGACAACGAGGTAACAAGAGATGCAGCACAAGCTTGGATTACGGAAGGATGGAGAAGGAAAGCGGCCGTGGAGCTAACCCGCATGGTTTCATCACCCCGCCATGCTTCTCTTTTAAATTCGCCCAGAAACAGGAAACAGTGTCAAACAACTCAACCGATGAGAGGACTTACTTCCATTGCTCCATAGTCCAGGTTTCTACAGCTTCGACTCAGTTTTCCCGTTATTGTCATTAGCATCACTGATCAGGTTATCGTGCAGTTCCCAGCTCATGTAGCTCTAGTATTTTGGTACTGACAGGGTTCGGGTGTGCGACATTGATTTCAGCAGTGATTTTCGTTGTCATCTAATTTTTCGTCTGCCCTCTCCAACAACCGTGTCACTATCACTCAACACACACTTCGTCCCGCGTTCTGACTTAGCAGATGATTATTTTCTGCTTTACCTGTATGCGCTACAGATATTCGATAAGCTGGTACTTGAAACACGAAACACGAAACAATTCGGTTAGTTTGGTTACGGAGGCATCCACGGTGCGAACATAATTTGTCACGTTCGAGGTCAATTATGACATAACGGACTCACAACTACGCGTTCTGAGTACGGCTCACACTTCAAACGTATTAGAAATTTCTTAGCCAGCATGTGCATTTACTTTAAAGTGTGCATCGCTCGCTTTGATTCCATATTTTTGTCCAACCCTTGCCGAACCTGCGTTGTCCCAGTGCATTTCCTCAGCCAAGTCGCGTTCCTGACGCACCACATACTTGGCGGCGGCGATCTTTTTCATAGAGCACCTGCGGGTTACGCTTGTGAAAACATTTACTCCACTGAAGATCCACAAAATTCACTAATGGCCTCAGAAACACACATTCTTGTGTAATCTGATAAGTAATGGCTGACACTTCTTGCAACACTCACCTCACGTTCAAAGTCTTACTCGCGACATGCGGCTATGTTCACCTGTCAGTAACATACTGTCTGGGTATCCTATATACGCTAGTCGTATCAGCCATCTTTCTTTTGAGTCATCACTTCTGACTAGTTTGATGATGCCTGTCACGAATTCCTCTCCTGTGACAATCTTTCCATCTCAGAGTAGCACTCGTAACCTACGTCCTCACTTATTTGCTGGTTGTATTCCAATCTGTCTTCCTCTAAAATTTTTGCCCTCTACAGCTCCCTCTAGTACAATGGAAGTCATTCCCTAATGTCTAATAGATGTCCTATCACCCTGTTCCTTCTCCTTGTCAGTGTTTTCCAACTGTTCCTTTCTTCTCCGATTCTGAACAGAACCTCCTCATTCATTACCTTATCAGTCCACCTAATACTAAATATTCGTCTGTAGCACCACGTATCAAATGCTTAGATTATCTTCTGTTCCGGTTTTCCCACAATGCATATTTCACTGCGTTACAATGCTGTGGTCCAAAGGTACATTCTCAGAAATTTCTTCCAGCCATCTAGCCTCGTTACCACGGCTTCATTCGTCACAATTTCAAATGGAACAACCTTTCCCGTGACTGCTGGCCACAAAGTTTATTTGGGAAACTACATGTCTCGCATGTTTTGGTTGAAACTCGTCCGGACCTTAGTTATGCTTCAGTATCCCTTACCCATATTCCCCAGGAGTACTAACGGGGTCCTAGCCCCAAATATTCTTAAACATCAGGTAGGTAGGAAGTCAATGTATAGCAAGTTGGACTGAAACTGGTCAAGGCGGTCCAGAGCGAAATTTCCATAAATGCTCCACAAGCCGCTGCACAAAGCCCGGCAGAGGGCAGTTCGACCCAATAGCACGGATTTTCTGATCTATTTCATCCTACATCTGCGTGGCTATTTTGCAGTTCAATCATGTCAGGCAGAGGATTCAACGCAGCAGATTAAAGTTGTTTCTCTACAGTTCCACTCTCTAACAGCACGCGGGAAAAACGAACGATTAAATCTTTCGGCGCGAGCTTTGATTTATTTTATTATGATCATTTCTTCCTATGTGGGTGGGACCAACAAAATATTTGCGATTCGGAGGAGACATTTGGTGATTAAAATTTCATGAGAAGATCCTGCCGCAGCGAGAAAGCATTTGTTTTAATGTCCGCCACCCCAGTTTGTGTACCAGCGAGGCCGGCTGCAGTGTCTGCGGCACGGTGATAAGAGGTCCGTAGTAAATACAGTACGTTTTGTCGCGTCAGTTATTTCTTGCATACATAGCACACACTTAAAAAGAAAATTACTCACGTTTATTAAGTAAGGAGGTAATGGTACTGGTTCCCTTCCATGTTCAGGCATTTCTGACTCCTGCATAGGAAATAGCTCTTAACACTCTGCAGTTCAATCTGCCAAATGGCAGCAAATTCTTGACGAATGTCGTACACTCTTTTAATGCCCACGAGAGACGAAAATCGCAAAAAAGGAGGGGACGAGGAGGCCGTATGTTGATACTTTGAAACGTCAAGATTTTCATGTAATAAGAAGTTGACTGTGAGCCGTCGCAGTCCTACTCTAAAATAGCGAAAGGACTTTTTCTCTGTTAACTGGCCAAAAAGGCTACTACATTTCGACCAATCTATCGCCTTTCCCTGTTTCCTGGAAAATGGGGGCTATGATTTTCACAGGTAATAGAACACCCCACTTTTTAGATCGTGCAGGGGTGCCTCGTGTATTACGCTAGGCTTTCCAGAACTTTAGTAACGGTTATTTTGTGAATTAACGTATCTTCTTAGATGGAACCATGATCGATCCGAAAAGAAAGTTAGGTGAGAGTTAATTTCTGTCATGCATTGTATTCAAAACCTATTCACGAAGCCGCAAATCTTTTTGCTCGATATTTTGATATCGCTTCTTATTGTGCCACTCCAGGGTTAGATCTAGTTTCTCTTCCGGTCTCAGTTTCATTGTAGGTCTTCCCATACTACTTTTGCCCCATGCTTTATAACCCATATCTAGTTAGGAAGTCTTTGTGGTACGTATGAACCCATGTTCTCTCCATTTTTCTTTGTGTTGGATTGCTTTTCGGGTCAATGGTTGGACTCCAAATTCTTCGCTTATTCATCTATATCTGCATCATACTCAGCAAGCCATCTAATGTTGTGTGGCGGAGGGTACTTTTGGTACCACTGTCTGATCCCTCCAATCCTGTTCCACTTGCGAATAGTGCGTGGGAAGAATGATTGTCAGTTAACCTCTGTATTGACTCTAATTCCTCAAATTTTCTCGCCATGGTCAATACGCGAGATGTACGCGGAGAAGTAATACCTTGTCTGACTCCTCCTGAAAAGCGCCGTCCCGAAATTTGAATAGTACGTATCTCCGCGATGCACAACGCCTCTTATAACGTCTGCCAGTTGAGTTTATTTAGCATCTCCGTAACGCTCTCCCGCCAGCTGAACAATCCCATGACGAAACGCACCGCTCTTCGTTGAATCTTCCCTATCTCCTCTATCAGTCCTACCTGATACAAATCCCAAATAGATGAACAATACTCAAGAATCGGGCGATCAAGCGCCATATAAGCCACTACTTTCGCGGATGAGTCAAATTTCCTTAAGATTCTTCCGATGAATCTGTCTGGTGTCTCCTTTCCCCACTATCTGTTTTATGTGGTCATTCCACTTAAGGTCGCTCTGCATAGTTACGCCTAGATATTTTACGGCAGGCGCTGTCTCCAGCTGTTTGTCATCAATAGTGACACTGAACATATATGCGAATAGTCTTAGAGCATCCGACGCTCTCTACTAGATCATACATATAACCTTCTAGCGCAGCCTTACACAGATCTTAGCAATTTCCTTCCTGATGCTTCTAGTTACCTTAAATCTTTGACGTTATAAAATTTGAATTGTCTCTTTTTCGTATTACTGTCACACGCTGGTAAGTAGTAGTTTTATTCTTTGTATTCCTATCCTGATCATACGATGTCACATTCTAAACACGTGAAATGGGCCGCCTGTTTGATCGATTTGACTATTTTTGTTCATATTGGGTGGATGCCTAAAAAGGAATGGTTCTAGTTTTATTTATAGTCAGACTGTGGCTTGCTCTTGGCTCATTTATTTCACTGTAATGGCAGTTGTAAGTTATCTTCGTTGTCTTGTATAGTAACTTAATCATCCACAATTAACATAGTGTTAATATATTTATTCCTACCAACATGTACACCTGATTTTTCTCTTAGCTATTCACTGAGCATGCAATCTGTGTAGGTATTGAATAATTTTCATGACAAGATATACTCCTGCTTTACTCCTTCATTTGTTTGTATTTCAGGTGTTCTCTTTACCCAACCCAATTCTAATTTCGTTGTTCATACACAGGCTTTTCGAGACTGCGATCAGATGTTCAGGGATTCATCTCTTCCATTATTGCTCATAGTCTCTCTCCGTGAATTCTGTCAAACGCTTTTTCGTAATCTACAAATGCTACGTGAGTTTGCAGTTAAAATTCCTCTAATTTTGAATTAACTATAATTCTTAGTATTATCCTAAAATACAGAATGTGTTCAATGCGTTCACCGTTGACTGTCATCAGATACTGTGCTAGTTCTTTGTTATAGGCATTGTTACTTCATCAAAATTCAAAGAGCTGCCATACATTACACAAAGCGAAAATGTTCAGTCTTTATGCGTTTCGTTACTGTCTTTCAACGGAGATGCAGACGACAGCATCGTCCATGTGCATCGGATGTTTGCAAGACGTGTGTGAATATAACATGCGGTGTTTCACAAGCTTCCCCCTCAATCTTTGTTGATTCTTTTGAGAGAAGTTTTTCTTCCAGAACTATCATCAGATTTACTTTAAAGTTTAAAACGGTGTATGGCACATTTTAATTATTGTGAAAATGTTACTTTCACGGCTTTCGACAATATAAAAATGCGAATCGTGGCTTGCGGACGCGTGGAAGGCAGCGACTTCCCAGCCGCACAGATAAGGTGACTAGGCCACATGTACCCTTCTGAGAGTGCGTCACCAGTCCGAGCAGTCCTTTGTCCTGTCTCTCCTCCTGTCACGTTTTACTGCGGCGGCGTCATAATCGTGGGAAGTTCCTTCTTATGCCTCAATGCGCGTGTCACGCCAATTTTTATACCGGACAAGTGTGTTAGGAACCAGACGCACCAATAGTAACAGGTTGGTTGAAAAATAGACGTGTTTACGCGATTATTAAGCGATAAAAATAAAAGCGAACAGTAATTTCAAACAAGACTTCATAAAAATTACAATAATTAAAATACTGTTTAGTCATGCGCTCTCCCACGAACCTTAACGTGGTGGGATGATCAGCGTGGCTCGACGATTCACACACGCGTACCGTGGGTACAACCCCAACACTGGGGTATCTGTGGAGAGACGGTGATTCTGCAGTGGCAACAAACTTAGTAGATATCCTCAGTGCAGCTTAAATCACTTAACGAGGTCATGGCCTTCGGTCCTCATTGTATACCAATCTTGTTCCTCTGAGTGTGCTGACATAATAGCTTCATATTTAGCAGTCATACACTACTGATCGCTCGTTGAGAGATGCGTTCCTAACGACTGGAAAGTTGCTAAAGTCAAACCAGTACCCAAGAAAGGAAATATAAGTAATCCGTTAACATAGATTTGCAGTAGGATTTTGGAACATACACGTTCGGACATTTTGAAGAACCTCGAAGAAAAGAAATTGTCAAACAGCCAACGCGAATTCAGAAAATATCGTTCTTATGAAACACAACTAGCTCTTTATCAGGAGGTAATGAGTGCTATTGAGTGGAATGTCACTGTTTCCAAATTTGGCTATGAAGTCTTTCGCGACGTATTTCTCGAGTAAAAATCTCTCGGTGTACATGCCGCGTCAATTCAGGATGCAACTCCAAGCTTTCGACCACTACCTCCGTCAGAGCAACAGCGATATGGCGAGTAGTGAAGTGGTGCCCTCTACTTCCATAGATGTAGTTTCTATCACGCGTTGCTTGCAGCGCCATCCCTTGAATCAGGAGGTAAAGTGCGGGAAGTTTTTCTTTGCGATTTTTCTTTATCCAGTGCATTCTTCAAAGTTTTGCTAAGTGTTTCCAAATTCTTTACGTTTCAAGGAGGATTTTGACACACTACCTTAAAATTTTATTATTACAATTTTATTATTACAATTTTATTTTTATTATTATTATTATTTTATTTTTATTATTATTATTTTATTTTTATTATTATTATTTTATTTTTATTATTATTATTTTATTTTTATTATTATTATTTTATTTTTATTATTATTATTTTATTTTTATTATTATTATTTTTATTTTATTATAATTTATTATTTTTATTTTATTATAATTTATTATTTTTATTTTATTATAATTTATTATTTTTATTTTATTATAATTTATTATTATTTTATTATAATTTATTATTATAATCAAATTACGTGCCTATGGACTATGGTCTGTTGTGCGACTTCATTCAGGATTCCCTGTTAGAAAGGTCACATCTCGTAGTAATTGACATGAAATTGAGTGAAACAGAAGTAATATCTGGCGTTCCCCAAGTAAGTGTTCCTGGCCATCTGCTGTTCCTGATCCACATTAAAGATTCAGACTAATATCTGAGTAGCACTCTGTTTGCAGATAACACTGTGATTTGCCTCCTTTCAGAGGCATCACATCAAAACAAATTGACTCTAAAGAATAAAAAGTGTGAAACTATCATCATGAGTACCGAAAGGAATCCGCTAAATTTTGGTTCAATGATAAATCACACAAATCTGAATGCTGTAAATTCATATAAATTCTTATCTATTAAAATTACGAATAACTGAAGCTGTAATGATCGGATAGGTAATGTTGTGCGTAAAGCAAACCAAAGAAAGCAATTTACTGGCAGAAAACTGAGAAAATGCAACGGGTATTCTGGACTGCCCACACTAAACTGTTTTGTGATGTGGGATCGGCATCAGCTAGGATCGACGGAGGACGTCAAAAAAGTTCAAAGAAGGGCAGCTCGTCTTGGATATTGCGAAGTAGGGGCGAGAATTCCACGGACATAGGTGAATTAGCGTGGCAATCATTACAACAAAGCGGTTTTCATTGCGGCAGGACATTCTCATGCAGTTGCAGTCTCCTACTTTCTCCTCAGTGGTGAGAAAATATTTTGTTGGTGCCTATCTACATAAGAAGGGATGAAAATTGAGAGAGAAATCAGTGTGTACGGAAAGACTTAAGTGTTCGTTTCTCCCGCGCGCTGTTGAAGAGGGAACTATAAAGAAATAGCTTTATTTTTCGATTAACCCTCTGCCAAGCACTTGATTATGAAATGGGGTCCTAATGTAGATACACAGTAGATGATCGATCGAGCTTTCAACATTTGCCAGTTTTGCCACGCCATGTTGGTATTGCGAACAATTGAAAGCAAGGGAAAGTACAGCAGTTAAATTTCCCGAGGGCACACGGATTTATTTGGGTTATACAATAGCATCGCCCAGGGCAAAATATTCTGGAGGCAGAAAAGTCTCCCGTTCAGGTGTCTTGGCGGGAATTACTCTGGAACATGGTGACATTAGGGAGAACAAACTTCAGTCTTTACGTGATGGAGCGCGGAGTACAATACCCCGAAATTTTACAAGTCGGCTGGAAAATTTGATAAGAGAAATCGATGCGTTGAAGTTAGAATACAGTGGGAATTAGTGAAATGTGATAGCAAGAACGTGACGTTCGGTCACGTCAGCGCACGGTTTTAAACCTAATTGGGTCGATGCCGGACTATGTACGAACAAGAAAATAGGGGCCCGGGTAACCTACGATCAACAGCATAGGAACGCATTACAGCAATTGAGATAGACACGAGGCCAGGACCTAGAAGAGTATTGTAGTTCAAATACAGCTTAACAGCTCCACAGACGATGTAATTGAGTGTACTATAAAAGAAACTTTTCGCTTACAGGGAAATGAAAATTTGGTGGGGTATTGGAGTTACATGGTATGAAAAGAGAGAGGATGGGAGACAAATTCAATCTCACGAGAAAATTGTGGACAACTCCGAATAGTGACGAGTGTTGGTAGACGTGAGCAACTAATGAACAAATGGGGCCTATCAGGCAGTCCTGAATGAGGAAATCCAGTGAATGAATGGACCGTTTACTTGGGCATAGTGCAAGGCTAAGAGGTAATAAAAAAGACACACACACTCAGACTCATAGTGATTCAAGAATATTTGTAATATTTTGTAGCATTATAAGACATGCGTAAAGAATATTGTTACTCAGTATAGAGTTGGAGTATTTCATTGAATACATTGTGATGAATGGCTTTGTAAATGCTACAGTAGAATCATTATATAATACACGAGATTGAATTTGACAAACAAAAAGTATAAAAACTCACCAATGAAAGACGGAAATATTTTGAAATTGACGGTAGCAAGTTCAAAACACAAACGAAAGGTTGTCTACAAGTTGTGCAGAATTAGACCATAGTTCTTTCCAAACTACGTTCAAGTCGAACACCTGTAGTTTTCCGCCGACGTTCCATAAAGGTGACATGGATTTGTCTGTTTAGAGGTGCTAGATCTTTGTATTTTTCTGTAGGATCTTGTGGCTCACTGTGATCGCGTAACGTCAGGGGCTCTGTTTTACAACAACGGCGAGCCAGGCACAAAGGGTGGCTCTGAATGTTCTCGATGCCGGCATTGTCTCCTTCAATTGGACGTTCACTTTGGCTACGTGTGCACTTCTCATCCAGATTGCCGAACATACTCAGCCATTGTAGACAAGAGCTCGTGCTGAAGTCCTGAATGTGCTCTCTCCAAAGCCCAATGTCGTTCCATTTAGTTTAAACAGGATAGCATTACGGGGATCTAGGAGAAACAGGCAAGATTTACAGCTTGTTCTGGAAGCCTTTCTCTGTGTTGAGGGACAGCACTTGATAGCAGCAATTTCCACCTGCTCGAACACCCGCTGTGTATGTAAGGTGGTTCACTTCGATGTATGGTTTTAATCTAGTGCACACACAGCAGAGATATCGGTCAAAAAATCTTTTGGTTATCTTCAGACTTGCCGGGTTTCAGGACCGTGATGACTTTTCTTTCCAAATCTTCAAGAGAGCGCCAATTTTTGTTGTATTCTGAGTTTGGTCAACCACCTTCCTAAACTATCTAGTTCCTTCGAAACCCTGGTAGGTTATCGTCAGTGTCAGGTGCTTTTCCTGTCTTAATTAGCTTCAAGATCTCGGTAATCTCCTCTTTCTTCTTCTTCCACAATGGCCATGTTGACTGGATTACATTTTTTCAGGTTTCTGGAAATCCTCTCTTTTTCAGCTGTCTTCAGTTGGATTCTGGAGATTCGTTTCAGGATAGTCACCACCTCAGATGGGCTAGAACCCAGACACAGCGTGCGAGGCCCTGTGGCACCTCCTAAATTGTGCTGAGGGCCCCAGCTCTTTCTGGTGGAGTGGGTAATATTAGACTTTCCATTGCTTCGGTCCACCTACTCCTGCGCTGCTCCTTCGTAGTGTTAACCAGGTGTTCCGCTGTCTCATCGTCCCTGCTCGGAAATCTCTCCTTCAGTGCTTAAAGTTCTTTCGTCCTTCAGGGCTTTACTCCTTCCTAATCGCGTGCTTTGTGTACCAGGCTTCTGAACCTTTCGTAATTCTCAGGTTTCGGCAATATGCGACTGTGTTCTCATCCAGTCAACTTCCTCAGGTTCCGTCGTGGATTGGGATTTTTTTATAACTGGGCTTAGTAACCCAATCTCTAAATTTACCGAGGGAACGCCTCTAGAACCCTTCTTGTAGTGTGCACAGGTAATTGTTGCTCCGCGTGTGACGAAGGGTGCTGTGATTAGAAGTGTAGATCGTACAACTAACGAAGTGGCACAGAATCGAATTGAGAACAGAAATTTATGGCACATGGTCGCCACAATAAGCGGTAGTGTGTTAGAGCTCATCGTGAGCATAGTCAGTTTGGCAACGGAGGGAAGTGTGGACGGTAGAGAAGTAAAGGGAGACTCAGGTTCCTCTGTTACGAGATTTCAAATGGATGCAGGTAGCAGCAGCTGCGACAAGATACATTTGCGTGGAGTGCTGCAGCAATCCAATCGTTAGACTGAAATAATCAAATCAGTAGCAGCAGCAACGACAAAAGGTCAGGCGAATCGGAGGAAAAAAGCGAATTTTGATTTTACGTTTTATCCTAACCCTTGAAATGGAAATAGTCGCATGCTTCTTGACAGCGTAGCGGAACGAAGCGGGAGACCCGCACTGCCGTACAGGGCAAGGTCCTAATGGAGGTGGTTTGCCGTTGCCTTCGTTTTGACCGTAATGTGGATGGATGGATGACGACGAAACATCCAGTCATCTCGTGCAGGTGAAAACCATTACCCCGCCGGGAATCGAACCCTGGACCCGCGCTCGGGAACCGAGAAAGCTACCACGAGTGGCGGACATCCTAACCCATACTCAAACAAATATCATCGATAATCATTTGATCAGGAACTGAAGTAGTTAGAGCATTAAACGTACAGGGTGACAGTTACTAAATTAATGTGAAATAAAATAGAAGTAACTTCTGAACGGTTTGCGTTATACATTCAAACTGCACGGTTGGCGACGGGGCATGATGGGAATTAGTATGCGCTATATGATTTGGTTTAGCGATGAAGCACACTTTCATTTGGCGCATTTGGGGGACGGAATGCGCATTTCGCGATCGACTTCTCTTCACCCTCAACTGGTGACAGTATGGCGTGCAGTGCCCAGTCAAGGAATAATCAATGCGATAGTCCTTGATGGTACGGTGACTACCGAAGGGTAATTGAAAGTTTCGCAAGACTATTTCACCCCCAATATCCAAGGTGATTGATTTCGACAAGATGTGGTCCATGCAAGGAGCATCGAAGAAACTGTGTGTGATGATCTAGGGGAGAACTTTGGGGACCAATCTGGCTCTGGGGAACCCAGATACCGCTGGCATGGGCTTCGATTGGCCGCCATTTCTCCGGATCCTTTTTGTGGGGCTATATTAAAGGCAAGGTGTACAGCAGCAACCGCAATATCATTGCTCAACTGAAAACAGCCATTCAGGAGCTCATAGGGTCGATGTTCACAGTTCAGCGGTCATGCAGAATTTTGACATTAGTCTGCGGCACATCATAGCCACTGAAGGGAGGCATATCGAACATGTTATAACCTAAATCCCAATCTCTGCAGTCACGTTTACATGTTGAAGTAGTTCGTAACTACTTTACATTTTTCGATATAGTTCAATTATTGTCAACCTGTAGATGAAGCTTCCAAACGAGTCGAAACTCTCAAAGCGAAACATTTCAGAGCAGCGCTTCAGTAGCTTCAAGCAGTAACAAACACACACTCTCTCATACCCTCACCTTACCCCCTTCCCCTGAAAATCTAGTGCTACTTTGGGCAAAAATGTAAAACCAGCTGGGGAAGAAGCGTCCATCGAATTCGCCATAAAGAATATACCTACTGATTTCTCAGGACACACAGTTTTGGTGCTACATAAAATCGACGGAAAAAGTAATGACGACAAAAGCTTTCGTTGCTGCATCGAAACGACAGACGATGAACTTCATAGACGATAAAATTAATACTGAATGCTGAGTCTCTAAAGTGACTTAACTACGTTGCCAAATATAACTACGCGTTCCTTACTATCGACCGTCATGTACGAGATGAGTAGATGCGAAAACAAGATTGTACGTCATCTGGTCATAAAAACAAAACAACCTCTCAAAGTATTTCACCCTCTATGGGTTGCCAAAATAGCCCTAAATGCCTCAACATACAGATGTTGAGGAAACTTTCATGGGAAAAGATTTTTTCCTCGGCTATAACGTAAGCATGTAAGAGATTGCTCGGAATTGAAAACCTGTAAATGTTCCTGCATTACCCTCTACACTGATTTGATCAGGCACCTTCTCTTGTTAGTGAGAAACTTGAGCCTTGTCGCTTTGTCATTTGTCTCTCGAACAAAAATTTACATATACTTTTTACAACCATTTCAATGTAAAATTAGATAACAAATTGTGGTTCTCCATATGTTAGGCGTTTCCTTACTTCGCATGTTTTTTTGTTCGCTATGTTAGGGCGATGAGTACCTATTGCAACAACAGGAAGACTGAAATGTTTCTGCTAAGTGCCCATCGCTACGTAGTATTTCACAATGCGTCTTTACAGGCGCCGGAGTTCTGGAGGAAACTGGTAACCGCGGTAAACGGTTCGAAGAATACAGACGACGTTCGTAACTTAAAAGCCTGCCCGCATGTGGCAAGCTATAATTGAAGTCGGGTTCACGCCTAATTTAAGGGATCAGGCGGCAGATGTTCGTTGTCCAGCTGTGTCCGTATGCACTGGAGCGTTGTACTGATCTGGTGCTGCCCAACTGGATGGTTACGTAACTGGGAAAAGTCACATCTGCTTCTGTTTTTGCACTGGGACGACGTTAGAATTTCAATCATACTCAAGTTACGAGTAACTGTAATATTTTCAAATAACCAGTAAGTTGCCTGAAAACTAGTGGTCGTTATCATGAATACTTTTCTGAACAGCCTGCTAGATCTACAAGCATACTCCACAAGCTGCCGTACGGTGCGAGACGGAGGGTGCCCCGTACCACTACTCACTTCCTTTCCTGTTCCACTCGCAAATAGAGCTAGAGCAAAAAATCGTCTACAGGCTTCCGTACGAGTCCTAATTTCTCGTATCTTCGTGGTCCTTACACGAAATCTACGTCGGCGGCGTTAGAATCTACCTGCAGTCAGCTTCAAATGTCTGTTCTGTGAATTTTCTGTGTTCCCTCATAGACTTCCCACTTCCCAAAGCATGTCACTCCTGCGTATTGTTCGAACCTATTGGTATCAAATTAGCAGCCTGCCTCTGATTTGCTTAGATGTCATCTTGGTAAGGATCTCAAACGCTCGAGCAGTACTAAAGAATGGGTCGCGCTATGACCTATATGAAGTGCGCTTTACAGATGAACCACTCTCCTAAATTCTTCCAGTAAACCAAAAGCTACCATTCCCTTCCCTGTTATAGCCTTACGTGCTTGTTCCATTTCATATCACTTAGCAACGTACTGCTTGGATATTTAGTCGTTGTGACTGTCAGGCAGACCACTGATAATGCTGTATTTGAACATTCAGGGATTGGTTACCAACTAAAATGGGTTTAGAGCTAGCTGCCATTCATCGTACCAAGTAGGAAGTCATCTTGTATCCTCTTACAGTTACTCAACGGTGACGTTTCATACAGCACAGCATCAACAGCAAATAGCCACGGATTGCTGCTTGCCCTGTTCGCCAGATCACTTACGCATATAAAAAAAATAGCGTTCCTCTCACCTCCCTGGGGCACTCCCGACGAGACCCTTGCCTCCGAACACTCACCGTAGAGGAGAACGTACTGGGTTCTGTTGCTTTAGATGACACATTTGTGGGAACCTATTCCGTATGCTCGTACCTTCGTAAAGTGTGCAGTGGGGTACCGTGTCAAATGCTTTTCGGAGGTGTAGGAGTATGGAACCTGTCTTGTCTCCATCCATGGTACGCAGAATTTAATGTAAGAAAAGGGCAAGGATTTTCGGACGAGCGTTTGCTGATTTGTGGACAGAAGCTTTTCCGTCCCAAAAAAATGCATTATATTCGAAGTGAGAATATGTTACAGAATTTGGGAACAAACCGCCTAGTAGCCTGTATTTTCAGTCCCTCTTCCCTTCACTACTCGGTACAGGTTCTCAGTATGTCAGCAGGTCTCTGAGAAATTACCATTAGTACAATAATATAACAAGTGATGTAAAATATTCGGTAGGCTGTTAGAGAGTAAAATGAGGTTTATCCACAATTGTCTGGTGGGCACTTGTCAGTCAGGTGTCTGAATGTCTGTGAAGAAGTGACAGCCCCTTCTTTCCCAAAAACCGGAGCCAGAGAAGGTAGTGATTTATTTGCTGCTATTAACAAAAGACAATGCACGTAGTTACTAAGAGAGACCGTGTTTTTGCATTATTAAATTGTACGCATACGAAGTACGAAGCTTATTAGATTTCTTTTTTGTATTAAAGTTCAACAATGTTGCAGCGTTAATATTCCAAAGTTAAAACTTCTTAGGAAATGGAAACGCTTGAAATTAAGTTTATGTATTATGATGTGGAAATGGGAAGATAACAGTTCAGATTTACAAAACACCTTTACCGATGCTAGGAGGGTGTGCCTCAGACATTCGCTTCAGGGCAGCCACCATCCGATCTCCTACTTCCTGCTATACTAGGGCGAGGACCTCAACACTACTTTTGTCTCTCGCCCTCGGATGGTGTAACCAGACATAAATTACGTTAGAGTACTGTGTGTGGCAGGTTAGGCTGCCATGTATTTCTGCGTTTCTCACAATCTAGCATTACTGTCTAATGAACACATGTTTTCGTGACACGCTGATGACTACATATTTAGTCCTTACACCATGCTTGTCGGTCTTCGGCTATGCCATCGTCGTCTGATCTGTTACCGCTACTGCGGAGTCGTTTCTCCCATGTACTCTGGTCGCTGCAAGTACCCCTTATGCAGCGCTCTGCATATTCTGTCTGCACAGTCGTTGAGATCGGTCCACAGTCTCGTCTCTGTTAGGGGTTCTCAAACTGTCCCTCTCACGGAATATTTCGAGAATCCTCATACTTCAATGGAACGCCTTATTGGCAAATATAAACTGATGCAAAATCTGAGATTGGCGACCTTTCACAGAAGCACCAAATTTAGTACGGACTTTAATGCGAGATGCTTATAGTATCCGCAACGAAACTGACTCGAAACCTGGTAGAAAATACAGATATTTTGGTCGATGTGAAGTATGCTAGCGGCAAGACACAATAAACGCCTTCTCTGCACGATAGCAATCGAAATACTATCGACAACAGTGCTGCCAAAGCAACCTTCCGACTTCCTTCAGCAAAGACGACAAAGTAAATATCCCCAAATTCGAATCAAGAACAGCTGACATGAAAAATGTGGGAGGTACAATTTGGGCCGGAAGGTACAATTTGGGCCGGAAGGTACAATTTGGGCCGGAAGGTACAATTTGGGCCGGAAGGTACAATTTGGGCCGGAAGGTACAATTTGGGCCGGAAGGTACAATTTGGGCCGGAAGGTACAATTTGGGCCGGAAGGTACAATTTGGGCCGGAAGGTACAATTTGGGCCGGAAGGTACAATTTGGGCCGGAAGGTACAATTTGGGCCGGAAGGTACAATTTGGGCCGGAAGGTACAATTTGGGCCGGAAGGTACAATTTGGGCCGGAAGGTACAATTTGGGCCGGAAGGTACAATTTGGGCCGGAAGGTACAATTTGGGCCGGAAGGTACAATTTGGGCCGGAAGGTACAATTTGGGCCGGAAGGTACAATTATCACTTAACAAAAGCAAGTCTTCTGGTCCAGTCTGTATACCAGTTAGCTTCCTTTCAGAGTATACTAATACAGCAGCTCCATACTTAGCATATACAACAGTTCGCTCGACAAGATCGCAACGCAGAGTGGAAAGTTGCATAGATCACACAAATATTCAAGGAAGGTAGGAGTAATCAACAACATTCCAGGCTCGTATCAATAACGTCGATAAGCAGCAGGATTCTGGAACATGCATAGTGTTAAAACATTATGAATTACCTCGAAGAAAACGGCCTATTGACACAGTTAACGCGGATTTAGAAAACATCGTTCTTGTGAAACACTACTAGCACACCACTCATACGAAGTGTTGAGTGCTATTAACAAGCGATTTCAAATTGATAACTTATTTGTAGATTTCCAGAAGGCTTTAGAGACGCTACCACTCAAGTGGATTGTAGTGAAATTGCGTACTTACGGAATATCGTCTGTTACGTGACTAGATTCGTGTTTTCTTGTCGGAGAGGGCAGTTTGTAGTAATTGTTGGGAAGTCGTGAAGTAAAAGAAGTGATATCTGGCGTTCCCCAAGGTAGTTTTACAGGCTCTTCGCCGTGCCTTATCTATATACACGCTTTAGGGGAGAATCTGAGCTGTGTCTTAAGTTATTTGTAGATGACGCTGCCATTTCTCGACTAGTATTCATTAGAAGATGAAAACAAATTGCAAAAAGATTTAGAAAAGATATCCGCATGGTGCAAAAACTGTCATTTGACACTAAATAAGGTAAAGGGAGAGGTTATCCACACGAATGCTAAAGGGAATCTGTTAAACTTCGGTAATAGTATAAATCGGTCAAATCTGACGGCCGTAAATTCAACTAAGTACCTAGGAGTTATAATTACGAACAACTTAAATTGGAAGAATACATAGAAAATGCTGTGAGGAAGGCGAACAAGACTGTTTTATTGGCAGCAAACTTAGAAAATGTGACAGATCTACTAGAAACGCCCTACACTACGCTCGTCCGTCGTCTTTTAGATTACTGCTGCACGGTGTGGGACCCTTACCAGGTAAGATTGAAGGAATACATGGAGAAAGTTCAAAGAAGGGCAGCCCGTTTTGAATTGTCACGAAATAGGGGGGAGTGTCACTGAAATGATACAGGATTTGGGGTGCACACCATTAAAACAAAGGCGTATTTCGTTTCGGCATAAATCTTCTCACGAAATTTTCCACCAACTTTCTCCTTCGAATGCGAAAATATTTTGTTGACGCAGACCTACATAGAAACGATGAGCATGATAAAACAAGGAAACGAGAGTTCGCAGCGTAAGATATACGTGTTCGTTTTTTTCCGCGAGCTGAACGAAACTGGAATAATAGAATCACGAAAGTGGTTCGATGAACTCTGCCAGGCACTTAGGTGTGATTTGCAGAGTATACATTTAGATGTAGAAGCTTAATTTTTTTTTTAAGAAGGAACATGGTTTTGTTCAGTGATTACTTCAATTTGAAATCATAACTTACTTACAAAATAATAAAATCTCTAAAAATCGCCGCGTTATTACTAGATTTTCGCGGCGTAATCAACCTTCAGCTGGGGTTTACATACAGGTAATGCGTGGTGCATCGCCCATGGGCGGTTAAGAAATAAAATTTCCCAGGTGTGATTCACACGTTTCATCCTCAGTCACTCCTTGATGTTCGGGAAGAATACTTGTACCTCGTGTCTCGTTTCGCAGTTGAGCCATTCCCTCTGTCATTATTCAGCACGTTTTGAGCTCCCTCGAGGTCTGTTGTCATCGTCAGAGGTCTCACGCTCTCTCTCATCAGACTATTCTGAGCCGCGCGGTACTAAATACTTAACATCTGTCAGGTATATCCTGAGTAGAAGGCAGTGCGACCCCTAGCTTGGTGCCGAAGGCCCCCGATAGCCGCAAGACACCTCTGTCCGCCCCTTACCACACTCGTACTGGCTGCGGTGCAGTCGATGTGCCCACACACTGGCAGCGAAACATTCATCATTCGAAGAGAACGCTGTGATGTGTGTATACTGTAGTCATGGGTAATATGTAATTGTGTTGATCATAGTACGTTTATGCAGTAACTGGTATGGTCTTCCTATAGCTATTTTGATAGTCTCATAAAATTTTAATTACTGGTCCAGGTATATGCTAAAGTATCTTGTAACCCAGTTTCCCTTCATGCTCACTTCGTTTTTCTAATGTAACTGTAGGATTCCTCTAAGTTTTAACACAATGTATCGGGATTGTCACAGCGGTGAGTTTAGTTCTAGCACATAAACTACTCATGGTTTGTAGTTGTTCTGTTTCGCTAGGTGTTCTATACAGTTGGCCGCTATCACAAGGTGGTCGTAAGAACTTGACTACTCCTTTGGTGCCATCGTTTCCTTACATTAACTTTAAAGGAGGTTCTGTAGTTTCAAGGAAACGAGCCCGTGAATCTACCCCTGCGGGCATCCCTTATTGATATTTTGACCAGCCTGCGATTCGTCGCTCGCCCTGCAGGGCTCAAAGGCGTGCGAACATCGCGGACCACCATAAATCATCCAAATCCCCTGCTATGTCTGTTAGCACTGCCATTATAAAACTTGCTGGAAGATTAAAATTGTGTGCTGGACCGAGACTCAAAATCGGGACATTTGCCTTTCGCCGGCAAGTGCTCTTCTGACTGAACTACACAAGCACCACTCACGTCTCGTTCCCTCAGCTTTACTTCCGCCAGTACCTCGTCTCCTATCTTCCAGGTTTCACAGAAGCTCTTCTGCGAAATTTTCAAGACAAGCGCTCTTGGAAGAAAGAATATTGCGGGGACATGGCTTTGGGAGTGTGCGCTGATACTAAAAATCCCCCCCACTATGATTTCTTCCAGGAGTGAAAGTCTCGCGAAGTTCACTGGAGAGGTTCTGTGAAGTTTGGAAGGTAGATGAGGTACTGACGGAAGTAAACCTGTGAGGATGGGTCGTGCTGGGGTAGTTCAGTCGGTAGAGCACTTAACCGCGAAAGGCAAAGGTTCAGAGTTACTCTCGGTCCAGCACACAGTTTTAATCTGCCAGGAATTTCCATACGACACTCCACTGCAGAGTGAAAATTTCATTCTAAGTACTGCTATTCCATATTTTTCTTATACTACTATTCCAATAGCCTGCTTATCATCCGTATATTTTCTGACTGTAAATCAGAACTGATGTGGACTAAGGCCTTAAAGTGCACTGTGCGCCAAAAGGCGAGCAGAAGTCGCTCCGGACTTCACACAGTAAATTTAGAAGGCAGATCGGCCGATAAGATTTGGGTTCTGACTTCAGTCCATGGATTTTGTTATAGTGATACTCGGCATATTAGAGGCTGCAGACAGTCGTACCAGTTGGAGGGTGTCATTAAGGTCTGTAAAGTATGGGATCAGCGGTGCGAGCTGCTATAGCACTTATGAATCAACTCCATCTGGGCCACGAGCCTTATTTCCCTCCATTAGTGATGTTGGACGCTGGGTTGTAGAGCGAAGTCGACATTCCATTTGGTTCAGGTAGGGGCTGTAGGCAGGCCAGTCCATTTCAAGAATGTTATTGTTCATAAACCATTGCCTCTCAAATAATGCTTTCACAGTATGCATTGTCACACTGGTACATTAACGGTTTCCGAAATGCACCGAAGAGCAAAACAAACTGGTAAAACCGCCTAATTTCATGTAGGGCCCTCACGAACATGCAAAAGTGCCGCAACACGACGTAGTATGGACTCTACTGATGACTTAAGTAGTCCAGGATGGAATTTAAACCATGAATCTTACAGGGCTGTTAATAAATCCGTAAGACTACAAGGGGCTAGAGATCTCTTCAGAACAGCACGTTGCGAGGCATCCCAGATATGCTCAATCATGTCTGGGGAGTTCAGTGGCCAGCGGAAGTGTTTAAACTCAGAAGTGTGTTCCTGAAGCCACTCTGTAGCAATTCTCGACGTGTGGCATGTCGCTTGAATGGTCAAAGTCCGTCGGAATGGACAATGGACAATGGGCTTGAATGGGTGCAGGTGGTCAGGCAGCATGCTTAAGTATGTCACCTGTTAGTTGTACCTAGACATATCATGGGCCCCACATCACTCCCATATCACGCCAACTGCACACTTCCACTCCATTACAGAGCTCCACCAGCTTGAACAGTCACTGACATGCAGGGTCCATGGATTCATGAGGTTGTCGCCATTCCCGTATACTTCCATCCGCTCGGAGACTAACCCGACCATGCACATGTTTCCAGTTACCAAAAGTAGAGCTTCCAGTTTTCAGCCACGAAGTCGTTTGTCATGTATCTCTGCAGGCGTCGTACCGTTCATCCGGAACCTGAACTTAATGACAACCCACTCACTGTAGTGGAGATATATAGATTCTTTGGACTGGTTTTCGACGCCCGATTGACTTCGCTACCCCACCTTCGTCAGCTTAAGCGGAAGTGCAGGCAGCACCTCAATGCTCTCCGCTGCCTGAGCAACTCCAACTGGGGTGCAGATAGCTCTATGCTGCTGCAGCTCTTAAGAGCCCTTGTATGGGAGTCTGGTTTACGGTTCGACGGCGCCATCAGCGTTTCTTTTACTCGACTCATAGTACAGTCAAATTGCAGATATACCTTGCAAAAGGTGGGGTAGAAGAGATTATTTTTTCAACTCGTTCATATGGTTGGAAAGATTAGAAAACAGTTTTGCCAACAAAATTTCGCTTGGGAAAACTTTCTGCAGTAAAAAAACTTAGAAAATTTTGGCCTAATTCACTTTTTCAAAATTTTTCATTTGCTCCTATCGCTTTAACATCTATTTTCTTTTTTAAGAGCACAAAATTGTCTACAAATTCGATTTTTGCCATTTTTTCTACTCTAAATTTCTAAGGCGCTACAGCGCCTAAAAAAATACAAATTTCTCAAATTTTGAGCATAGTAGCTAGATACCTTATTTTTGAACACTATTTTTTTGTTTGTGTAGTATAAATACATTATACATCATGTTACATGTTGGAATTTACCACCTCACTTTCAGGTATTCAATTTCTCTATATGTGCAACATGATGATTGCTGGGCACCCAACTATTGTGATTCTTACATCACTACCTCAAGTTCACTGTGAGGCACCTCTGCCCTGGTACTTGTAAAACTATAAATATGAAAATACATCATTAAGACGTGCACGCGCGCACAATGTCTCAGGAAACTGAAATACTATTAGCTGCAATAGGCAACCTAATTAGGTAGGTAATTATTCCTGTGTATAAAAGTAACGCAGTTGACATTAAAAATAAGTAGCTTTATTACAATTAAAATGCGTTGTCAGCTACTAAAATGTTGACGGTTGTGGGTGTGCAATACTTGTAATATCGCACTTCAGCGCACTTGAGACAGATATGAGCATCACTTCCAACGTTTCTATGGGCCAGGTTCCTCAGTGTCACCAGAAATACCTTGAGTTACGGATTCAGGGTCTGTACATATTTGATCCCAGATTGACCCCTTCTTTAAACAGCGAGTCAGCCTCAGCAAGTTCGTTGATTTCGTCAGCGGTTTCCTCAACATCCTCCATAACATCTTCACTGTCTTCATATAAAAATTTTGGTACGTTTTCGCAGTTGACCCCACTATATTTCTTACCAATTGAAGAACATTTCAAACCCGCTATTCTGCAGGAGCACGCTCCGCCACAGTTAAGCTTGCATGAGCATGAAACAATGTGAAGTGCTTGAGGTGCTGGATCTTGGCCCATTATAACGGGTATTGGACCGAGGTAACTGTGATTCCAGCCCCATTTCTCAGGTTTCCAGTTTCCCATCCTACTTTGGACTTGTTGGTAAGTTCGCAACGAATGGTGTGCAGCATCTTGTGTAAGTGGCAACCGTGCAAGGTTGTTTGCTTTTCGGGGCAGACTTGGCGAATAGCTGGTACCGCAAATGGTCTAGTGTGTGGGAACTGCTGACACCTCCACTATACAATGCGATAGTAACCTGTTCTCCTGCTGCTATTATTTCTATACGGGTAGCATGTGGTTTATTGAACGTGCAAAGGGCTGAGGTTAGGTGTTCATTTTTCGCAACAATGTTACAGCACTTAATTTTTCCTTGACCAAAAAAGCGGATGTTGTATCACATCCGCTAAAGGCGTAAGTGAACAGAACATATTCACTGTCAAACTTGTAAGCTGAAGTGGAAAATCACTTGTCTTCTGTATTTCTTCTTCCTGGCTTTAAAAAAATATGTTTTCAATTCCTTGCCCCAAACCGGCCACGAGCACCAGCAGGTCAACATCTCCTACAATAACACTTCCAAAATCTTTGGTTCTTGAAATGGCAGATGTTACAATCATAACTTCAGCGTCGTCTTGTGCCTGGAGCAATTCAATGGTACAATCCAGAGATTCTTGTTTGAGTCTGATCAAACGCATCTTGTTTCGTTCGTTGTACAAGAACTTGTCCTCACGGACTTGGTTCACCATTTCTGATTCAACCACAACGTCAACCGAAGACTGTTTTTTTGGACCTACAAATCCTGTCAGCACTCTTTGTGCTACATTTGTCTCCCTCACATGGATACCCATCAAATACAATAGCAAATTGAGATAAAAAATGACGTTGCAGGTAAGAAACATAGCTTTGGGCTATTGACTTGAAGCAAACATTTCGATCAAAGTCACTTTGTGGATAAGGTACCCTCCATAAATGACAAAAAATTTACTCGGTCCACCTGACTTCACATCTTCCACTGGAACGAAGGTCACAGAATAAATACGCTTTTGTCCACTAAAGAAAAATTCCCACATACTTTTTCTTAAAACTGATCATTGACGTCAATCAACTGTAGAAACTGTACGGCACCTGCATGCAATTGTATTACATATTGTTACACAAATGAACTTCATGCAATCCGACGTGAATCTGTTCGTAGTTACAGAATACGATGCTGTTTGTCCTGGCCCTGCAGCAGAGTGAGATGGTAAATTCCAATGAATAACATGAGTAATATGTTTATACTACACAAATAGAAACTGAAATAAGTGTTCAAAAAATTAGGTAATTTGCCACTTTGCTCGAAATTTGAAAAACATGGTATTTTTTGACGTGGTGTAGCGCCTTGGATACTGGAAGTAGAAAAAAATGGCAAGAATCAAATGTGTAGAGAATTCTGTCCTCTTTAAAAAAGAAAATAGATGTCAAAGCGATAGGAGCAAATAAGATTTTGAAAAAACTGAAAAAAGTCCGAAATTTTCGAAGTTTTTTGACTGCAGGGAAGTTTTCCCAAGAGAGATTTTGTTCGCAAAACTTCGTTTTCTAACTTTTCCAACAATATGAATGAGTTAAAAATTATCTTCTACCCCACCTTTTGCAAGGTACAGGATATTTTGACAGTTTGACTGGACTATCAGTGCCCCATTGTGGCGTTCGCCTAGCGTTGGAAGCTTTTACAGCGAGTCCGGTGACCAATGTCCTGGTGGAGGCCGGAGTCCATCCACTGCGCATCCGACGTGCGCAACTGTTTGCCAGTTATGTTGCACAGATTCGTAGTTCTCCTGGGCATCTGAATTACCGTCTCCTTTTCCCACCCACGGCAGTTTATTTCCCGCATCGGCAGCCCAGGCCAGGGCTCAAGATTGCATTTCGCGTGCAATCCCTTCTCTCCGAATTACTCCTACCCTTTAACATCTCTACTTAAGGTCCATTCACGTACACCTCCGTGGGGTACACCTTAGCTGAAGCTTCCTCTGGACCTTTTGCATGGCCCTAAGGACTCCGTTAACAATACCGCTCTCTGCTGTCACCTCTATTCCTGACGTGTTCAGGGGCTCTGAAGTTTATACCGACAGCTCGATGGCTGATGGTAATGTCGGCTTCTCGTATGTCCACAGAGGCCACATTGAACAGCATTCCTTGCCCGCTGACTGCAATGTATTCACTGCAGAACTTGTGGCCATATCTCGTGCACTTCAGTACATCCGTTCCTGTTACGGTGATTCTTTTCTTCTGTTATGACTACCTGAGCAGCTTCATTTGGTAACTAACATCCAGTCCATCTCTGCCCTGGAACGGTCCAGTCGTTAAGTGGTGTTTGTGTGGACCCTGGGTCAAGTCGGAATCCCAGGCAACGAACTTACTGACAGGCTGACCAGACTGACTACGCGGAAACCGCTCCTGGAGATGGGCATCTCAGAAACTGACCTGCTTTCTGTCCTACACCTAAGGTTTTTCGGATTTGGGAGATAAAGTGGCATAGCAGTATGAACAACAAACTGCGTGTCATTAAGGAGACGGCGAGTCTGTGGAAGTCTTCCCTGCGGGCTTCTCGCAGGAAATCATTTGTCCATCGGGTCCGCATTGACCATACGTGGTTTACACATGGGTACCTCCTTTGTCGCAAGGACTCACATCAGTACCCTGTGGCACCCAAATGACAGTCGTCCACCTCTTGCTGTACTGCCCATTTTTAACTTTATCAGCACCCTACCTTTGGTGCTGGGTGACAGTGCAGCTTTAGTTTTACTATTTATTCGCGAGGGTAGGTTTTATCATTTGATCTGAGTTTTAGCGCATTTCCTTTATCCCTGTGTGCCCTTCATCCTAGGGCTTTTAGGATGAAGGTTTTAGTCCGTTGAAGAGTGGTTGACTTCTCCTTTATTCTCATGGTCAGCCAGCCATGCTAATCTGCTTTATTTTTAATCTCTTCTCGCTGTTTCTTGCGACTCTGTGGGTTTCTTGTCCTGTTTTGTCCATTGTAGTGTTTGTTGCCCATCTGTCGTTCTTCCAGTTCTTCCTTTCTTCTGTTATTGTGCCATACGTCTTCATTGTTTTCTTCTTTCCCTTGAGTAATTGTTCTACTGGGAACAAGGGACTGATGACCTCGCAGTTTGGTCCTTCCCCTTCCTCTCTCTCTCTCTCTCTCTCTCTCTCTCTCTCTCTCTCTCTCTCTCTCTCTCTCTCTCTCTCTCTCCCCTTCACCCCCCCCTCCCTCCTTTTAAACCAACCAACCAACCCTCTTGACACTGGCTCTGAGAATATTGAACTCCCTAACGATTTAGAATGCCCCATGCTTCTAGCTCCAATACCATCCGCGTTCAGTGCGTTTCTCTCATCGTTAAGCCATAATCATGTGGGAAGCCTTTCCGTATGAATCACTTGAGTACAAATGACAGCTCCGCCAATGCACTGCCCTTTAATACTTTGTGTACCCCATACTACCGGCATCTCTACATGCCCATATCGCCACCCCATGACTACTATCAGCTCAGCGTAGCTTTTCTCCAGTTCTGCCGAAATAAGTGTTTACTGCAGCAAGGCGTCGCAGAGTATCGTGCGCATTCCATAGTCTTCGGTTAGGCAGTAGATACGTTGCCAAGTGGTTTTGCTCATTCTTTGTGCACTACTTCTAGTGCCCTCTTCTAACGTAATTCTTTGCAACCCGCCGGTCTTAGTTCACTCGCCCCTAGAGTTACTGCCTTAATTACTCGCATGGGAGCAAATTAATTTCACGGCATTTTTAAGTTACACAATCGGCTGCCTCCAAATGGGAGACACGCCGACGACTGTTGCCAGCCAGTTCAATCCCCCCCTTTATCAAATGTGCCGCAGGCAACAGTCACTTAGCTCTGTGCACCATAGACCTGCTCCATTGTTCAGAGGCAAAAAGCGTATTCTTGTGTAACAATTTACTTTCATCAAGAACTCAGAGCGGTTCATGTTTTCCGAAATAGTTTTTTGATCGAGAAAATCGCTGTTCATGCAATTCTTTCTTGGCAGGGAGCAGGAAAAAAACATTAGAGGGTAAATCATGTGTATACGCGCAAAGAAACATCAGATTAGTTCGTCGTGCTGCCACAGCTGGCTTTGTGATAAGAATGACGCAAAGTTTTCAGTTTTTTCCCTGATTTCGTCGAAGGCTTTGGCACACACATTGTTTAATTCATCAATTTAATCAAGGTGTGCACAGCATAGATACTTCCTGGAACAGCAACAGGCATTGTAGACATTCTCAAGATTAATCGCTGTCGGAGGAAGGACCAAGGTGAAGATCGGCAGACAGTAAACAAACAGTATTTTCCGAAGGTGACTGATTATCAAAGATGATGTTGTTACACCTTCGAGAAAATCTTTAAAAAAATCATCTGACGACACCTTTCAATAGAAATTTTTGGTTTTTCACAACGCTGTTTCTTCAAACGATTATATAAACAAACTACTCGGTCACTACTGAGATGCGATTGTTTTAACCGTAAGATGACAGGATTTTAAGACATTTTAATGGTGACATTGTCATTTACGTTTGGAAAATGAACAGTGATGTGTCGTTCTACAACTAATGAAGGGCAGAGATTTTATGCATATTTACATATATTAAGGGTTTAGCCTCAACAAACCCGTTAAGGCACAACAGCCCAAGAACATGGTAATGTTTGTTCGTTAACTGTAGAGGTCGACCTATATTTAAAGGAAGCGTTGACGAGATCATACATTGCCGTGTTCTTGTTGGTTAGATGTCGCGCGAGATTTTGAAGTGAGGTCGAATTACCCGCACTTTACGAGGCTTTGGACGGCAATAAATAATTACCTGGTACTGCAGTATCAACACAATAGTGGAAGGCAATGTAATTGAAATAAGCATAATTACAATGTCCTTCAAGTGCCCTTGTCGACTTAAACTGTGTGAATCAAAACTGGTTGTAAAGGTCTAAACATTCATGGTGGTGTCTGTTTGTTCTATGTCGTGTCTCCCTACCACTTTCGCGCAACGACGCTCTGAGCGTGTTTTGTAGGGAATTAACTAGCTTGAACCTGGGACCTGTGGCTGGTAAGAAGACGCCAGACCACACATGACATGTAGAATTCAGAAGAGTTCAGTGAGCCTAGCGATGATATAAGCAAATACTTAATGATTTCAGCGTCATCTCCAATGCACTCCCTGTAAAAGAATCTTAATACTAACTAAATTTAGTGAAAGAGGTTCAAGGCTTCCCTATTTTTAGTTAGCGGGTAAAATAACGTAGAAAAAGCAGTTAAGTTTACCATTGGAAATTTTATTCTACTCACAAAACATTGTTTATAAATTGCACTATTGAAAAAAGGAAATGTTTCAATACAGGATGGTAAAAACTAACTGCGCTCAACAAAAATGTGAACGAATATTCAATGAATGGGTTTCCAAGTTCTACAATGGATCGAAGGATGACCTATGCCCTATCACATCTATAATCTAGGCTTAAATTAAGTTCCACAAAAGAGAACTATCAAAATGGTCTGAAGTGACCCTCAATTATCTTGTCGTAAATTAGTGACTGATGTGGCTTTTCAATAATTATATAACAAAGAAATTCTCGCATTTCAGATTTTTACTTAAAGTGGCAAATGTGAACACCATGAGCTTTAATTTACGATCGACACTAGTATTACGCAAAAAGGGGGTGTAACAGATGAGACTTCTGCAGTTCTGAGTGAAGCCTTACGCGCTCAAAAATGCTGCATCTCGTGCGTTCATTACCTTGCCGGTGTTTAGGCAGCGTCAGGGCTGCAGCGGGCAGCACAGCTCCGCTCACCTCGCCATCTCGGAACTAACTCTTGCCTATCTTCTCCTTACTATAATTCACCGAAGTTCGTTTAAAAAAGCTATCTGGCTATGTTTTCATCTGACCAATCAGGGTCTCAATGTTAACCTTAAGCTCCGCCTACAAAAATTCCGTCTATCCAATGAGAAACGTCATACTTTTCGTGGTGGGGCAATGTTTTTAAAGTTTGCAACATAGCAGAGACGCGAAAAAGTCTCACGCTAAAACCTGCAGCTGGTGTGGTCCTTTTAGCGTTATCGTAAGATCTATACTGTTCTTCTGGAGGGCTCTAGCTTTTAACATGGGCTGGGGGGTGGTCCTCGACATAGCAGACGCGAAAAAGTCTCACGCTAAAACGTGCGGGTGGTGTGGTCTTAGTGGTAGGCTGGCGACGTGAGTATCCAGTCCGTCCCTTATCGTAGGGCCTTCTAGCTTAACACGGTTCTGCTCTCGGCTTCTGTTCCCGTTTCTCCCCTCAGAACTGCGTCTGTCTCACGGTGGGAAGGTATGACATGCATTTAGGCATTCTTGTATTAGTCTGTGGTATTCCATTTGCTCACACGTGACTTGTATTACTTTGGTTAATTTAATGTCATGATTTATTCGGAGCTATGTGACATACTACTGGATTTGCTTATCACGTCAGGGTTTTCATGGAAGGTGTTGGATTTTCCTGACACCTTACAAAGGACCCAAGATAGCTTCGTCACATAAAGGCCCCCCAGAACGTCTAATTCAACGTGTATTCCTCGGAAGGGCGAACAAAGGCTCTTTATTTTCCTTAGGTTTGCGTTTCTTATTCCAAACTTCGTTCTGAGGAAGTGTAGTCATATTTCATTTCACCTGTGGAATCAACCAACCACGAACAAGGGAAAGCACCATTACGCTCAGAATCCCACGAGTGCCTCCTTAGACCACTCTGTTAGTGCTAACACGAAGGCAAATTTGGATTCATGCAGCAATATGTAGTAAAACAGAGCACCAAACGGAGAGAACCGGTCAGTCGTACCACTGCTGTACCACATCTGTCCCCACGACCGGAATGGAGATACGGACGCCTGTGCGCACAAATCACAGGTATGCGTAAATTTGTACAGATGTATGCGCCTCCTTGCCTCTTTGTGCAACGGCCGAATGCACCTAGTGCTTATGGAAAGCTTCACAGGCATAAACGCACCTTTTATAACCAGCATTTATTTCATTCATGATGAGAAGTGGGGCGCCATACATACGTTCAGAGGTACTTCACATGCCTTCTATAGCATGGAACAAAACAACACATTAGAATTATTGTTCTTAATTTTTATCCCACCCTGATGAGCTTCTTTGAGGGGAACGAATTGAAGTGCTGTAAAGAAATTGGATGCAATTGTTTTCCTTGCCTCTTCATCCTGCTCCGTCAACATTTTCGCTATCCAGTGTGCAGTCTTGGAGTAGCCCAGTTCTGTAAGTAATGACCATCGCAGTCCTTTGACCGCTGGATGACTGTCCACACACTTCCTCAGTTATCAGCCGGTCGACACGGATTGCTTGGACAACACGCTGGATCTGTTGCGAAGTCACTGCGGTCTCTGATCGGCCGCTCCATTTCACATCAGCCGACTAAGTTTGCCCTACAGTCTCTCCATAGTGTCCGTACAACGTCTAACGCTGCCGACGCCCACCGCAGCATCTCCATACACCCTCAACCTTTCGTGAAAGCGACGGGGCCTTTCACCTCCTGCAGTAAGGAATTTAGGCACAGAACGATATCTTAAACGTACGTCAGTGTCGGCCAATTCTAAACTTAGTCTACCATCTATTAAAGTAGGACGCTGTTACTGGAACAAGCTGTAAGTTGTGGTTTGCCGAAGTGCTCTGAATTCTGAGTTATCAGCTTAAGGAGGGAGAGCTTTACTTTGGCTTCTCATATGTTGTTGTTGTCGTCTTCAGTCCTGAGACTGGTTTGATGCAGCTCTCCATGCTACTCTATCCTGTGCAAGCTGCTTCATCTCCCAGTACCTACTGCAACCTACATCCTTCTGAATCTGCTTAGTGTACTCATCTCTCGGTCTCCCTCTACGATTTTTACCCTCCACGCTGCCCTCCAACGCTAAATTTGTGATCCCTTGATGCCTCAAAACATGTCCTACCAACCTATCCCTTCTTCTAGTCAAGTTGTGCCACAAATTTCTCTTCTCCCCAATCCTATTCAACACCTCCTCATTAGTTACGTGATGTATCCACCTTATCTTCAGTATTCTTCTGTAGCACCACATTTCGAAAGCTTCTATTCTCTTCTTGTCCAAACTAGTTATCGTCCATGTTTCACTTCCATACATGGCTACACTCCAAACAAACACTTTCAGAAACGACTTCCTGATACATAAATCTATATTCGATGTTAACAAATTTCTCTTCTTCAGAAACGCCTTCCTTGCCATTGCCAGTCTACATTTTATATCCTCTCTACTTCGACCATCATCAGTTATTTTACTTCCTAAATAGCAAAACTCCTTTACTACTTTAAGTGTCTCATTTCCTAATCTAATTCCCTCAGCATCACCCGATTTAATTTGACTACATTCCATTATCCTCGTTTTGCTTTTGTTGATGTTCATCTTATATCCTCCTTTCAAGACACTGTCCATTCCGTTCAACTGCTCTTCCAAGTCCTTTGCCGTTGACAGAATTACAATGACATCGGCGAACCTCAAAGTTTTTACTTCGTCTCCATGAATTTTAATACCTACTCCAAATTTTTCTTTTGTTTCCTTTACTGCTTGCTCAATATACAGATTGAATAACATCGGGGAGAGGCTACAACCCTGTCTCACTCCTTTCCCAACCACTGCTTCCCTTTCATGCCCCTCGACTCTTATGACTGCCATCTGGTTTCTGTACAAATTGTAAATAGCCTTTCGCTCCCTGTATTTTACCCCTACCACCTTTAGAATTTGAAAAAGAGTATTCCAGTGAACATTGTCAAAAGCTTTCTCTAAGTCTACAAATGCTAGAAACGTAGGTTTGCCTTTTCTTAATCTTTCTTCTAAGATAAGTCGTAAGGTCAGTATTGCCTCTCGTGTTCCAACATTTCGACGGAATCCAAACTGATCCTCCCCGAGGTCCGCATCTACCAGTTTTTCCATTCGTCTGTAAAGAATTCGCGTTAGTATTTTGCAGCTGTGACTTGTTAAACTGATAGTTCGGTAATTTTCACATGTCTGCACCTGCTTTCTTTGGGATTGGAATTATATTCTTCTTGAAGTCTGAGTGTATTTCGCCTGTCTCATACATCTTGCTCACCAGCTGGTAGAGTTTTGTCATGACTGGCTCTCCCAAGGCCGTCAGTAGTTCCAGTGGAATGTTGTCTACTCCGGGGGCCTTGTCATATAAGTTGTCACAAATGCATTGTTATACTGATAGGCGGAGGCGTTCAATAAGTAATGCAACAAACTCTCCATAGCGTTTTTCGTTTGAAAAATGCTGAATTTGTTAAACATTGTGGAATATTGTCGCTTCAACCTCGATAGTTTCATGCGGTTCCGATAGGTCGCGGCGCTGTATGCAGTCTTCAAACTGTCGTCTGTAACGGAGTTGCTTTCCAAGCACCGAGCGGTTGAAAGCCAGAGCGTCGCAGATATTCTTAGGCGCTTGCAGAATATCGACGGAGACCTGGCAGTGAACAAAAGCACGATAGGTCGTAAAGCGAGGCGGTGTCATGGCAACAAGGTCTCACAAACCTGTCCGCTCTCTCGCACGCCAGTCGGCCATACGCGGCTGCCAGTCCTGGTGTGTTCGTCGCCACAAAGAATGCAGACGAACGTCTCCGTCTCCTTGAGAACGGAAGGGGTCTCACAAATCTGTGCAACCAAGAGGGACTGTTTATCCTCATCTACCCAACAGCCCAATCTCGCACCGTCAGACTTCCATCTGTTCTCCCCAGTGCGGGAAGCAGCACCTGGATGATGGGGTGTTAATTGTTGCAGCAAGACGTCGACCAATAGTGGTACCGTACGGTCACAAAGGGGTTCCCGATGAGTGTGAACCAATTACCATCTTGGTTTCGTGCAGCGGCTCGTTTTCACTCAGTCTTTCATCCACTTCCAAAGGACACTAATCCAGATTCGATCTCTCGCTGTAAGTTCCTCGACCTTCGCAGGCAACTTAGCGATAGCTTCTTCGTGTACACTGATGGCTCTGTATGAACTTGTTGTCGGCTGTGCCTTCTGTTCTGGTGTAACCACAAGCGCCGGAACGAAGACTAAGAACGCAAGACACAGAAGGCGATAAAACATCTGCCAATGGTGCGCTCATTAGGATCACGCCACGACAGGAGGGACACCTGCAAGAAGTGAATATAAGCGCCGCTCCTGCCTGTCTTGGCCGGACTTTCAGCGAGTATTCGCTGAGTATTAAGAGAGTGCTACGGAAACAGTAGTGATCAGCAAACTGACAGCCTCGTTTCAACATTCTATGTAACAAGGACTCGGATTTAGGTTGCATGTCGCCCATTGCTTGCGACACCTTTGTACTTGTCGATCTGCTTTATTGAAATAAAACTACTAATGTTGTTGGCTTGAATTTTTGTATAGCATTCCGAGAACGCAGCATTCCTATGGCACCCCTCTATACAAGACAAGTGGCCAAGACCCATCACCGTTGTCATTGGCACTGACCATTTTTGGTATCGGTTTTCAGAACACTGCTAGATTTTCGACACTGCTGGATTTTCGACAGCAGAGCTGAGCTCTGTATCAGGCCATCCAGTACATCCGGCGACACAGGATTTTTGTCATCGGCTGAGATTCTCTCTGCCCATAAGATCGTCTGTATGCTGTACACCATCCATTCCTTAGTGCAATGGTCCAAGAAAGCTTCCACTTGCTCGCTGTTGATGGAGCCACAGTGATGGTTTCGTGGGTGCCTGTTGATTCGGTCTGATCGGCAACGAGGCTTCAGTCCTACCTCGTCCTACTAGCTCTTCCATTTCTTCGGATGGAATCTGCGTTGCCGTCTGTGAGCAGGTGGTCTCTTTGGCATCACCACCGGTCATCTCTTCACGGCAAGCTCTGGGGCTCGGCCTGGCCGACCACCTCTCGGCCCTCTTGCCACGATATCATTACTTTAGCTAGGTCGCGTTTTGGGCACTATCGTTTTAGCTGTCGCCATATATTGTGGTCCCCCACCACGTTGCACTCATTGTCACCAACCTTGGACGGTTCACAATTTCCTCAACCGCTTAAGTTCCAGTGTGTGCTTGCCGTCGGAATTATCGGCCGCTCTAACGACACGCAGGCTGTCTACCGCGTTTTACTTCATATCCGTCGTAGCAATACGGCGAAGGACACTTAATTTTTAGTTCGGGACCTCCGCTGTCACTACGGTGTATTATGTGAACGTTTCTCAAAGTCCTTGTTTTTGGCTTCCTTTTCCTCCGTCGATAGGGCGTAACATGTAGTCGCTTTCAACTACTTTATTAATGTTACACAGTTACGACATGGGCGCTTCTGGCCTTTGTTGCTTCTGCTCCCTAAAACAAATACATCCAGGCCCTCCGTGTAAGGTAGCGTAAGGCTGTCGCATTGAACGGAGGTGGGTGAAAAATAGGGTTTTACAGCCAACGGCGGAAAAAGTATGGTGTATTTCAATCCTGAATAAATTCAACCCTCTTTCGAAAAAAAGTTGCATTACTTGTTTTTCCAATAAGTCGTACACAGCGAGCCTGCTTCTGAGAGTTAAAAGGTGAAACAGTTACTACAAAGATTATATTAGTACAGTAGTTATTTGTTTAAAGTTAATAATGGCCACAGGAAACGAGATCGTCCGCTCGTAACAAAGTACGCGAACCCACGGTTCTCGTATAGCCATCCGTTCAACATGAAGAATGAAAAAACTTCTTTTTCCCCATATCAGGATAAAGCTCAGCAACCGTGCTGTGTAAAGGAATATTACCTTACGTCATTCTGGCGGCAAAGATACTTCAATCGGGAACCATCAGTACATATTATAAAATAAGTGCATACCGCGTCCCGTCCCCCCCCCCCCCCCCCCCCCCCCCCCCCCGCCCCAATGAACCATGGACCTTGCCGTTGGTGGGGAGGCTTGTGTGCCTCAACGATACACATAGCAGTACCACAACGGAGGGGTATCTGTTGAGAGGCCAGACAAACGTGTGGTTCCTGAAGAGGGGCAGCAGCCTTTTCAGTAGTTGCAAGGGCAACAGTCTGGATGATTGACTGATATGGCCTCGTAACACTAACCAAAACGGCTTTGCTATGCTGGTACTGCGAACGACTGAAAGCAAGGGGAAACTACAGCCGTAATTTTTCCCGAGGACATGTAGCTTTACTGTATGGTTAAATGATGGCGTCCTCGTGTGTAAAACATTCCGGAGGTTATAGTCCCCCATTCGGATCTCCGGGCGGGGACTACTCAAGAGGAGGTCGTTATCAGGAGAAAGAAAACTGGCGTTCTATGGATCGGAGAGTGGAATGTCAGATCCCTTAATCGGGCAGGTAGGTTAGAAAATTGAAAAAGGGAAATGGATAAGTTAAAGTTACAGTGGGAATTAGTGAAGTTGGGTGGCAGGAGGAACAAGACTTCTGGTCAGGTGAATACAGGGTTATAAATACAAAATCAAATATGGGTAATGGTGGAGTAAATTTAATAATGAAAAAGAAAATAGGAGTACGGGTAAGGTACTACAAACATAGTGAACGCATTATTGTGGCCAAGATACACACGAAGCCCATGCCTACTACAGTAGTACAAGTTTATATGCCAACTAGCTCTGCAGATGACGAAGAAATTTAAGAAATGTATGATAATATAAAAGAAATTATTCAGGTAGTGAAGGGAGATGAAAATTTAAGTCATGGGTTACTGGAATTCGACAGTAGGAAAAGGGAGAAAAGGAAACATATTAGGTGATTATGGATTGGGGGTAAGAAATGAAAGAGGAAGCCGTCTGGTAGAATTTTGCACAGAGCATAACTTAATCATAGCTAACACTTGATTCAAGAATCATAAAAGGAGGTTGCATACATGGAAGAAGCCTGGAGATACTAAAAGGTACCAGATTATATAATTGTAAGACAGATTTAGGAACCAGGTTTTAAATTGTAAGACATTTCCTGAGGCAGATGTGGACTCTGACCACAATCTATTGGTTATGAACTGCAGATTAAAACTGAAGAAGCTGCAAAAAGGTGGGAATTTAAGGAGATGGGACCTGGATAAAATGACTAAACCAGAGGTTGTACAGAGTTTCAGGGACAGCATAAGGGAAAAATTGACAGGAATGGGGGAAAGAAATACAGCAAGAGACGAATTGGTAGCTCTGAGGGATGAAGTAGTGAAGGCAGCAGAGGATCAAGTAGGTAAAAAGACGAGGGCTTCTAGAAATCCTTGGGTAACAGAAGAAATATTAAACTTACTTGTTGAAAGGAGAAAATATAAAAATGCAGTAAGTGAAGCACGCAAAAAAATACAAACGTCTCAAAAATGAGATCGACAGGAAGTGCAAAATGGCTAAGCAGGGATGGCTAGAGGACAAGTGTAAGGATGTAGAGGCTTATCTCACTAGGGGTAAGATGGATACTGCCTATAGAAAAATTAGAGAGATCTTTGGAGAAAAGACACTTGTATGAATATCAAGAGCTCAGGTGGAAACCCAGTTCTACGCAAAGAAGGGAAAGCAGAAACGTGGGAGTAGTATATAGAGGGTCTATACAAGGGCGATGTACTTGAGGACAGTATTATGGAAATGGAAGAGGATGTAGATGAAGACGAAATGGGAGATATGATACTGCGTGAAGAGTTCGACAGAGCACTGAAAGACCTGAGTCGAAACGAGGCCCCCGGAGTAGACAACATTCCATTAGAACTATTGATGGCCTTGGGAGAGCCAGTCCTGACAACTCTACCAGCTGGTGAGCAAAATATGAGACAGGCAAAATACCCTCAGACTTCAAGAATAATATAATTATACCAATCCCAAAGAAAGGAGGTGTTGACAGATGTGAAAATTACCGAACTATCAGTTTAATAAGCCACAGATGCAGAATACTAACGCGAATTCTTTACAGACGAATGGAAAAACTAGTAGAAGCCGACCTCAGGGAAGATCAGTTTATATTCCGCAGAAATGTTGGAACACGTGAGGCAATACTGACCCTACGACTTACTTAGAAGCTAGAATAAGGAAGGGCATACCTACGTTTCTAGCATTTGTAGACTTACAGAAAGCTTTTGACAATGTTGACTGGAATTCTCTTTCAAATTCTGAAGGTGGCTGGGGTAAGAGTTTTGCTATTTGGGAAGCCAAGTAACTGACGATTATCGAAGTAGAGAGGATATAAAATGTAGACTGGCAATGGCAAGGAAAGCGTTTCTGAAGAAGAGAAATTTGTTAACAGAGAGTGTAGATTTAAGAGTCAGGAAGTCGTTTCTGAAAGTATTTGTATGGAGTGTAGCCATGTATGGAAGTGAAACATGGACGATAAATAGTTTGGACAAGACGAGAATAGCTTCCGAAATGTGGGGCTACAGAAGATTAGGTGGGTAGATCACATAACTAATGAGGTATTGAATAGGATTGGGGAGAAGAGAAGTTTGTGGCACAACTTGACCAGAAGAAGGGATCGGTTGGTAGGACATGTTCTGAGGCATCAAGGGATAACCAATTTAGCGTTGGAGGGCAGCGTGGAGGGTAAAAATTGTAGAAGGTGACGAAGAGATGAATACACTAAGCAGATTCAGAAGGATGTAGGCTGCAGTAGGTACTCGGGATGGAGCTTGCACAGGATAGAGTAGCATGGAGAGCTGCATCAAACCAGTCTCAGGACTGAAGACCACAACAACCACCACCGCGTTTTTATGTTGTCCTATGCCTTGTTTTCTTTTTAATGGTCACATAACAAATGGAAGTATTCTCCATTAAATTTCGGCCATGCAGCCGCGCAAATAAACTTTCTTCCACTGATACTCCGGACGATACGAGGCCGAAATATCAGTGGAAGAAATTTTATTTGCGTGGCTGAATGCCAGAAATATAATGGACTATTCATTACGCCAGGAAAAGTTGAAAATGCACAAGAACTATTCTTGCTCAGTCCCGTGACTTCTTCACTGTCGAAACAATTTTTGTAACATTGCCCGTTCACTTACGTATTTAAGCACAGTGTAGCCTTTTGCTTTGTCCAGATGCTTTGGAAGCACGCTCGGTACACGTGCAACAGCGTGCGTACGTAATGTTCCAAAACGCAATTCCTTAAATTAACTCGTTTTCCAGGGCTCATAAATCGGGTTTTACTGGTGTTGAAAGCTAGGGAGTGTGTTTCCGATCGCCCATAATCTTGGGACTATTTGAATACCCAACAGAAAATGCTCTTGCCGTAATTGTCCTACAGTTCGGGGTCAAACTTTGAATATTACGCACTTCCTCCACCTTAGGCAAATAGAGCAAATCAGTTGGTTCTTTTTACTTACAGTGTGAGGGTATGATACTTCATGATCGGTTTCTGAGAAAACCCGATAAACATGGTTTTTGAGTACCAAAACAGACGCGGAATCAAAGGCGGTTATTCACAGTAAATGTCTGTAATTTTTACTATGTATTCCAAAGATCCCTATCTTGCACAATCTTGAAAATTTTCTTGAAACTTCATCGGTTTCAGAGATACAGTGGTTGAGTTATCTAACTTGTACACGCAAAATACGCAAGTGATATCTGGTGTGAGGAAAACTTAGCTTTTAAAGTGATACAGTAGAGAGAAATAGGTGGTAAAGTGTCTGTTATCTGGGAACCCCATGTTGTAGTACAGAAGCACAAGCAAAATTTTTGCCCACAGATAATCCGGTCTGAGGTGTAAATTTACAATCTTGAGTTTCAGTTTCGCAGAAGAACAAAAATTTTACTGACCCTTAATGTTCTTTACATATGAGTGACATGCCCTGATGTGGTAGGGCACAAAAAGGAATAAGTGAAAAATGCTCCTAATGGAATCAAAGAAGGTGAATATGTTCCTGTTAAAAGGATTGAGTTAAAAGTGGATACCGGCTGCCTTATTCTATCTTCCTCGGCAGATTAAAATTTTTCTCAAATATTCTGGCATGCAGTCATGACTTTATGCCGAGAGAAGACAGTGGCAGTGGGAAATGAGACGAAAAACTAATAGTGGAAGACAGTACAGTAGGTGTGGTATAAAAAGGGAGAAGACAGTGACAGTGTTGAGAGCGACGGACGCAGTAAGGATGGAACGTAGTGAGACACTGAGCAATGATATGAAAACATTGAAGGATATCGTGTCAGGGAGGGAAGGAATAAAGAGAAGCTGGAAGTGGGTGAGAGCCGATGATAGAGAGAGAGAGAGAGAGAGAGAGAGAGAGAGAGAGAGAGAGAGAGAGAGAGAGAGAGAGAGAAAATATGAATGAATGAATATGAGAATGACAATGAGTTGTGCTGAATGATTGAGAATGGACAAGGGGGAGTGAATGGGAATGAGCGACTTAGAGCGATGGACCAGTGAGTGTGAGCGAGTTACAGTTCGGGGAACTTGTGGGACTGAGGTGAGTTGCCTGCTAAAAAGAGCGCGAATATGTTGGCATGCCAACATTTTTGGGAAAATTTTAAAAGGTGCTGAGCCGGCTGCTACTCCATTTTTCGGTCAGTCAATATGTTGGCATGCCAACATTTTTGGGAAAATTTTAAAAGGTGCTGAGCCGGCTGCTACTCCACTTTTCGGTCAGTCTTTTAGTAAACAGAAGTGTATTTGGGTTTTTCGTGCTCCGACAGGAGCATTTTTGGGGTGGTAATTCCGTACTTCGGTCTTCTGGGGAAAAATATGAAAACGTCATGCAACCTTCGCAATCTCGCGAAAACCTAATAAACAATAAAACAAAAATTAACAAGACATAAAATTCGTAAACTTGATAGGAGCAAAAGCTTCGCAGATTTAACTGCCGACTTTAGCATACACCTGTAACTGCGCGTGTTCTGTGTTTTCACCCTGCCCAAGATTAGTGCTCCACCTTCAACACAATACACTGTCCACCGCGACGTTGGATGCCACCTGGTGGCGTTGCGGGCACTTGACGCGGTAACAAAATTATGTAAGCATAGCGAACACGGTGGACGGCAGATCATCCTAGCGAAGATGTGGGATGCAAATAGGGAAATAGAGGTAAGCTACTTCAACAACGGGAAGATAATTACGCAGAGCCCATGTACGAGTATCTAGAAAACGGCGAGTGTGGTCGAATGTTCACGTGCTACTGTCGTAAGCATCGACTGAAAGAGGTAGTACGGTGAACCTACCACTTGGCGTTAAATGGTTCGACATCCGCGACTCTTCACAGAACGTGGGGTTCGAAGGCTTGTCTGCTCTGTAAAGTAAGATAGATGGCGATATGTGGCCCTCTGACGAAAGAGCACAATGCTCGTACACGCAGAAGTTTTTCGGGGCACCCCGTTCATTGTACAACGTTGAGTATAAAGCTCCGTGAAGACGACGCGCTACTTGTTCACATGTCGACCCAACACTATCGTCAGTTAAGATTGCAAGAGGGCACGAGCCCATCGGGACTCCATTTATGGAAACGTGTCGGCTCTTCGGGCGAAGCACATTTTTGCCACACTTTGTCGATGGTCGCCTCCACAAAAGCACTCGTCTAGGTTAACAGTGGTTCAAAAATTGAGTGCAGCGCGCCACGGACGCAGGATGGTGGGAGCAGTGTTATGCTATGGGAGACACCCTGCGCGTGCATGGGACCTGTCGTAGTAATTGAAGACAAGCTGACAGCTGCGAACCACCTGCATACCTTCACGCTTGATGCCTTCTCCGACGGCGATGTCATCTTTCAGCAGTATAATTGTTCGCGTCTCGGAGCCAGAAGCGTGCTACAGTGGTCTGAGGAGTATTAAAGTGAACTCTCGCTGAGTCTCTGCTACCAAATTCGCCCGATGTAAATCTTAAAGAACCCATCTGGGTCACTATCGGACGCCACCACCGTGTACGCAAATCGGCGAATTACATAATCTGTGCGTGGACATCTAATACCAGATACCTTCAGCAAACTTAGGTGAATCTCGTTCCAAATTCGGACAAACAAGCCACTAAGCAGGTGTTTAAGCTCATCAGTGTAAGTCATCGTTAACGTAACTAACACATTCGGTTCGTGCTCATCGACACGTAAGCACATAACAAGTGCACATCACGAGTACTGTTTCCACTAGAGTAGCTCGAGTGAAACGGGATCTACTTTCAGGTAACCGGGTCTTGTGACCGGCCCTAATCATACAGGAAGGTGGCGACGCCGCAGGCCTTGACAGAGAAAGGCGTCACCTTGAGCAGACACAACTTGATGGACCTTGGCGTTCCCACGCCTTGTGACGATCGCGCGTCTGCCAGATCGCTTCACGCTTGTCTTCTCACGGTGGGAAAAGATAGTGCGATGCCCTCAACGCGTCCACCTTGAGGGTTCAAATTAAAACAGTGCGTGCCAAACAGTCCTACAGATGTAGAATTTATTTGTGGGTGTCAGTTGCATCAATTTGTCATAGCTGCAAAATGACGACTCGAATTATTTACAGAAGAACGGGTCGCAGGTTCGAAACCTGCCTCGGGCATGGATATGTGTGATATCCTTAAGTTGGTTAGGTTTAAGTAGTTCTAAGTCTAGGCGACTGATGACCTCAGACGTTAAATCCCATAGTGCTTAGATCCATTTGAATCATTTGAAGGCTCGAATTCAGGAGGCAGTACAGATCGTACTTCAGAAGAATGAAAATAAGCAAATATAAATTCACTATGGAAGAGTTTCAAGGTACAGTGACTAAATGTATAGCGTTTGTAAATTTGTAGAAAACTTTAGACAGCGATGACTATAGTACTCTCGACAGACTAGACTGCAGTTACCGAATTGAATGATGTGAAAGGGAAAAAGTGGTCGAGAAGAGATCCGCGATGTTATTTAAATTTCAGATTCTGCAAACAGTACAGGGAACCGTAGAGAAATTTCAAAAGGTGATTATAGTTACAGAGGAGGTACAAAAACGTAGCGAGGTGGAGCAGTGGTTAGCAAACTGGACTGGCATTCTGGAGGACGATTTCTCAAACCCGCGACCGGCCATCATGTTTTACGTTTTACGTGGTTTCTCCAAATCGCTTCAGTCAAATGACGGGATGGTTCCTTTGAACGAGCGCGGCCGATTTCCTTCCCTAATCCGATGGGACCGATGACGTCGCTGTTTGGTCCCTTCCGCTGAATCAACCAACGAACCACGGAATAAAAAGTTTTCGCGATGAAATTGCAGTTGTCAGACGGCACAGTTGAACGGAATAGTGCCTTAAAAGGTTCTATGAGATGAACGTTACCGGAATGAAACAAAGGACAGTGAAATGCAGTCCAGTTCAATTATGCGATGCTCAGGAAATTGGGTTAGAAGACACTAAAGCAGCAGTAAATTGGACAGCAAAATAGTTGATCGCAAAAACAGAGGGGATTTAAAACGTAGCTAAGCAATAGCAAGAAAGGTTTCTGCTAACAATATAAATTGTTAGAAAGTCTTCCGAAGTTGGTGTGCGTGAAGTGAAGCCTGGTACAATACCGAAACATCTACGATAGACAATTCAATTAAGAAAAGAATGTATTAAGGTGGCAGAAGCCATAGGATACTTGCTAATATCGTGTCGGACCTTCCTTTGCCACGTCTTGTGCAGCAGCTAGACGTTTCGTGGACTAAAGCCTTCAGAAATAATTTGCAGAAATATTGGCCCATGCTTCCTCTGTAGCCGTCCATAGTTGCAAAAGAGTTGCCGGTGCAGGACTTTGTGCACGAACTGATCTATAGATTGCGTGTCCGATAAATGTTCGATGATTCATGTCGGGCAACCTGGGTGGACGAATCATCCGCTCGAAGTGCCCAGTGTTCTTTAAACTAATTGCCAACAATTGTGGCCCGGTGACAAGTTCGGGAACATGAAATCCGTTAACGGCTGCAAATGGCCTGAAAGTAGCAGAACATAACCGTCTCTAGTCAATGGGCGGTTTATTTGGACTAGAGGACAGTCCATTCCATGTAAATGCAGCACACACCATTATGGAGCCACCACCAGATTGCGCAGTGCCTTGTTCACAACTTGGGTTCATGGCTTCGAGGCGTCTGTGCCACACTCAGACCCTATCATCCGCTCTTACCAAGTCAAATCGGGACACATGTGACCTGGCAACGGTTTCCAGTCGTCTAGGGCATACCCGATGTGGCCACGAGCCCAGGAGATGCTCTGCAGGCGATGTCGTTCTTTCAGCAAAGGCATTCGCGACGGTCGGCTGCTGCCATAGCGTATTAACGCCAAATTTTGCCGCACTGTCCTAGAGGATACATTTGTCGTACGGTTATTTCATTAAGTGTTGCTGGTCTGTTAGCACTGACACTGCTTTTTCTTGTTAAGCGAAGACCGTCGCGCACTGCGTTGTCCGTAGTGAGAGGCAACGCCTGTAATTTAGTATTCTCAGCATAGCTTTAACACCGTATCTCGGAATATTGAATTCAGTGAAGATTTTCCAATTGAAAAATCCTATGCGTCGAGCTCCAATTACCATTCCGCTTTGTAAGTTCGTTGATTTCCGTCCTGCACCCATGATCACTGTGGAAACATTTCCACATCAATCGCCTAAGTACAAATGACAGCTCTGTCAATGCACTGCCCTTTCTTACGTCGTGTACGCAATGCTACCGCCATGTGTATATGTGTATACCGCTATCCCATGGGTGTCCCCTCAGTTTAGAAGCTTTCCAAATGTGATGCTACACAAGAATCTTTATTGCTAGATGAATTAACTGCTGAAGACGTCATCTTGTTCCTGGACTTATCCAGTACCTGTGTGGTATGTGGGAGACAACTCCTCGTGCATCCGCCGGTGGGATTCGATCCGGGGCCAGCTCGCCGCCTCGAATCCTGGATGCGGCGTGCTAAAGGATACGGCCATGCAGACGGGCCTAACTATTAAAGAGCTAATGAACCGAACTGCGGAAAACATTTACGGCACAACTTGACTAAAGGGTATCAGTTGATACGACACGCCTGGAGGCATAAAAGAATAGTAAGGTTCATAATGGGTTGGGTTGTTTTTGGGGGAACAGCGAGGTCATCGGTCTCATCGGATTAGGGAAGGACGGGGAAGGAAGTCGGCTGTGCCATTTAAAAGGAACCATCCCGGCATTTGCCTGGAGCGATTTAGGGAAATAACGGAAAATCTAAACCAGTATGGCCGAACGCGGGATTGAACAGTTGTCCTCCCGAATTAGAGTCCAGTGTGCTAACCACTGCGTCGCCTCACTCGGTGTTGATACGGAAGTGTGTGGAGTAATATTTTCTGAGAGCGGTGTTTCAGAGCAGAATGTGGGTTACAGTAGTTTTACGGACGAAGAGGCTTGCACGGAATGGACCAGCATGTACGACTTATCAAACGAGTCTTAGAACCGACGACGACAGGTGTTGATTGGGAACTACAGTTGCTGTAGTTGGCCAGTCTGACAGTTAAGCAACTTGGGCTGGCTCGTAGCACACACATTGCCCCTCCTCTCCCTCCCCCCCCCCCCCCCCCCCCCCCCGACATCAGTCCTCTTCCTAATCCTCATCCTCTTGACATTCCAATTTTGCTTGATTCAGTTACAGAAATTCGGCGTTTTGGAAATTTAAAATACCGTAATTTTCAAGTTCAGAGTGAAAAAGGTACACTGAGGAAAGGGTGCGAGAACTACGAAACCCAAATTCTTGTGTAATGTCAGATGTGCTATGACCCATGCGTCTCGAAGCGATCATAAACGCACTTCCAGCAATAACTCGCAGCTTCATGTCCGCTACACACTTGTCAAACTGAGCAGTCCGTCTCTCTACACTCGTGTTATACCAAACATTGGGGCCTTCCTACACGGCACATCTTCAAACGGGACAATTCTACCCGTGACACTTAAGCGCACAGTTTAGGGATGCCACGAAGAACCTTAAAACTCTAGTCATTTTGATTAGAGAACACAGGTTTCATGTTCTCTCACTATCCTTACTGATAAATGAACTAAACAGTTCATTGATCGGCATGGATTCAACGTAAACCTAGATTTTGTTGACCGCACGCTTCTGAAGTCCGCACATCCAGAACTAGTCCACTGCCTAAACCACTATTTTTTCAACGGGGCATGAGGATCTACCTTCCTTTCGTCAGTTTCTCTCTTTCTCGCTCGGGTTTCCAGTGAGACCTTGAATTGGTATTTTCGTCAAATCGTTCTGCTTTACCAAACTGATAAAATTTTGTATATATTAAAGAAGTTGAAAGCTTGTCGCTTTGAAATTAGGAGTAATTTGTTAGGTCCGGCTTGTATAAACTACTTGTCTCCTGGTAAAAATGGCAATGACTTGCACATTGCTTGAACTACTCTCATTGCCGAAGCACTTCAGACACTTCATTAGAGCCACTTCAATACGCATGACCGACAATTTAGTTATCGTTAATGCCGCAGGAGCGATTTTGTTATCATTATTGAGGACGAACCTGATGTTGTCGGCAGTATTTTAACGCTCTTGCTCGTTACTTAGTTGTGGGCTTCTCGTGCCGCTTATATAGAAACTGCTTACCCCTATGCACACGTTGTGAAATCTAAATAAATAAAAGCGTAAATGTTCGTTCAAAATCTTGTATCTCCGTAAGCTCGTAACAGATTGCTTTGAAATTTTCACATAGTTTCATTCTAATAAAAAATTGTTACCAAAAACCTCAATATACCTTAACGATTTACTTCCAGTTTTTTACACATTACTGTAATAAACGTTTAGACACGTAGACTACATAATTCGGGATATAAACTACTACTACTACTACTACTACTACTACTACTACTACTACTACTACTACGGAATCGGAATTTCTAATAATATAGAAAGCTCAGAGGGGTGGGTGAAAAAGGACATAGAAAATGTTTAGGGGGACGGGAGACAGACCGAGAGCAGGAGATTCGTACATACATATAATTGCTATAATAGGTATTAGAAACGTCTTTCTGTAGCTAGGTACAGTTAGTAAAGTATATTTTCAGTGTGGCTTTCTTGTTCCTCCATCAGTGTGTATAGCTAACACACACAACTGACACTGTGCGTACGGCTAAACAGGGAACAGCAGCAGATCAGAATCTTTCACATTATTCATTGGATACACACCAAATTAATAATAGCAGCAAAAAATCTTCAGAATACTCGCCACATGGCATTTAAAAGTACCTGGAGTCTCTCAGGAGTATTAGACTCCGTAAAATAAAAAATCGAAGCGTTAGAAATGAATGTTGTGGAAAGCCAATTCTTTTGTTTTAGTAGTATCGGAAAAGTGTCTGACCTCCCATGGTTGCCCTGTCTTTAAAGTGTTTGACCTTATTCTGGTTGTGCCATACCTGTTTCAAGTGATATTAAAGTCCCAGCTATTTCTCCCTTGAATGTTTGGCGGGCTTATTTCACTTGCAAACAAAAGCAGAAACTGCTGAAATTCCAGGTCTGGCCTTCTTTTGTCCTGTCAGTAAGTAGGCTACTTTCTTACATTTGGAAAAACTTCCTGTAAGAAGCCTGTCACGATTCAGATTAAGTGTTTGCTCTTCACGTGCCGTGCTGTTAGAAAGAAGTCATGTCGCTGGACCGCATACATTAATTTCATGTAAACGTTTGTCTCAGTGAATACCAGGTGCTTGTCTGACAAGTAGGCATATAGATACAGCTTTATGTAGCAAAACTAGTATACATAGATAACAGCAGAATGTAGATTCTAAAAAGGATATCCTTTATAGTAAAATTTTAAACGCAAAGAGAAAATTACAAACGAGGAGTTCAGCTCTGAACTGGATTAGAGGTCATGAACCTAAGCTGTGTCCCTTGCATTCCTTCTGTTAGTATTTGAAATAGCTGTCTTTATCTAACATTCTTATTCAGGGCAGCTTCACATAACTACAGGGAATGGCTTTTGGATGGTGGCCAGCCTTTATAGTTGGACCGCTTGCCATTGTGTTGGTCACAGACCTGCAAGGTTACAGTGTTACCGCAGCACATTCCAAGTAACATAACACGCTGATAAAACTCGGTCCTTATCTCGCATACCAGATACTACAGGTTTCGCACATGACTACAACGCATCATGCGGCAGCTGTCCCCCCCCCCCCCCCCCCCCCCCAACGACCCGTGTTTTCGCAGGAAGGCGAATGCACAAATGCAACAGTGATTTGGTACCACTGATAAGATACTGACCTGGGGACCGTACTAACTTCGCCTCACCGATTTCATTAATATTAACAGGATATGTAGGGCACAACTAAGCCGTCAACAAAGGTAAACAGGAATAACCAAGTATCAAGTTTCCGAGAAAATTGGGATTGAAATTTTTAAGCGTGCTTACACACTTCGTATCGTCGCACGTGTGTCTTCAGTTTACAGCCGAGCGAGTAAGTGCTTAGTCTCACAAGCGCCTGGTCTGTGGATCGAATCTTCCAGTTGGTATTACCTTTTTTCAGTCACATTTCTGCACCAATTGTCAGTAATATGCTTAAGACATTGATGACTGAGTTCATGAATGAAAGTAAAGTTTATTTTGCAATACTCCAGTGGATTCGAAACATTTCCACTGACTGAATGCCTTGAGAGTCCTGATACTTCCGTGGAAAACACCTCGTTTATTTTGAACGTTAATAAAATTTTAAGAGAAACGTGTTTTATTCAGTAATTACTTAAATTTTCAGTCACAACTAATCACGCAAATCACAGAATCAATAATTATTAGCCTAAAGTCAAAAAGCCGCCATGTTGCTAACAGTTCTTCGCACAGCACTTACTCCCTTCCCGCGCTACACCAGTCTAGAAAGAAAAATGCACTTTCGAATGTGCGCAATAATGTTTCCCATGTTGCTACGATCCTTGACATTCACATTCTCGCTATTCTCAATGGGTTACATTTTGTACTTGTAACAAATATACACACAATAATAAAAAACTGACTGTACTGATTTTATTAAAAGTACTCATGGCCTTTTATTTACGACCTCCTTCAGGGCCCCCCAGGGGGCTCGCGGTCCTTTCGTGAGTACGTGCGTGGCGAGCACGGGGCCCCGAGCTATTGCAGCCTTCCTTCTTTTCCCGGGCTGCATTTCCTTTCCCTTCCCCTCCTTTCCTGTCCTTCATCCTTCCCTCCGACCTCTCCTCTCCCTCTCTTGGTGTCCCTACTTATGGTGTCCTTCCTTATGTTGGCCCTGCTATTCTCCTGGTTCTGTTGACCTTGCAATTCGGCCTTGTTCTGTAATTCCTTCATCCTTTTGGTATTCTCTGGTCCCCTCTGGGGTTTGACCTCCATCACTAAATTTTCTTCCGTAGTGTGAGCCATTTGGGGAAGAGCACCTTACCTAGTGTCTCCGGCGTGTGCCATCATCATTGATTCCATCGTTTCCTTTACGTCGTTGTTTGACGCTAGGGTCCATAGCCAGCACGGTAGCCAGCCCGTGTGGTGGGGTCGCTATGTACCCTTTTGGTTGAGCCCCCTGAAAACACAGGGATCACACGTCTGATACCTGAGCTGTGACCTCCTCATGTAAGCCTAGGAGTGGTTGCTTGTCGTCCTGGAGCATCGGAACTCCCAGCAATGGCCGCCGTGCCAGACGGCCCTTGCTGTGGCTGGGTGGCGCCCATGAGGAGAGCCCCTGATCGGAGTGGGTGGTATCAGGGCGGACACTATGCTCATGAAACGCATAAGAGTCCACAACTCTGGCCGTTCTCCGGCCGTCTCTTTGACTGGAAAAGATTCTTCACGTGCTGCTTCCTCTGCCCCTTCCGCCTTCCCTTCCGTGGCTACCCCCTGGGAGGAGGGCCAGGCTCGTCGGCTGGGGGCGAAACCTTTCCCTCGCTATCTGGTTTGCGCCAGAACTGATGGGGATACTTTTACTCATACGAAACCTATGTTTTTTGTTGAACACATCGAAGACAAGTTTGGCGAGGTGGATTCTATCAGCAAGATGCGGTCTGGGTCGCTGTTGATTAAAACCGCTTCAGCTACCCAGTCTGCAGCTCTCCGTGCCTGTACCCATCTTGGTACGATTCCTGTGTCAATTACCCCACACCAGTCCTTGAACATGGTGCAAGGTGTAATTTTCCATAGAGACCTCCTCCTTCAATCTGATGAGGAACTTCGGGACAATCTAAGCCGGCGGGGGGTTCACTTTGTTCGGCGGGTTCAGAGGGTCCGAAGGACAACCGCGTTGACACTGGTGCCTTTATCTTGGCCTTTGAAGGGGACACCCTCCCTGAGAAGGTCAAGATTATGGTCTATCGGTGTGACGTGAAGCCATACATCCCACCACCTATGCGATGTTTCAAGTGTTTGCGTTTTGGCCACATGTCTTCGCGCTGTTCGCAGGCCCCCCTCTGTGGTGACTGTGGACATCCGTTCCATGAGGGAAGTTCCTGTGTTCCCCCTCCTGTGTGCGTAAATTGTCGTGGAAATCATTCTTCACGGTCACTGGATTGCCCAGTGTATCAGAAAGAGAAAAAGATACAGGAGTATAAGACTCTTGATCGTCTCACCTATACCGAGGCCCGTAAAAAGTATACACGCCTTCATCCAGTGACCCTGACAACTAGTTATGCTTCAGCAGTATCTTCACCCCCTCCTCCTCATTCCTTACCCCAGTCCCAAACCCCTTTCCTCCGCCCTCCCCCTGCGGTTCCCACACCATCCCCCCCGGGCACCGCTTCCTCTCCCCGGCTGGAGAAGTGTCCTGCTTCTTCGGCGTCTGCCGGTCATGGGCGCCCCTCGCGGGATCCCCCTTCCCGGCACCTTCCAGGCCAAAGGTCTGCTGCCACGCGGCCACCACGAGAACCACGGTCTGCGGGCCCTCAGATCGCCCGCTCTCTTTCTGTTCCCGATCTTGCTGTGGCTGGCTCCATTTTGTTGCACAGCCCTCCACGATCCCAAACAGAAAGAAAGAAGAAGCACAAGTCCCGGGACAAGGAGTCTCTGGTATCGCCAGAGGTCTCGTCCCCATCTTCACAACCTAACTCTGACTTGTTATTCATGGATGTCGCCCCCTCCTTGTCGGTGACGGGTGGTGACCCACCGGCATGACTGACATTAGCCTGTTCACCCCCCAATTGACTCATCGTTCTTTGGCTATCCAGTGGAACTGTAATGGCTATTACCGTCACCTACCGGAGTTGCAATCCCTTCTTTCGTTTTACTCTGCGGCTTGTGTGGTTCTACAAGAAACTCATTTTACTGGTGGTCACTCACCAACCCTCCGTGGCTTCCGTGCTTCCTGTCGAAATCGGGTCGGCCCCCTACGGGCGTCTGGTGGAGTTTGCACGTTGGTCCGAACGGACATTGCCAGCACGTGGATTCCTCTCCAAACTACATTGGAAGCAGTTGCTGTTAGGATCCACCTGGACTCTGGAGTCACAATTTGCAATCTGTATCTCCCTCCTGACAGAACTCCTACACCTGCCTCCTTAAGTGCCCTCCTTCAGCAACTTCCTCCTCCCTTCCTTATACTTGGCGATTTTAATGCACATCATCCCTTGTGGGGCAGTGCATTTCCATCTAGTCGGGGTCATCTCATTGACCAGTTTATTACCGACCACGACTTGTGCCTTCTTAACGATGGCTCCCCAACCCATTTCAGTGCCGGTCATGGTAGCTTTTCTGCCATTGATCTTTCTCTCTCTTCTCCCTCCCTCCTCCCTTCCCTAAAATGGTCACCGCACGACGACCTTTGCGATAGTGACCACTTCCCGTTGATTCTCTCGCTCCCTTCCCGCTCCCCCATGGACAGATCACCTCGTTGGTCCTTCCAACGTGCCAATTGGCCTCTGTATACTGCACAGGTCGTTTTTTCTCCCTCATTGTCGGATGGTATTGATGATGTCATACGTGACATGTCTGACGCGATTGTTCACGCTGCTAGCCTTGCTATCCCGCGCTCATCTGGACCATTTCGCCGCCGGCAGGTCCCTTGGTGGAGTTCCGACATTGCCGTTGCCATCCGTGATCGCCGTCGAGCTTTGCAACACCTTAAGAGGCATCCATCCGTTGCCAATCTTATTACCTTTAAACGCCTTCGCGCAAGGGCCCGTTACTTAATCAAACGGAGCAAACGGATGTGTTGGGAACGCTTTGTTTCTTCCCTCGGTTCTGCTGTCCCTCTGTCGCGGGTATGGGCTACACTTCGCTCTCTCCAAGGTTGCCATCGGCAGTCTACCCTCCCGGGTCTTCACCTCCCGGATGGCCTTTGCACGGACCCGTTGATTCTCGCGGAACACCTTGCGACCCATTTTGCAACAGCGTCGGCATCAGCCTCCTATCCGGCTGCTTTCCTTCCCCAGAAACAGCGGGCCGAAGCTTCCGCCTTATGTTTTACCCCCAGCCAGTCAGAATCATACAACGACGCTTTTACTGAATGGGAACTTCTTTCCGCACTCTCCTCTTCTCATGATACGGCCCCTGGCCCAGACTTCATTCATAACCAACTGCTTCAACATCTCAGTGCTCCACAACAGCGACATCTTCTCCGGGTATTTAACCGTATTTGGCTCCAGGGTGACTTGCCTTCTCAATGGAGGGATAGCATCGTGGTTCCCGTCATTAAGCCCGGTAAGAACCCCCTGTTCGTCGACAGCTATCGGCCAATTAGTCTGACGAACGTTGTTTGTAAGTTACTTGAACGGATGGTAGCCCGTCGGCTCACTTGGGTCCTCGAATCTCGGCGTCTGTTGTCCCCTTACCAGTGTGGCTTCCGAGAGGGACGGTCTCCGATCGATCATTTACTTCGCTTGGAATCCGCAGTTCGGCAGGCCTTTTCCCAGCGCCGCCATTTGGTTGCTGTATTTTTCGACCTTCGCAAGGCCTATGATACGGCTTGGCGCCATCATATTTTACTTACACTTCATGAGTGGGGTCTTCGGGGCCCACTCCCGACTTTTATCCGCCAGTTCTTGTTTCATCGTTCGTTTAGGGTTAGGGTTGGTACAGTTTTAAGTTCTCCGCGAACCCAGGAGAATGGCATCCCTCAGGGTTCCGTATTGAGTGTACTTCTGTTCCTCATTGCTATAGATGGACTTGTGGCCTCCGTCGGTCCTTTGGTCACTCCTGCTCTGTATGTGGATGATTTCTGCATTTGGGTTAGTTCCTCTTCGATGGCCGCTGCAGAGCGTCAGCTCCAGGGTGCTATACGGCGTGCCTCTGCATGGACCATCTCACACGGATTTCAGTTTTCTCCTTTAAAATCGCGAGTGGTCCACTTTTGTCGCCGTGTGACAGTCCACCCCAATCCAGAGCTCTATCTCAATGCACAACGATTACCTGTGGTCCCACAGTTTCGTTTCCTTGGCCTTCTATTCGACAACAAGCTCACTTGGCTGCCTCATATCAGACGCCTGAAGATAGGATGTTTCCGTAAACTAAATGTCCTTCGCTTCCTTGCCCACACCTCTTGGGGTGCTGACCGTTCCACTCTCCTCCACCTTTATCGGGCCTTAGTGTTGTCTCGCTTGGACTATGGTTGTCAAGTTTACGGTTCAGCTGCCCCTTCTACATTGCACCTCTTGGATCCGGTCCACCATCGTGGTATCCGTTTGGCCATCGGTGCCTTCCCGACTAGCCCTGTAGATAGTCTCCTGGTTGAGGCTGGGATCCCCCCCCCTTTCCGTTCGGCGCTCCCAGCTTCTGGTTTCGTATGCAATCGCTGTCCGTTCCTCTCCCACTTATCCTTCCTATTCTATCCTGTTCCCTGCCCAAGGAAGTCGCCCACCTGACTCCCGCCCTCGGGCGGGTTTACCGGTTGGGCTCCGCCTAGCGTCTCTTCGCCGTGATTTTCAGCTTCCTTCCTTTTCCTGTATCTCACGTTCCCTCCCCAACACACCTCCTTGGTTAGTTCCTCGGCCCCGAGTTCGGATGGATCTCTGCCGAGGTCCGAAAGATTCCGTTCCCCCGATGGTGTTCCGTTGTTTTTTCCTCCGCATTTTATCTGAGTTTCGGGATGCTGTTGTGTTTTACACTGATGGCTCTAAATCTGCTGATCGTGTGGGCTATGCCTTCACCTCCTCTGTAGGCATGGAAAATCATCTCCTGCCAAATGCATGTGGGGTGTTCACTGCGGAATTGATGGCGGTCTCCCGGGCCCTGGCCTTTATTAAACAGTCCAAGCTCAATCGCGTTTTGTTATGTACAGACTCAATGAGTGGCCTTCAGGCACTTGACCAGTGTTTCTCCCGTCATCCCTTGGTCTCCTCCATCCATGACCATCTCGCTGATCTCCACCATGCTGCTTGCTCTGTTAGCTTCCTTTGGGTCCCTGGCCATGTGGGCATCCAAGGAAATGAGCTTGCTGATCGTTTGGCTGGGGGAGCAGTCACTTACCCCCCGTTCCCTGTCACCCCTCCTGTGGCGGATTTACGGCTTCATCTCAAATCCCACTTTGCGCAATCATGGGCCACATCCTGGGAGGCTACCTCCTTGTCTAATAAACTTCGTGCGATTAAGGTGACACCTGTCCCATGGCGTTCTTCCTTACGCCTCTCGCGAAAGGACTCAACCACCCTCTGTCGTCTTCGCATCGGCCATACCAGGCTGACCCATGGTTTTCTTTTGCGTGGTGAGCCACCCCCACTTTGTGGTTGTGGAGCTTTCCAGTCAGTGGCCCACATTTTGGTGGAATGCCCCCTTCTTTTAGCTCTGCGTACTAAGTACAGACTTCCCTGCACTTTACCCTTAATATTAGCAGACGATTCCCGGATGGTTGAACTGGTTCTCAGTTTCCTCCGTGAAAGTGGTTTTTATTCTCAGTTTTAAGGATTTTCATCTCCCTCTGGAGTAGGGGCAGGGCGGTGAGGGTTGGGATGTCTCCCACTGTAGGCTGTGCTTGGAGATTCCTGACTCCCCTCCCTGGCCATGTTCTATCTTTTTTCCCTTTTACTGTTTTTATCGCCTTTTAGGTTTGTTTAATCCCTTTTACAATCCGCCCTTTTACACTCTGGCGGTTGAACGCTTTTAAATAGCATGTGGTCTTGCTTGTACTGCTTCACAGGTGGGATATTTCCTCTCTTGAGTTTGCCCATTTACTGACTTCCCTCCTTGTGTTTTTATCATTGACGACACAACTGCACTTTTTTTTTTAGCCTTTTACTTTTTACCTTTATCGTTTTTGACTCTTCTGAGCTGTCCCTCTGTCGGAACTGACCGTCTTTGTAACAAGGGACTGATGACCTTGCTGTTTGGTCCCTTCAACCCCAATCAACCAACCAACCAACCAACCTCCTTCAGGGAAACATTTTTCAGGATAAAGGTTAGGAAAATAATAAATTAATCACTAAATACTAATAATTCGAGCAGTCACAGTAAGTGTTAGAATTACGTGGTAATGAAAGATAGTGGCAGCGTAATTCGATCCAGAGGCAGTGCATTCGCTTGGATGCGGGCTGCTTGACTACCAGCCATCTTACAAATTATATGAGCACGCCTAAAATGTTCAGACTAGATTTTCTCGCAAACTGTTGAGCCGTCTCTTCCTATTTACGTACGTTATAGTGGCCCTACAACCCTATCAATACGAATCAAAACGGTGAAGGAAAGTTCGTAAGGTCCACCGCTGTCAGATCTTCAGTGTGGGGACCAGACAAAAGTTCGGTTAATGGAAAGTAGTAGCAGTTTGGTGTTAAATTGCCGTCGTATGCGACTGACAGCAGTAGTAGGAATAGTAATAAGGAAATCCCTGGAAAATATTTGATACACATGATGGGTAAGAATTTTGCCTACTACCTTTCAAAAGTTCGAAAGTAATGTTTACATTGGTAGCATCCAGTGAGTCGCTGGTAATTAATGCTTTGCCTCTTACTGTGACACATTGATTCTAAAAAACACCCCAGTAACTGCAAATTGCGTTGACAACTACATAACACTACATAGCCAAAACATAGATACAAGAATCATTAAACATCTCCCAGGTAAAGAAGTACAGACTGACATTGTCAGATAGCAAAGAACGTGGAAGATAATTTGAATGGATTGGATAGTATCTCACTAAGTTGTTGCAAGTTCCAAGCAATGCTGAGAGAATTAGGTTAATCAACGCGACACTGAGTTATTACTATTAATCTTGCTATTTCGACAGGAAAAACCTTGTCGGTGGCTGAAATGTAGATACGTAGTGTCAATAAGAAAGAGTTGCTAAAAAAGAGACGTCTAATGTATTTTTACATGTAAGGAAGCCATTTGTGAAGATCGTGGATCTTAGGCTTGTACGGAAGTTGAACATGGGCTTTAAATGGTATAGGCAAACACAGAGGGGCCAGAAGCTCCAGAAATGAGAAGCTGCAGATGAACGTAGAGAGATAGAATGGTAGAACGAGTAATTAATGAAAGTCAGAATCGGATTGGGGGAGGAGGCGAGTACACAACTTGACGACACTACAGTAACAACTAACAAGAACCAGTTGCTGTATTGTCCAGCGTCTGTTCTTCGTACCACACTGTTGTCGTCGTCGTCGCCGGTCGAAACACTGGTTTGATGCATGATGCAGCTCCCCAAGCAAGTCCTGTGCAAGCCTCTGCATCCCGTGGTCTCCCTCTACACTTGCCTCCATTACCAAATTGACGTTTGCTTAATCCCTCTGGACGTATCCGATCAATTGATAATTTCATTTGGTCTAGGTCTGCCATGAAATTTTTTCCGTGTTTCAACTAACTACGTTACTTAAGATTGCCTATCTAATCTCCAGCATTCTTCTTTAGTGTCACATTTCATAAGCTTTGAATCCCGTTCTGTTTGTTTCACTTCTGTACAGTGCTATGCTAAAGACAAACGTCTTAAAGAAATAATTTGACAACTAAATTCATATCCAACATTAACAAATCTATCTTTTCTCAGCTGTTTTCTTGCTATTGTCAGTCTGCATCTCTGCTGCGGCCATCAATTTGCTGCCCAAATAGTAAAACTCGTCTACTTGCAGCATCTCAAAGGACTAATAACGATGTAGTTCAGACCCTTTATGTTTATAATCACACTAGTCTCATTTTCTAATCAGATTCCCCCAAGAACGCCTGATTTGACAAGACTACCTTCCCTTATGCTTGGTTTACTTCAGTTTATGTTCGTTTGGTATGTTTTTTTCTTCTCGAGACAGTCCTGTCCATTCCATTCAACTGCTCTTCAAAGTCGCTTTGCCTTTCTGACAGAACTGCAATGTTATCGGCAAACCTAAAAGTTATTTCTCCTTCCTGGACTTTGCACTTCCACTTACTTCAGTTTACATCAGTATTAAGTAACACTGACAAGTCGACAGCAAAGAGATTTTTGGGGAAACTTTAACCATATATTGAAAGGGTAGCCTAATGAGATAGTGTATTTAACGCAATAGACAAACTGAATTCCACCAAGATAGAATTCGAAGCTGCATACGAGATGGATTGGTCCAAAACTCGTATGGCTTGAGCATAACATAATTGGCTCCTTCTGTCGAGCACGAGTTTCACCCCCGCTCGAGAAAATTTAAGCTCGTTGGTGCCAGAGTTCCCCAGTCATACTGTAATTATCGGAGGTGGCTATAGTCATCCGTCAAATCAGTTACAATATTTTTAGTGGTGACGATACATACTGTGAAACAATATTAATGCTTGCGCTCTCTCTCTCTCTCTCTCTCTCTCTCTCTCTCTCTCTCTCTCAAAACCTCCTATAACAGGAATTAGGAATCCCTCTACTGACGAAAATAAATGGGATCTAATGGCAACAAATCCGAGGATGTCCACATTAAGTTTGGTAGGTGGTTCTACCAACAATGATAAGGAAAGTGCATAGGCAACAAGTAGAAAGATTTATATCGTCAGTAAGCTAGATAAAGAAGAGGTAGTATCATATCTCATTGAGGAACTTGAAGCATTTAGCTCAGGACAACAGCATGTATGGGAACAATGGCTCGAATTCAAAAAATACTTGGTCATGCATTGAATAGATATGTACACAATAAAACAGTTACAGGTGGGAGGGTTCCACCGTGCCAGTCACTGTAAGTCTTCTAATGAAAGACTACTGCATATTGGCGTAAAACGAAGGACTAGATTCAGAGATTTTTAGTGAACCTCATTCTTCTGTCAAGAGAGCAATGCGTGAAGCCTTCAGAGACTACCGTAGCAGAATGTTGTGAAATGATCTTTTACAAGACGCAGAGAAATTCTGGTCGTATGCAAAGGCTGTTAGTAGCACCAGTGTTAGTGTTCACTCACTCACTGACAAGACAGGAGCTGAAACAGAGCAGCAAAGCAAAAGCTGCAAGCTCGGCCGCTGTGGCCGAGCGGTTCTAGGCGCTTCAGTCCGGAACCGCGTTGCTCCTACGGTCGCAGGTTCGGATCCTGCCTCGGGTATAGATGTGTGTGATGTCCTTAGGTTAGGTAGGTTAAAGTAGTTCTAAGTCTAGGGGCGGATGACTTCAGATGTTAAGTTCCATAGTGCTTAGAGCCATTTGAACCATTTTTTTGAAAAGCTGAAATGCTAAACTCTGTTTTCAAATGTTCCTTTACAAAGGAAAACCCAGGAGAAATGCCGCAGTGTGATCCTCTACCACTGAAGATATGAGTGAAGTACGTGTTAGTGTCAGTGGTGTTGAGAAACAGATTAAATCGTTAACTGAAAAGACCCAGGGCTTGATGGGGACCCGTATGTCTGTACTGCACTCCCGACTGAGTGAGTCCCTCTTTTAACTGTAAGCTTCCCTAGGTTTATCGAACAACCGTGCTCAATAGTTGGAAGAAAGCAAGGAGGTAGCCGAAGTAATCCACAGAACAACTACCGTTCAATGTCCTTGACATCCATTTGCTGTGTAATCGTAGGACATACTCTAACATGTTAGCCCAAATGTAAAGAGGTGTCTCGAACATAATGGCCTCCATGAGAACCAGCATGCATATCGAAAACGTCACTCACTTGAAGCTGAAATGTTCTTTCATAACATCCTAAAAACCATCGCTCAAAGTAGTCAGGTAGACGGAGTATTACTTGAGTTCCGAAACGCTTTGGATTTCGTACCTCACCTATGCTTATCAGAAGTGCGATTGTATTGGCTATTAAGCGAAATGAATGAATGGATTGAGGATTTGTTGGTGGGAAGGGCGCAGCAAATTACCTTGAATGGAGGCATTGAAAGATACATGAGTAAGCGGGTATGTCCCAGAGAAGTGTAAGATGGAGCCCCAAAAAATACAGGCATTATTTTTAAAAGCTGTAGATTCTCGAACTTTCGCAAAACCACCTTATCCACTTCATACTCTCCATTACAACTATTTGTCTCACCGGTGCTTCAAATGTTTGAAGCGGTTTTGTAGTCATCTTTAGAAATGGCTGACAGCTCCTCCGTCAATTTTTTTTCCTTGATTTCTTCGTTGTTGTCTGCCATCAAACGGGTCTTTCGATTGAACGGAACTCAAAGATAACCCGCTAATCTCTGACTGTTGTTGTGTCTCGCCGGTCTGTGAGCACAAGTTCTCGAATTTTTTCAATATTTTCGTCAGTTCGAGCAGTTCATGGATGTCCAGTACGAGATTTGTCATCAATCGACATGACGCCATTTTTAAACAGATCAAACCACTCGTACACTTGTTTTCTTTTTTTACACAGTGTCGTCTTCGTAAGCTGTTCTCAACATACAAAGTTACAGCAGCACTTTTAACGAGTAGGAAACAATTCAACAGCTGCCCGTTGCTAACTTGAACTTGCCATCATAGAAGCCGAAACAAGAACAAACAGCGCTAGAAAAAACAATCACTGAAGACGAACAGAACAAGGCAGGAACACAAGAGGCTTCACTCAACGGACAGTCCTAACAGCTGAAATGCTTACTACGCAAGCTCTGCCTACGGCAATGTTCCGGTTTTTTCCGATACCCCTCGTATTGGGACCCTTCATATTAATGATGTATACTGACGACCATGCGGACATTACCATTAATAGCAACCTCAGATTTCTCGCAAATTATGCGGATATTTACATCATGAAATACTATCTGAAAGGTGATACATAAATATTGTCAGCCAGCTCTGCATGATTAGAAATATAAAATTATATTTGTCATGAAGGTACAAACATAGTAACTAAAGAGTATAATATCGATGAGTCACTGGGAATTGGGCGTAACACTTTCTAGGGATATTAGATGGCGCGATCAAGTAGGCTCAATCGTAGGTAAAGCAGGTGGAAGACGGCGTTTTCATTGATAGAATACTAGGGAAATGAGTCTACAAACGAGACTGCATAGGAAACTCGTGCTACCTATCTACCTATCCTAGAATATTGTTCAGGTTATGGGACCCATAAAAATTGGACCAGCAGGAGGTACTAAAGGACGGCGCGAATGGTCACAGGTTTGACCTACAGATTCTGAAGAAACTGAAGTGGCAGCGTCTTGAAGATAGGAGTAAACTGTTCCGAGGAAACCTACTTACTAAGCATCAGGAACTGGCTTTAAATGACTGCTTTAAATGACGGCTTTAGGGATACACTAAAACGCCCTACATATCTCGTACTAGTTGCGAGGAGCGTAGTAATAGAAGGCAGAAAGGTGGAAGGAGTATATAGAAGGTTTATACAAGGGCGATGTACTTGAGGACAATATTATGGAAATGGAAGAGGATGTAGATGAAGACGAAATGGGAGATACGATACTGCGTGAAGAGTTTGACAGAGCACTGAAAGACCTGAGTCGAAACAAGGCCCCCGGAGTAGACAACATTCCATTAGAACTACTGACGGCCTTGGGACAACCAGCCCTGACAAAACTCTACCAGCTGGTGAGCAAGATGTATGAGACAGGCGAAATACCCTCAGACTTCAAGAATATAATAATTCCAATCCCAAAGAAAGCAGGTGCTGACAGATGTGAAAATTACCGAACTATCAGTTTAATAAGCCACGGCTGCAAAATAGTAACGCGAATTCTTTACAGACGAATGGAAAAACTGGTAGATGCAGACCTCGGGGAGGATCAGTTTGGATTCCGTCGAAATGTTGGAACACGTGAGGCAATACTGACCTTACGACTTATCTTAGAAGAAAGATTAAGGAAGGGCAAACCTACGTTTCTAGCATTTGTAGACTTAGAGAAAGCTTTTGACAATGTTGACTGGAATACTCTTTTTCAAATTCTAAAGGTGGCAGGGGTAAAATACAGGGAGCGAAAGGCTATTTATAATTTGTACAGAAACCAGATGGCAGTCATAAGAGTCGAGGGGCATGAAAGGGAAGCAGTGGTTGGGAAAGGAGTGAGACAGGGTTGTAGCCTCTCCCCGATGTTATTCAATCTGTATATTGAGCAAGCAGTAAAGGAAACAAAAGAAAAATTCGGGATAGGTATTAAAATTCATAGAGACGAAGTAAAAACTTTGAGGTTCGCCGATGACATTGTAGTTCTGTCACAGACGGCAAAGGACTTGGAAGAGCAGTTGAACGGAATGGACAGTGTCTTGAAAGGAGGATATAAGATGAACATCAACAAAAGCAAAACGAGGATAATGGAATGTAGTCAAATTAAATCGGGTGATGCTGAGGGAATTAGATTAGGAAATGAGACACTTCAAGTAGTAAAGGAGTTTTGCTATTTAGGAAGTAAAATAACTGATGATGGTCGAAGTAGAGAGGATATAAAATGTAGACTGGCAATGGCAAGGAAAGCGTTTCTGAAGAAGAGAAATTTGTTAACATCGAATATAGATTTATGGATCAGGAAGTCGTTTCTGAAAGTATTTGTTTGGAGTGTAGCCATGTATGGAAGTGAAACATGGACGATAACTAGTTTGGACAAGAAGAGAATAGCTTTCGAAATGTGGTGCTACAGAAGAATACTGAAGATAAGGTGGATAGATCACGTAACTAATGAGGAGGTATTGAATAGGATTGGGGAGAAGAGAAGTTTGTGGCACAACTTGACTAGAAGAAGGGATCGGTTGGTAGGACATGTTTTGAGGCATCAAGGGATCACAAATTTAGCATTGGAGGGCAGCGTGGAGGGTAAAAATCGTAGAGGGAGACCGAGAGATGAGTACACTAAGCAGATTCAGAAGGATGTAGGTTGCAGTAGGTACTGGGAGATGAAGCAGCTTGCACAGGATAGAGTAGCATGGAGAGCTGCATCAAACCAGTCTCAGGACTGAAGACAACAACAACAACAACCTAAGATCACACACATCCATGCCCGAGGCAGGATTCGAACCTGAGACCGTAGCGGTCGCGCGGTTTCAGACTAACGCCTAGAACCGCTCGGCCTGCCCGGCCAGCGAATGGAATGTGAAAAAGGCCTACAACTGCTACAACGGAACGTACCTCTGACATCCATTTCATTTGTAGAGTATAGACATAAATAAAGTAGTTACAAAAAGCAGTGCGAAACCTACCTGTTCAAAGAAACCTCCACGACCGAATAAATATTTCGGCAGAATAGTGTGTAAAGTTTCCCAACAAGAATGGGAGAACATTAAGCCGTCTCAGAAACTGGAACGATGATACGGCCATTAAATAGAAAGTCGCATACCTTAAATTTCTGTATAACAAGAGCGCAAAATGAATGAGACTGATAGCAAAGTCCAGCAAGTCTGTAGGTCAGTTAAAAAGGAGATAAGACACCCATTTCAGAAGCAAGAAGCTGTATGCATGGAAGACACGCATTTGCATACAAAATAATATAGTACTAAGAAAATACAAAAGTTAAGAACATTGAAGTGATAAATTCCTGTGGTTAAATTGTTGAAAGCTTTTGACAACTGTACGGAACAAATAGAAACTTGAAATACGTTGTAACACCTGAAAGTAGTGTAGGCAATGGAACTAGGTTACAGGATGTGCTGTGAGAAACGAAGGAAAAGAAAGGAAGATACGAGGAAGTGAGAAATAAGCACCAGCCTGGAAGCTAGGTTTTTACACACTGTCAACAAATACTGAAAATGAAATAAATTTCAAACAACTGGAAATCAGCTACGGCAACACCTGTGTTGAAGAAAGGGGAGAGGAAATGAGACTTACACAGGTATCTCCTTATTCGACGTGGGGTACAAAATATTTTTCAAGATAAGACTGAAAGTAATTGTATAAAGTAACTTGTTGGAGGAGAGATTGGGTCAGAAAGGGTAAGTCCAGTCCAGACATAAATTTTGTAATCAGACAAGTAATTGAACGTGTAGTATGTAAGCAGATTGACGGTCTAGCTTCATGATCAGACCCATTGACAGTGTAAATATAATGTGGGAAATACTGAGGAGCGGCATACATCAATAAAAAGTATTTCACAGAAGTTTCTAAGAGTTAATGAAGCTATGGAGGTCTTCATCACTCGCTACAGTGTTATCCGGCCATTTCAGTGGACTAATTTCTTTTGGATTTTAATCCCAAATACAATAATCGCCTTTTTAGATAAACCTTTTTGCTTTGTTCCTAAAGAAAAAGTCTTAGGAGAACCCAGCAAGAGCAATAACTCAAATTCCGTGTAGCTTCGCTCAGTGGAAGAGGGGTCAACACACGTCTTGGCTTATCCATAGATACTGCAGCGTTTCTGGAAAAAAGTTTCAACGCGTGATACCATCAGACAAAATGGTGGTACTGTCATTAGCGTCGCGGAATCTTAATTTTGCGCCCACCCCCCGCTAAAAACCAGAGTATTGGTTTTTTTCATTTGTATATCCATGTCTGTAGATAACCTCAGGAATGTTTACAGTGTGTATTGATACAACGTTGTCCTTACTGTTCTACTAATTGTATGCCAGATAAATTTAAAAAAGTGAGAATATGCTTTGAAATTCTTTTGGATGATATTCCTGTAGTGCAGCTTGATTCTAATCAATTGCAAGCGCAATTTTTTCGACAGACTGATCCGTTATTCTTTGCCTGTCGCGAAATTGACGACGATCGAGATCTCTCAGCGAAGTTAACGTTCCTTTCCCCAGTGCGATACATACAAATATGGCATTGTGGCAAACCTACCTTCGCGCGATGCTCCTGGTGTTCGGAGTATCCGTGTTTAGATTGATTCTGCTATCGGTATCGACCAAGGAAACGCGCCAAATCTCCCTGAAGCATACACATGAATAAGATATATATGTCTCAGTTACTGCGAAATCCTGCTGTAATTTTACAGTTAACATAATGCCTTGTATCCTACTTTGATCACACACATACGAGTAGTAACCTACAGACGAGGATAGATAAGTGAAACAATAAAAGTAAATAAGTACAGTAATCGGGTTTCGAGCAGGGGACGCAAAATTTAGAACTCGCGAAAGTGACCACTGAGCAACCATTTCATCTGAGGATATTGCGCGGTTAAGGCACAAAAAGTGTCTCGAAAATACCTGTAAAACCTTGACAGTCTAGCATCTTCCAGTAAATACGGATATGGAGTGCTGGGACATGCCGGATCTCCTCCTTAGTCTAAATGTGATTGTTGTAAGATTTGTTTAGGAGCCAAATTTAAATAATAAAACAAAAAGGCGTTTCTCAGTTGCATGTAGCTGCTCACAAGAAGAAACGTAAATATCCTGATCACGTGGAACGTCCTACAGACAGCCGACTCACATCCTCCAGCGAATGAGCTGGTATAGGCTTAAAATTCATCTTCACATTTTGTTAGTCTGCTGTGATTTCCCCCATACGGTGCACTTTGGAGCAGTGCATCTGCAGCCAGACACTGAGCTGAAAGCTTAAGACCTCCCCCGCCTGGCTCCTGTGTTCCGCCGCTTCGCGGTTATCACGATAGGCGTCTGGGTCGGCTCTCACGATAACTGCTTTTATCAGTTGCGACAGCGCCTTCAGTTCTGATCACTGGACGGAACAATCAGTCTCTGCTAAACAAGGCCGTCAGCAGGCGAAGGCTGAACCAGGTAACGAAACTAGCAATACTTGATAGAAATATGACACGCTGTAACATGTGAAACTGCTGTACTTTTCATTTTCCGTGAGACCATCTTCCAGTACAGACTTCAGTTAGTAGGCATGTGCAATATAACAAAAGGCAAGTCACAGGAGCTTCATGTGTTATAAAGCGCCATTTCTAAGATTTCTCAAAGCTGCGGAACACAATCGACGAAAACTGTCATCAGTGGTGATGGAGGAAGGCTTTTTCTGGAATGAGACTGGAGCACTGTGGTAACAATAGAAATTAGCAAAGCGTTTTGTTTGTTTTATTTTAATTTAGCGGAGAAATACAGGCACAACCTCGAAAGCCGAGTAAAATACTCTCGAGGTTAATATGGTTATGGACTTAGTAGTTTCCTTGTGATGACGAACGGACGATATTGCAGTCTTCTACCCGGGTTCCAGACACTTCAGCGTATGAAGTCGTTCATTTATGACCAGTATTACGAAGACGGTTAAACCAACAGGTGTCGTCCCACGGCAGCAGTAATCCAATAACCTAAAATAACGTTTGGCTCTTCATCTGCCCTAAACTGCATTTTCTCATCTAGTCTTATTACAAGACTTCCTGGCTGCGACAGTCCTTAGTTAGACCTACTCAACTCTAGCCGTCCATGAATTGTGGAGAATGGGTTGGATCCCAGAAACATAGTTGCATGCAGGTCCTCAGATTATTTTTGTGGTATTTTATGGTTTTATAGACAAAATTATCAAGTATTTTTGGTTTCCAAATGGTGTATTGAAATGTCCATTGAAACTAAACTCGCCTTGTGTGTGTTTTATCTCCAACTCGACGTCTTGCAGCTGAAACTTTCTGTACTCATCAGAATCACTATAAAGACTAATATTTACGTTAGTCCACCTAATTGTCAGATGAGCGCACGGTTATTTCTTCGTTAAATACGGCTTTTGCTCTTACTATCCAGTTCTAATACGTAATATTCACAATTATAAGTTCCCTTCGTCTTTCTTAGAGGGGACGAAATAGGAGTCACTAACATTACATTCAACAACAGACGTAATAAAAATCAGAGATAGTGCATTGATAATGTAGCTTTCCTTATGCAAGAAGTAATGCCTTTGGTTACTGTACACAACACAGTATCTGACAGTTACTTCCGTAATAAAATGTGGTATTACATCAAGTTAGTTTTCATCGATGATTGTTGATATAGATTACGACTAAAGTTAATTGGACAAGAGAAACTGTATGTAGACACTATATCTGCGGTTACCGAAGCAATTTAGTGGTTTTCCCCACGTATCAAGTAGCGAATCCACTTCAGCTGTCTGTTTCCGAAAGCACTAGACAGTTACAGTGAAAATATTATCGCTGAAGCTCGACAGCCGTTAATGTGCACTCTACCCAGCTAATCTGCAGAGCAACTGGTTTGCTCCTTAACGTGCTGAATCAAGAGTTTTCCTCATTTTACCAAGGTAATGTGCACATTAATGGCATCCGTTTCCCTCAAGTTCAAAATTTTCTCTCTTTTTCCCTTCCCCTCGCCCTCAATTTTTAGTGTGGGTTCGCTAACGTCTTGTCGTCGGCGATTGTTTTTATTTAACATGATTTGCGTCGGGCGCCAGTGCGTGAATTTGTCGTAGTGTTTTAATGACAAAACGAAAAAGTTTCGAGGGAGAAAGAATGATCTCGAGATTATCGAATATTTCAGACGTATATGTTGACTGTACAAGGCTGTGAGAAATTGAACCGTTGTCGGATGCCACAGAAACAGTCAAAAAGTTCGTCCATGCCGAAGAATTGACATATTGTGTTCTCATTTGTCGTTTTACACGGTGAAGGAGACAGAATGATCAAGCAATTAAATTTCTATAAAAACAAAACGTAAGCCCAAATAATTTTTGGATTTGTGTGAGCTTTGTCAACAAAACGCTGCGAAAAAGGGATTTTTGCAAGGCCAGTTATGTCGCATTTCAGTAGCAGATGACGGGTGAATCTCATAGATTACCAATATCAAACAGATGAAAAGTTTTTCTTCTCGTTTACAAAACCCAGGTCACAAAATTTTATTGAAGCCGCCTACGTCTAAACGGGTTGATGAAGCAGCCTTCAACTTCATACTTAGCTCCACTTGGGCGCTCCAAGTATTTTGCTTTTCGATAACGGACGCGAATTCTGTAATAAACTATTATTGTTAAAATGTGTAACAGTCGTGGCCAAAAATCAAAATGTTTAATGGTAAACCTACACACAGCCGAAGGCGAGGAAGGTCAGAACAAGCGAATGAATGCATTGCAAACACCTTAACTACTTGGATGGCTGACAACCACACTAAAAAGTGGAATGAAGAGCTAAGATTTGTACAATACATGAAGAAAATGTATTAAATTCGATAAACATTGAAAACATCTTTAAAAAATTACGTTAACAAAAGAATGTGATTATTGGACCACAGTCAAATTACCTTATCACATGTTTTTTTACATACTCACCTACATAAATATAAGAATTCATTGGTATTAACCTTAAACTGACTTACACCATTGATTGAGGACACAGTTAGGAAAAATAGTTGGTAACACTGCAATTCCAAGGAATCACCTCTGCATGTTGAAGTCACCTATAAGTTACCCTCAATTTCAACAGAATTGTCTTCAGTTTCGTAATGAAACAAAGAAAAGTTTCTAAAAGCAAACGAAGAAGATTTTAGCAGTTTCTAATGCAATGCACCCAAGGTGTCGCTGTGAGAATTAAAGTATCTGAAGTACGCAAAAACTGATTCCCCTCTATTTCAACTGTGGTTCATAGGAAAACAGCGGATGCCTTTTATAAACTTATTACTGAAACTAGTATTTTAAAACAGTTCTACGGAAAACATGTATTCAGTATTTGCAAATATCGATTATAAACGAAAGATGTCTCTGTGTAGAAACATCCTTACGTCACACAATCCCTTGGTACTGGGCAGGGCTTCAGAAAACGTGACTGCAAGTCTAATGTTAAAAAAATGTGTGCTTGTGGCAAAAACCAATTAGTATGTAATTCAAAGTGTTACAAATCATTCGATAGCGGTAATAAGTAAGCTTAATTTTATGTCTCGCAAATTCATTTCCTTAATTGTAATATATTAAACCGCTTGGTTGTTTCTACTGCAATTTTCTAAGTGATTGATTTGACTCTACAACTAACTTGTTTGATCGTATTAATTCCTTAGCTAGCGAAAGCTGAATAACGTTTTGCTAGTTTAAGCGAAGAGAAACTTTGCTGCCGTTCCAGCAAAGATTTTTTTTTTCACTCGGAGTGCTTCATAGCTAATGCACAGATTATCTAGGTAATTTGCAAATCACCTAGATAATTCTAGGAACGAAACAATTTTCGGCACTTTAACGGATCACCGTAGGCAATCTGCAGATCACCTGGAGAATAACTAACTGTACTTTATCGGTTTCAAGTATTTTAAAGTAGTGTTCTGTAGGTTATTGGAAGTTCAATAGCAGAAGTGACAGAGCGCTGGAAAAATCTTTTCGAGGTAGTTTAGTCAGTTATGTATACTGTTTAGAGTGTAAACCTAGTTATCATCGAATCCTAGCATGTGATAACGGAGTGCATTTCGGCATTAGATCCCTGCTTCTTCAACAATTTAGTGGCAGATGAGATTTTGTCTTCAGATGTGTATTGGTAGTCGTGATCTTGTTAAAGGAAATTATCTGGCGGGCATTCAGGACAGTTCTGAAAAACCGACTTCATGTAAAGGGACAACTTCGGCAACGTTCAGTTTCGAATTGACCCTTCGACACATGTTGGACTGAACAGTGAACAAGCCGCGTGCCCATTCGTCACTTGACAGACCCTAGCTTTGCTGAGCTGCTGTAGGAGTCAAGGTTCCTTTTCGCTTCCATTAGCATATAACGCGTCGATTTCCAAAATGAGATTTTAGGTAAACAGTAATCTGTGTGGCGCGAAACTTTTTTCAGCAATTTGTTCGCTCCTCCTTGGTAGAGCTTCGTTGGTACGAAAGAGCCTGTAACAAGCTTTTTAATGTCCCGCCTGTCAATATCACGGTCATAATTAATGAATTTTTTGGTAACAGGAATATCAGCCAACATTTTCATGAGTCATATAGAAAAATCAACATTTGACACATAACAAAAAACTGCATGTAGGAGTACATGTACATGGGTGACGTAATAGGCATAATAAACGAATCTAAATAATAGAATACACAAACTGCACGAAGATACACTGTACACAAAAATCAAAAAGTTTACAATAAAAGAAAAACAAGAAAATACATTAAACTTCCTGGACATGGCCATAATAAGACAATCGCAAACACGCATTTGACACATACAGAAAATCCATAGGAAGTAACACTATCTTAAATGCAAACTCAAACCATTGCTGAATCAGAAATAGGCTGCAATGAGATACATTTTAAACAGGCTCTACACTGATTCCGAAAAAGAGCTGGCCATTATAAAACAAATAGCATTAAAATCTGCTAACTTCAGGACAAGCTAAACAGAAAAATGCACACAAATGATTAGCGTCACTTCGGTACGACGCGAATTTACAGACGCACGGTACTGAGGATTTACGCACACACCCCACCGGCGTATGAAACTTCACTATATGTGGTGCACAGCTTTATGGAGGAGTCGGCACGTATTAGGTGGTGAGATGTTTGCTCCGCTTGGCTACTAAGTTCTGCAACCACTTGTAGTCACAAGTGACATCATCTACTATCAGAGATTTCTTTGGTTTTTTCTGTGGACTCAGACAATACTATCGGAGATACGCTCAAAGTGAAGTGCTAACCTTGACAGGTGAACGCACGTGCTATCACTAACCACTGAATTTGTGTCTCACTCGTGCGCAGATCTGGTAATCTGATCTGCACCTCTAGGGTACACGTCATGCTGACGGAAGTCGGCTCCTTAAATTCATATCTTGCAACAGGCGCACCAGTAATCATGTCACTGCACTGTCGTGCAGCAGAATTGTATTAAACAAGAAAAATCTTACTAGTAAAATTTTGATTTTAAAGTAAATATGGGGCTTAAGTTCGAAAGAGCAGTCTTCGAGCTGATGCCGCATTAGAAGCGGAAATAATGGCGGCATTCCTGAAACATAAATACACTCCCAGATTGCCTTCTCTGTTAAAGCGCCGCTTGCGGGACTGGGACGTACGCCGGCCGCGAATGAAATTCTCCCGGCGTGTTAACGACAGGAGTCTGTGTGCTGGCAAGTCTGAGGGTGGTTCTTGGTCAGTTTCGCACATCACTTGGCTGGTACCCAAATTCCATCTCGGTTAAGATACGCAACATTTAGAAAACATTCGCCCTGCGTGGCTGAAAAGTTTCAGAAATAAGATTTCGAGACGAAGGTGAAGATCGATACAAGCCTTGAATCTGTTATCCTAAATTTACAATCACATGGTTTGGACATGGTCTCTGATAGCAGACGCTATTACGATGTGGACTTTGAAACAAGGTAAAGAAATAACCTTTTTTGATTTAAAGACTCCCGGTTTAAAAATGTTTTTGTCAACATACCAGTTGCATATGTAGTACGCGAGGGCTTCCTAGCTTTTATTGCTTACGAGTATGTAGCTTATGAAGTACTCATACTACAATGTCCAATACTTTGCCCAAGGAGAAGTTAAGCTTTTTGTATGCTCCAATTACTCTCGAGAATTATGCCGGATAAATTCGTAAAAACCTGCTATTTCGACAAATAAATCTGTCAGTTTGAAGGCTCGAACTGGTAAATGCCTTGAAATGAAAGGAGGGGTACCCATCGGGATACGTTTTCGGTCAGCATTTTGTAGAGTTAATCACAGAAGATGATGGTTTGCTTGTTCAGTGGATCATAAATATGTTCTCCCACTGGAAAGTCGAACGAATTAGTTTAAATTTACAATACCCGAAAAAATGACATACTGATAATCTTTTACTAGTCTTTTGCACCAGTCCTTGTTGCCGATAATTATTTTTTTACGCGTAATGATTTACATAGAACTACAGTAAAACTCAGATGTGCATTACCCACATATAAAAAATATGGAGTAGAAGCAGTTGTCTAAGAAATGTAATGATTCCGGTTTGAGTTTGAAGTTTATTTTGGTATGAATCACATTTTTACAAATACTATACTCCAAATAGCAATAATTAGCAATAAATAGCAATTAGTGCAACCATTTTTGATACTGCCGCTAGATAATCGTCGTGTTGAGAAAAACTGCACATAGCTGCGTCAGCTATTCCGACGTCACGTAGACAATTGCTGTGGAGCAGTCACACCCAAGATGTGAAGTAAGATTCTTTCCTGCAGGCGACTGATCGAAGTCGGTTTTCCCTGATAGATCTGAACGTATAATACGATGTACCGAAGACAAACGAACCTGATTGTTGTCCGTAGCAACACAGTTCGGCAACACGGACGGTCTGTGCCGCTATGCATGCGCGGACCCTCATCCCCTCCACGCTTCCCTGTCGCTCCACCTCCTTGAGCGGAAGCGCCATTCTAAGTGGCGCGGAATGTAACAGCACATCACCTGCAACGCCTTTCCTAGGCTCGTAATGATAGCGAAAGGACCTTAGACGACTGTTCAGAGAAGCCCAGATGTCAGTTGGTAAGAGCTGATCATAGGGTTAGATTGTGGAGCAGACCCCACGAAGCCATGGACACAAGTTGTCAACAAGCCACTTTACAAGCTGGTGGTGTCTCCTTACCGGTGTGGGCTGTTTTCAAATGGAATAGACGGCGTCCTCCAATTCAATCCATCACCAATCTAGAAGTGCACAAAACCCTCCACCGGCAACACTCAGCAATTCTGCACGGCTATAGTATGTCTGCAGGAGACTTCTAACTACTTGTCCATGCTACATAGAACTGGTGTACTATACTGGGCAGAAACAGGTCCGACAGGACATTACGAGGTAGCCCATGGCTTTTCTCCTCTGTGTAATATCAACTCTGTAAGATGATGAAGACAATAGCAACTAAAGGTTTAATTTACTTCCATGACAAGTCATTTGAAATTAAACTAATACAAAAGTTGATATTGTTTAACATTTTATGTTCATTAGCTGTAAGTCATGTAATATACATGTTACTTATGATTAGATATTTCAGGTCATTCGTATTATTTGAAAGTTATGATTTTTACAACAAATATAAAACGTTACCCAAATGTAGGATCGAACCTGGATGGCGCAAGTGGCAAGAGTCTCTGCCAGAGGTGCAGCCATTTTGTATAAATGGACCTGTATATGAGTTGTGCGTAAAACGTTAGAGCCCTTTTCTCGGAATTTTCTGGCTAGTACGCTTCATAACCTACGTGGAAGGACACCCTTGGGCTATACTAACAGCCTGCGAAGTCTCAACCCGAACTGAATTTGGGTCAGTAAGGTTCCTTTATTAGAACAAATTATTAAGGAAAAAAAAATTTCTAGAGTTATGGAGGAAAATTTTTCATATTGTTGGGATCGTAATGCATATACCTGGTGGTTTCCTTAACGCCGCACACTCACTACCATCTCGTGTTCAAAGGTCAGAAAGGAGCATGCGAAGGCACTGCCAGCGCTGTGAAAGAAAGTGGATTTTCAGGACTGTCTGAATCGTGCTAAAGGATTGCTTGTCAGGTCGAAGTAACGGGAGATTGTGCGTACACAGTGGACAAAATTTATGGGAGAGGTTGTGCAGTTTGCACATCCGCCCCGTAGTTTTCCAGAACGCTGATAAATTAGCGAGTAACGGAGCGTTAATCGTTAGGCAAACTGACAAATAAGTATTAAAAATAAGATGCTGCAGCAAGTAGTGCCCGTAAATCAAATCGCACGTACGGACATATATTTCGCATCAGCAGTCATCTTTATTGGAAGTAAACCATTTTCAATAGAAACCTAGGACAAACTTTGTTGGTAAAGAGTTCTGGTCAAAGTTCTCGACAAAGAAGTTGAGAAGGTGGTGTAAGACCGTGCGGAAACAGGTTCATTATTAGGTATTCGCCAACTAGCGTGTGAAATGCACACTTCCAAGAAAACGCTGCGGGGAATACTGGTAAAGTGCAATTGCACTTCATCAAAAACGTGTGAAAACAATGACGTCAAACTATTTTAAACCCAAAGTTAAAGTCGTTCAGCTGCGTAATTGATGAGAGTGCGACATTATTTTATGCGCTGTTGTAATGCATGTTTGGTGACGTGCGGTCGTCACTGTGGACATAGCTATGGGTTTAGGTTGTTACGACAAAGCACAAGGTCCAGAACGAATGTTTCGCTCTGCAGCGTAGGGTGGCTGTATGAACAGTTCTGGTAGATTGAAACTGTGTGCTGGACAGAAACTCGACCCCGAGACCTTTGCCTGCCAGATGTGCTACCTGGGTAAGACTCTCTCGACCTGTCCTGACAGCTTTAGTTCCGCCAGCACCTCGTATCTTACCTTCCAAACGCGAAGTTCTCGAGCGTAACTTGCAGCCCTGGAAGAAAGGATATTGTGAAGACATGGCTGAGACAGCCTGTGGCAAAGGTGCCGGGTTAGTCCCAGTCCGACAGTTCTAATCTGCGAGGACGTTTCGAAGTGGAAATTCGTTCCTAATAAACTAGATACTTATTTCCGACCATTTTTCTGTATGGGGAAGCAGTTCAGAATCCCCTGCCCTGGGTGTAATGGAGGCCTTAATGTGTCGGGACAGCCTGTCCACAGATGACAACTCGGTTTTCGGACGACACTCATAGCTTACGGTATCGCTGGGCGCATTCCCACATTCGTCGGGAATAACTTCACGGATTCCGCAAGATGCCTGAGATGATACAAGTAGCCAGGATAAAATACCAGCAGCGAAATGTTGTTTATAACTTCTACGAAAACCTGACTGCAGCCAGAGACACGAAAGAGAAGCTGGTAGTTAAAGGAGTGAGACTGAGCTGTAGCCTTTCCCGAGCGTTATTCAGTCTGTGTGTTGAGCAACCAGTAGAGAAAACAACAAAAAATTAGGGAAGGGAGTTACGGGTAAAGGAGAAGATATAAGTTAGAAGTTTTTCCGATGGCATTATCATTACGTCAGTCGACAAACTTGGAAGGTCGACTGAACAGAATGTATAGCTTCCTGAAAAGTTACGCGATGAACATTAACAAAAGTAAAACAAGGTTAATGGAGAGTAAACAAAGTAAACTGGCCGATGCCAAAAAATAAGGAAATTACGCAGCGAGTAAATGTAGTAGTCTGCTGTTCGAGCAGCAAAATGACGAGCAGTACGGAGTGGCAATAGCGAAAGAGGCTTTACAGAAAACTAACTACGCTATTGGAAAAAATGCAGCTTTTGTATAGGTTTTCAATTGCAACGGTACTTCTGCGTTCTTGTCAATACGGTACCAGAACGTTTAAGTTCTACCACTGTAAAGACGGAAGATCCGCGATTCGGAATGTCAGAACTGTGTAGTAAGTAGCGGCAGGAACCCCACCACAAATTCACGCAGCACTAACACTCCATACCATCGACTCTCGGAGAAAGATTTTAAGTGTTCAACCCAATGGTAAAGTATCGAACTATTTTTCTCCGAATCATACAGTCTGGGGGAAAATAAGAATAATTACTTTTGGAAACCTTTTATCAGACAAAGCATGTTACAATAATAAACTGTTTCGTTTAATAAAACGGCCGCCAGCCCAAATTAGGCACAGTGTCTACACAAAAAGAAGTCGGTTTTCGACACTGAATAAATAACTACTTTCACTTACTTCGGTCACTTGGCAGTAAGTACTATTAATCCCCACTTTGTTACTTACGGAATTTCACTATACACTTTTAATTATTTAAAGAAGACACATGTTTCAACCAGGATACAAAAAATATTCAACTTGTAGCTATCATTCATATGACCAAAACTATTCTTTAACACGACTTGATTTCATTTCTTTAGGACTGTTATTTGTTAACGTTTTACTAACACCAATTTTTTTACTTTTAACACTTGTATTCCACTGATTGAAGACGGATGGTTCATACTGTGATATACTTCTAAATAAAGTACTTTGCCAGTTGCTAATGTCGAAGGTGGCGTGAGGCGGTGCTGCGTAGTAACATTGCGCAGGTGCAGCTCCTGATGTATATAGCTGTCTTCCTCTTGGTGGCGACGATAAAGTTGCAAATTTCTGAGCTATTAATTTATTGCTGTACTGCACCAATCATGTAGAACGCATCAGAGGCCAAAAACCTAGTCTTGCAGGTAAGTTGGGGGCCTCTAGAGCTTGACCAACGTAATGCGTGTTCACCACTTGCAGGGCAGCTACCAACTATATTAGCCACTTGCGCGCCAATTGTCACTCACGCGCCCCACCACCTTTTCCATCCTACCACAGAACGGAGTTCCGTTCTACCTACGATCCCTACACCTTTTCAATTTACACTTCTGCGTACATAAACTCTAAGTATGAACCATCTACAATTGCATGACAGCATATATATACAAAATTGACATAATTACAGTTGTACTTTACATATTACCTAATTATTTACAAAATGTTTTAATACATTTTTTCCACCTACGTCAAAGAGGTTATTTTGACAGATAAACTATACTTAACAAAAGCTTATTCTCGTTGTGTGTTCAATTTTTCAAAATTATTATGGAACAAAAAATTTTAAAATATACAGATTAATGGCAGTATTATATTTACAATAGCATTAAACAATCCACTCAAGTTACTGTTCTAACAGTGTATATGGAGTACACGAGATGATTACATTTACAGATAAATAGCACAAAAAGCAGTTTTGTGGTGCCTGGTATCGACTGATGAGACACCCATATTAGTACGTGATGTAGCTCCCACGGGCGGCAATGCAGGCGCTGCTTCTGGCACCCAGTCGATCGCACAGATTACGAATACCATCATGGGGTACGTTATGCCACGCCAGCTTGACCTGTTCACGTAGTTCGGTAAGAGCTGTTCGTTGACGGATGGCAAGTGTCACTTCCCGTCCCATCATATACCACACCTGCTCGGTTGGGGACAGGTCCAGAGATTGTGCTGGTCAGGGAAGTTGCTGCATGTTGCAGAGCACGTAGTTCAACGGGCAGTGTGTGGACATTAGCCTGATGGAACAAGACATCGCCTTTCTTTTGCAAGGACGTCAGTAGAACAGGTCTAAGAACATTATACGCGTACGGAGCTTAGGTTAGCGTCCCGTCCAGAAACAAAAAACATGAAAGAATGAAACAGCTGGAGCTTATCGCACCCGAGGCCTTAAGTCCTGGGGTGGAGCCAGTGTCTCTTGCACAACTGCACTCTCGAGACAGCGCTCCCAAACTCTACAGCGTACACACAAACGACCGTCAATTGAATGCAGGCGCCGAAGACCACGGTGCGACAACCCATCTTCCAACCCATCGTGTGACAGCACCAGTCAAGCCGTGCATGTCAGTACTGTGCCGTGAGAAGGGCTAGAGGTGTGCGTCGCCGCAGTCCCATTGCTAATAACCAGTTCACAACAGTTCGTGTTGACGCGTCTTGGCCCACAAGCCCTCTTACCTGTGGTTGCTGACGGTTTGCCACTGCTGCCCTTAAAATACGAAGATTCTGACCGGCGTCTGTTGTGTGTGGACGTCCACAACCACATCTACGGGCGTGAGACCACTGATACCAGCATCGTTCCACGACTCACGCAGGAAGGCCAATTTGTATGGAAATCCTCCGAAAAAACCAACCTGCCACTAAGAGGGCCACAGGCCACAGTTTGACCCCTTTCAAACTCGCTCAGTTGGCTGTAGGAAACACTTGTGCGTCTCCGGGGCATGGTTTTCCTGCTTGCTTCATACGTTTGCTCGACACTGAGCCTTCTGGCTGTAAGCATTCCCTGTTAAAAGGTAGACGAGACGGCGCTCTGGTAACTATGCCACTACGCTGTTTGTTGGCTGGTTACGATACAACCATTATCAGCACATCCACTATCCCGGAGGTGGCGTGTGCCATCATCGAATCAAATTAGAGCGCGCCTTTCCAGATGTGCCAATTTTTTCCTGCAGTGCATTTTTACGTGCTTCTTAATGCGGTACTATCAAATTCTGAAGATTTGACAGATCGATCGGATAAGTATTGAATACGTACTGACACGAGCAGGGAGAAATAATTGACAACTTGAGGTATCAATCAAGAATCAGGTAGTGAAATTACCAAGTGTGTTTGAAAAGGGGGCAGGATGTGAAACAGTAGGGGGAGACAAATGATAGACTAAAATACGCAGTTTCAAATGAATGTTGGTTGTAGTAGTTATGCAGAGATGAAGGGGCTTGCACAGGAAAGACTAAATTTGAGGGCGGTTGCACACAAGTCTTCTGACTGAAGGCAAATGCACAACGTTACAAATATCCAGTAGTGAGAGCACACGTTGAACGATCAGTCCACACGGCTGAATGCGCTAACTAAATTTAAAACTTAAAAGTAACAGCAAGAAGAGACCGACGGTACCTTGATGTGGTTTTTATCCTGTACGGACTTACACCGCCTTCTTACCGAATTTGCGGAACACTATCGCCGTAAGAGATGAACGTAAGCCATTGGTGTGATACGCACAGTGTCTTTCGATAGATTCCGTGATGTGACATAATGCAAGTGTGTCGTATGTGTGCGCGAGTCCATTTTTTTGCTACTATCACCAGCCGATTACACACTGTCTCTGCGCCTGGCACGTGCGTAGCACAAAACAATTTGTGCGTCGGCTGTCGGAGTACAGGAGACAGGCGATTCCCGGTCTGTTTTTCTGAGAAGAGGTCTGAATCATCAGGATAGGGAACACTCACAGCACGATGCAAGGTCCTCAGAAGTCGTCGAAAAGCGACAGTGTCTGCTGGAGCGGGCAGGTACAGGAACGAAATCCCACTCGCCAGCTGTCTGGTTTCGTGTTGTCTGCTAAGGTAAGCGAATAATGCGAAATAATCTCGCTGTAATCCTCAAATAATCCTCATACTTCGTGTAATGAAGGACCATGCCTGGATTTAGGCAAGGCCTACCAAGAACAAGGCGACAAATGTTGGGAAAGCCTGTAGGAGAAAGTAGAGCTGCGAAGCAAACCACATTTTGCTCCCCGGTACGACGGAGTCATGCTGTTGAATTTACATGTTCTGTCAACCATTCGTTTTACCTTGTTTCTGAAGTGTGAATTCTTTGTAAGTTGCCACAGGAGGTTTTTACGCATGTAACTATCATCTCGAAGCATCATATTTGATTGCCTTCTTTACCTCATTAAACCTTCGCTATTGTGACATAAAGAGCAGTGATCTTATTTCTGATAAAAAATCTTCAGATTTGTATTTTCCTTTAAAATTTTAGAATACTGGACGTTTCGAGCCCTCTCCTGGTATCTTCAGAACTGTTGCGTTACTCTCGGCTGGCTGAACATTGTCGGAAAACAGGCGTGGGCACTGAATTAGGGCTGACAGCAACAGAATAATGCAAAAAAAGAACGAGGAACCTTTCCTTGCTCTTTAAAGTTACCGTGTAGGAAAAATCTTGGGAATACTGGAGTGAGGACTACATTTTCAAGCCAACACGAAATAAACAGACCTGACTGACCCCTATACAGTCTGTAAAGCAACCTGTTATGGCAAAGTACGAGGGACGTTCAATAAGTAAGTAATGCGTCACATACTTTCCTCGGCCAATTTGCTGTTGGAAAAAGTGCGGAATTTGCTGTTGGAAAAAGTGCGGAATTTGCTGTTGGACATTGTCAAATACTCAAAGTTGAGCCCCTATAGTTTCATAAAGTCCCGATAGGTGGCAGCGCTATACATAGCCTTCAAAAAAGCGTTCCAAGCAGAGCTGTCATCAATGTTCTTTTGGAGAAAAACCAGAGCATCGCAGATATTGATTGGCGCTTGCAAGATGTCTAGATGGAGACGGGGCAGTGAACAAAAGCACGATGAATCACTGGGCGACGCGGTTGTCTTCATCGCAACAAGGTCTCGCAACCTGTATGCAGCTCGTAGTGTAGTGCATTGGTTGCTGCCTCTGGATCACAGGGTCCCGGGTTCGATTGCCGGCCGGTTCAGGGATTTTCTCCGCGGGGACTGGATGCTATCATCATCATTTGGGGAAGTGGTGAGACTGGACAGTACAAAGATTCGGAATTTGTATGGGCGCTGGTAACCATGCAGTCCAGCGCCACACAAACCAAATATCGTCGTCATTGCAAACCTCTCCGATCTCCCACGAGCTGGTCGGCTGCCCACTGCTGTGGCTCCTGGAGTGATGAAATGTGCGGACACTCAGTCGACGGATTCGACACTTTGTCAGCGCTACCAACACAGACGTCGAGCTGTGCAACATTTATGCACCAGTAAGAGGTTGACTTCGATGTCGACCAGATTGTGTTGAAAAATAGTTTCGTAGCCAAAAAGTTCGGAAAAATATGGTGCATTTGAATGCTAAATAAAACTTGCTTTCGGAAGAAAATACATTACTTACTGAACTCCCTGATATACACTGGGAAAACTGGAAGGACAATAAAACAACGCCTTACAGAGCACGGACGCCATCCGCGCTTAGGGCACTGTTTAAACCAGCAGCAAGAATGTGACCAGGTCATCGATTTCAGAGTGCTTGCCAAAGAAAATATAATGCACAAAACCGTCCCCGAGTAGAGATTGTTAGTTACGCACAAATGGTTGCCTGCCACTAGCAGATACATCAAAACAAACTTCTAATAAATAGATGATAGAAAATAAGAAGCTACTGCAAGCAGCAGCGTCGAAACAATAGGTCAGTTAGCGGGCGACAATGAGCAGTCTAGTAGTCCTGGCTGGTTTCTCGTGCGCCACCCTGTATTTGTAGTACGAAAGTCTCGGAGGAAGTCTTGCTGGCTACCCGCCAATTAGGAAGTAAACACCACGGCGTTCGACGTGCAACTAACATGAGGAAGCCACCTTGGCAGCGCAACCATATGCTGATAACATTATTGCCCATAGTTCCCTACCTGCTAACAGTAAAAAAAAAAAAAAAGCGTGGAGAGAAGAAAAGCTTTAAGTGGACGGGACACTTGCAGTATTCAGGCAACCGCACACAACACATCATACAACGTCCTGTAAAACATCCGCGGAAAGGTAGTATTTTAAATTTTTGAACAGGAATATATTGCGGTCTAACAACTCAGAAGACCGTATAATGAATCCTGCAGCCTTTTTTTCTTGATCTATTGGTTCATCGGAGCTGCCAATGTTTCGTTTGCTTGATCCAGTTTAGTGTCTCTTCAACAGTTTGTAGTGCTCCACTAGTGCTCCACTAGTGCTCCACTAGTGCTCCACTAGTGCTCCACTAGTGCTCCACTAGTGCTCCACTAGTGCTCCACTAGTGCTCCACTAGTGCTCCACTAGTGCTCCACTAGTGCTCCACTAGTGCTCCACTAGTGCTCCACTAGTGCTCCACTAGTGCTCCACTAGTGCTCCACTAGTGCTCCACTAGTGCTCCACTAGTGCTCCACTAGTGCTCCACTAGTGCTCCACTAGTGCTCCACTAGTGCTCCACTAGTGCTCCACTAGTGCTCCACTAGTGCTCCACTAGTGCTCCACTAGTGCTCCACTAGTGCTCCACTAGTGCTCCACTAGTGCTCCACTAGTGCTCCACTAGTGCTCCACTAGTGCTCCACTAGTGCTCCACTAGTGCTCCACTAGTGCTCCACTAGTGCTCCACTAGTGCTCACAGGGTCGGTAGGAAGCGGTTAACAGCCCTAGAGAGAAACGCGTGACACTTACTGCAGCACATAACCGGGTTTGATTGGTTTTGGTTACGAAGACGGAAAATGATCATCTTGGTTTCCAACGAAACTCAAAGGTCAGTTTAGGTGACGCATTTGATCTGCCAACCATTTTGCAGTACCAATAATCAAAACAATGGAGCATTTAAGACAGTAGACCAGTGTAGAAACTTTCTTGAGCGAAATTTTATTGACTTAGCGTTCCATCGTATCTGTTTCTGAGATTCATTCATATAAGATGTGCCATAAATGTTAAAATATGTTAAACCCGTGTTTCACTCTGTGGGGATCTGGCGCATCCGAGCGATTGAATGCAACCGATGTAATATTACAATACTTACCGAAGGCATAGGTGTCATGTTTCAGATACTATCACACAGATCGTTAGTATCAAATAACAAAGATTTCTTGTCGTGACATGCTTCGCTAATGATAAGGTCTGAGGGGGCGGCGGCATTCGGACATGCCAGTGGCCTGATTTTCGACTGCATGCCAACGTGAGAGCAAGCATGGTCGTCAAAATACCGGCCGACCAGTCTGACCTCCACAAGGAAGGATCGCCGTATGGTGCATCAAACGCACCAGCACCAGCACCTGCCATGCGACACTCTGCGACGTTCTGTAAACTTGCACCATTGATTGGAGACACTGCAGCAGCCACAGTAGGGAATTACTGTCCCACACTTACTGTCCTTAAAAAATCGCAATACAAAACGGTGCGTTTGGACCGGTGCCGTGTCGGGGAAGCATCGAATGCAGAGAAATGGGATCAAGTAGTGTTCACCGATGGAGTCGCGATTCTGTATAGTCGGTGCAGAATGCAGTGGCCGGTAGATCCGCTGAAGGAAGGGCACACTCGGGAGGGCGGTAGTGGTGGGGGTTACGGGGCAGGCGCTGGAAGTGCCGTTCTAAACAGAAGCCAACCCTCGTACTATTGGTAAATATTGTGGCCCCTCCACGTCCACACTTCGATGGCCACCATTCAAGAACATCTGCCACATCTACTTTAGTTAGCATCTAAAAACAATCCAGCTGAAAATTCAGCGATCTATTTTCTTGCTTGTTAAGTGTTGACAGCTTTCAGTGAAGTATAAAGAGTGACAAATTTTGAGTGTAACCTACACATTTCTCTGGTTTCCATGTTAAATTTTGCTTCTTTTGCCAAAACAGTGTTGACACAGTCTAACCTCACCATGTTATGTAGACGCAATTGCGAGACAATTTTGGAACAGTGCATTACAAAGCTCTTTAGTGAGGAATGGAAGGAAAGGAAGATCAGTAGCTTACGAAAAGGCACAGCCTCAGTTCGAAAAAGTGTAATGTATTCACTCTTCCAAAATCCATAGCATTTCTCACTTCACCGGTTATCGAAGGCCTTTAAAAATTCTTTCATCGAAAAAGTCTGTAGTTAAGAACAACAGGGTACATAATAGTTTTGCATCACAACCACATAGCAAAAAACTCGCCTCCTTAGATAATACCTCCAAAAATCTCCTTTTAATATCGCAAATCATTTACGAAATAGGAGGAATTCTGTGGATATTTCACTCTGGCTTTACCGCTGCCTTGGCGCGATCGCAATTGTGTGTTAAGTCGGATTAATTTTCTCGAGGTTGTTGACAGATAAATATCTCTACCACTCCAAACAAAAATTCGTTACCTAAATTCCACAACATAATTTCGTAATATGCATCAAACGCAAAATCGTAGGGATCTCTTTCTTTGCAAACTCCGAATTTCGCGAAGTGTCCTACTTTATGCAAATACCACAATAACCATGACCTTAAAGAAATGATGGGCACATCATAATGAATCTGACATTTAAAGCAATAAGTAAAGCATAATAGGAAACGTTTTACCGAACAGTTTCTATAAAAATAGTTTGATAAAGAGTGCAAGGCGTGCATCTAGATTCTGTCATCGCTGACCGGCTGAAAGGTGAGGCACTTGACGGCCAATTCTTCCTAACAAATTAACTTGCCAGCGTTTTGGACGAAAACTGGGCACTGCGTCACCGTGCCACCTGCAGGGTAGCAAATGGCGGATGGTTACCCTACAACCGAGCATGACGGATAGTAGATGTGCTGATAATCTCGCGCAACAATATCGTGAGATTTTTCAACTGGACAATAACCCTATGCCTCCGCTTTCGATGATATATTCGACCGCACCCCTCTTCTGTTTCCTCCTGGAGCTCGCTTTCGCCCATTGCTCCGGTGTTGAATTTCACGCTATCTGCCACTTTCCATATTGGTGTGAATCCTTCACCACCTTGGCTTCTTGCGGCCATCCGTGTTCACCTGGGATTTCATTGGTTTCCTAAGGACACCAGATTCGATCTATCGCTGTAAGTTTCTCGACTTTCGCCCGGAACTTTGCGATAGTACCTCAGTGTACGTTCATAGCTCTCGGACTGACCATGGTGTCGGTTGTGTCTGTCATTGGCACCGACAATTTTAGAGTTCGGCTTCGGGAACGCAGCTCATTACTTAAAGCACCTCTTCCCCATATCAGGCTACGCAGTACATCAGGCGACACAGGCTTTTCAATTGTCATCTGCTCAGATTCTCTCTGTTCCTTCGGAGCCTGTGTGTGCTGTCCACAGACCGTACCTTAGTGCAATGGGTTGAAGAAAGCTTCCACTTGCTCATTCTTGACGGAGCCATTGTGACGTTTGTGGGTTCATGATCGTCTGGCGGGAAACGAGGCTGCTGACGTTGCTGCCAAGGCTGCAGTCCCCTTAGCTCGGCCTGCCAGTTCTTCCGTTCCTTCCGATGATCACCGTGTTGCGTCTGTCAGCGGGTGGTGTCACTTTGGCATCATCACTGGTCTTCCCTTCATGGGAACGAACTCAGGGGAAACAATCATCGGCCTCGGCCCTTCCGCCGCGAGATCATTATTTTTAGCTAGATTGTGTATTTTAGCTAGGTTGTGTTGTGGTGATCCCACACGACTTTATGCACATTGTCTTCAAATGTTGACGGTTCATTATTTCCTGACCAAATGCGCTTCTTTAACTACTCACGTCCTAATGTATGTTCGCCGTCTGAGTTACCGGCCGTTTTAGCGAACGAAGCACGGTTGTTGACCGCGTTTTACTTATCCGTCGTTGCAATATGGTGAAGGACGTTTAATCTTAACTTCAGGACCTCCGCTGTCCACATTAGCTTACTAAATACAGCCTTCCGAAATACCTTCACAAAAGACGACGAAGTAAATAGTCCAGAATTCGAATCGAGAACAGCTGCAAACATGAGTAACGTAGAAGTAAATATCCTCGGAGTAGTGAAGCTACTCAAATCACTTAATAAAACAGTCTTCTGGTCCAGACTGTATACCAATTACGTTCCTTTTGGAGTATGCTAATGCATTAGCTCCATACCTAACAATCATACACAACCGCTCGCTCGACGCAAGATCCGTACCCAAAGACTGGAAATTTGCAGTCACACCAATATTCAAGAAAGGCTGTAAGAGTAATTAACTAAATTACAGGCCCATATCGTTAACGTCGATATGGAGCAGGATTTCAGACCATATATTGTGTTCGAACATTGATTACCTCGAAGGAAACGGTCTATTGACACGCAGTCAACATGAGTTTAGAAAACATCGTTCCTGAGAAACACAACTAGCTATTTATTCACAAGAAGTGCTGAGTGCTATTGACAAAAGGTTTCAGATCGATTCCGTATTCCTGGATTTCCGGAAGGCTTTTGACACTGTACCACACAAGCGGCTTGTAGTAAAATTGCGTGCTTATGGAATATCGTCTGTTATGTGACTGGATTTGCGATTTACTGTCAGAGGTCACAGTTCGTAGTAATTGACGGAAAGTAATTGAGTAAAACAGAAGTGATTTCTGGCGTTCTCCAAGGTAGTGTTATAGGCCTTTTACTGTTCCTTATCTATATAAACGATTTAGGAGACAATCTGAGCAGCCGTCTTCGGTTGTTTGCAGATGCTGTCGTTTATCGACTAATAAAGTCATCAGAAGATCAAACTGCAAAACGATTTTTTAAAAAATATCTTAATGGTGCGAAGAGTAGTACTTGACCCTAAATAACGAAAAGTGAGGCCACCCACATGAGTACTAAAAACAACTCGTTAAACTTCGGTTACACGATATATGTCTAATCTAAAAGCCGTAAATTCAACTAAATACCTAGGTATTGCAATTATGAACAACACAAAATGTTGTGGGGAAGGCTAACCAAAGGCTGCGTTTTATTGGCAAGACACTTAGAAATGTAACAGACCTACTAAGCTTGTCCGTCCTCTTTTAGAATACAGCTGCGCGGTGTGGGATCCTTAACAGGTTTGGACTGACGGAGTACATCGAAAAAGTTCAAAGAAAGGCAGCACGTTTTTGTATTATCGCAAAATGTGGGAGTGTGTGTGTCACAGAAACGATACAGCATTAGGGCTGCAAATCATTAAAAGGCGTTTTTCGTTGCAACGGAATCTTCTCACGAAATTCCAATCACTAACTTTCTCCTCCGAATCCGAAAATATTTTGTTGACACCGATCTACATAGGGCGTAACGATCACCACGATAAAATAGGGAAATCAGAACTCGCACGGAAAGATATAGGTTTTCATTCTTTTCGCTCGCTATACGAAATTCGAACAATAGAGAATTTTGAAGGTGGTTCGATGAACCCTCTGCCAGGCACTTAAATGTGATTTGCGGAGTATCGATGTTGATGTACGGCGTATTTTGGGGACCTTTGAGGAATTCCTTGTTTGTAGCTGTCTTTCCTTTTGTCAATTGGGCTTATCGTGTAGTCTCATTTAACTCTTCCCCCCCCCCCCCCCCCCCCCTCTGATCTAAGGTTCTGATACGGGAGCGTATGACCCTAGTTGCTTTTGCGCCCTAAAATAAAACAATGCTGCATACCAAAGTCAAGTTAAAACAGTTATGGGGCGGCCTGCCTCAGCAAACGATAAACCGGCTGTGACGCTCTTCCCGACTGGATTAGTGGATGCGTCCAGGGCGAGGGAGGGGGGGGGGGGGCTTCAACAGCAAGGTCGTAAATGGGCTCATACTTAAAAGGTTTCTGTATATCTGACTATGTTTGAGGTGGTACGTGACATTTCAGCGATTACAGAACAGAAAGTTCCATTCGGTGTCCTTCTAACCTTGGGCAAGCTTCACTTCATCAGGCACTGTATGTTGATAGCCAAATCGCGTCGACAGGACGGAATTCACGCGCTTCAAACATGGAGAGACTTCCCTCATATAGGTTATAGGTGACTGCCGCAACGCTAAAATAGAATATATTTGTGAAACTATGGAAACAACGAATACCTTAAAAACTGGAAATGGCATGCAAGAAGTGTGAATATGGAAGTTTCGTTCATAGTGTTCAGAGGGAGGAGACAGTAAACTACATGCGAGTTACATACGGCTTCATACTCAAGTAGTAATACTTCATCACCCATTCTTCGGTGTTACATTAGTGTGATGTCACGTGAAATAAAAAGCCGACTATTGTGTGTCCATGATCTTTACAACTGTTTGTGCCACAGTTTCCAGTTCATGACTGCTTGTCGGAAGTCGGGCTTACTCACTACGGGAACTGAAAGTACGCCTTGAGTTCACGCTGCTGCAGCTTTCAGTGCCAAGAAATACAAAGGAATTACCAGAAGAAAGTTCTGCAATGTAGGCCTCCTAACTGGAAGACATTCATGTTTGTGAGTAGATACGATAAAATAAATTCTAATTAAAAAAATCAGGAGAGGTGTGCGTAGCAGCATCTGGTGGTAAAGTATTGATGCTATAAACCAGACTGATAATAAATCTGTCCAAAAATTTACTTCCTGTTTATGTGCTTGTATGGGCAGTGAAAGACTGTAATCGTATGTCTTCCAAAAGGAAAGATACCGAAAATGTACAGTAAAATGACAGTAAGTGTTAAATTATTTAAAACATACTATTATCGCTTCTTTGTTAACCTTGATACACGAGAGAGAACTTACATTCGTCGGGAACGTGAGGTAACTCTAGTGGAAACCTGATGCAAGTTGTCTGAACATTGCTATATGTGATAACTTTCTTTTTATTAGTAATGACATTTGGCTGGTACTACATCACGAGCTGCACAATATTTATACCTCTTAAAGCGATATATGATACTTCTATAAGGAGGATAATTTCAAATGGTATCAGTATGCAAGGTGTCTCAGGAAGAGTGGTCAATATTTAGTAAAATGGTAGTAACTCTCATTCGAAGGAAGACAGTGTATTAAATGTGGACACTAAAATGCATACCTTAAGAGCGATGAGCACTTGTTTGTCTTCGCCAATGTGAAAACGAATCCCTCCTACTATAAAGTGGTCCTGTCTAGTAATTTATTCTTATGACCCAAGTTTACTCTACTTTTTTTGCTTCGAATGATCGTTCCTGTCATACTCGGAAAACTGGCCAATTTTCCTGGGAAACTTTGATTTAGTGACTTCAAATGGCGATCTACTACGGAAGCACAGCGAAAACGTGGGTGTAGTTAGCGAAGCGTGTTATCGTCAAGATGACTCTCCCACCTGACTTGGACGTAACTAACGGCATAGTTAGCTTAGTCACGGGTAGCAAAGGCGATTAGCGGTTACTTCGTTAACGTGATGTGCACACAAATGTCACGTTGGACCAAACAGAGCTACGTACGCAGAGGCTTGTTCCTAGAGGCAATTGTGCGAATACCGTGCTGCTGTCTCTTGAATTTCGAGGTTTCAAGAGGCTGTTGCAATTATCTACCTCTCGCAATGTGGATCTAAATGTTCCAAACGGGTACCAACGCAGAGCGTGAATCAGAATTTGTCTTCAAAAAGTAGAAACTGCACAGTCATCAATAAAATCTGTAATACCAGTCGAAATTAACCATATATCAGGGGAAACAGCTAAAGAAGTCACGTCGTTGAAATATCGCGCGAGAACGACGCGAACAGCCGGCAGAAGACTCCATTGTTCAACATGTCAAGTTTTTCTGTGGTTTATAAGACCACAGTTCGACGAATCGCGTAACATATTAAGAATTGGTCTGCTAAGCTGTAAGAATAACTCAACAAATTCAAGAACTACAGCGGTCGTAATGTAGGTTTTCTGTATTTTAGCTGGCATTGTTCGTTCAAGTATTAATAACTTACCACTAAAGCAAAAGTCATTGCTCAGAAAACGTCTGGAAACAGTCTTGTTTGCTCAGTAACATAACATTCCTGCCAACACCTATGGGCTTGACTAGCGTAACGCGAGAACTGGCAATGCTTTAAGCGTTTTGTGACCAGAACCTTGTCAGTTCGCTTTAACCCCTTGTGGTCCAGAGACACGAAAAATGGACGAAGTTCAGAGTTTTCATACAGACTGATTTTTATTAAAATAGGATTTTACCACGTCATTATACACACATTCGAATATCAAAAACATTTTATCTATTAATACATTAAAAAGGTACTGTTTGGCCACGGTAACTTAACTATTTCGCTAGTGCTGCCAAAAGCGGATAAAAACGGCACTACTAGGGAGATCCATTTGTCTCAGAACGCTGCGAACGTAAAGGTGCCGCAAGACGTGAAGTGTTAACGAAAGGCCTGTTTCCACTAGCAAGTAACTTTTGTGAGCACTTGCTGAAGCGTTTACATCAGGACAAAAACTTAAGTTCACTTCATGAAGAAACTGGGGCAAGTTTTTTCTTTTTCAGGAACTTGGTGCAAGTACTCGTTGCAGAAGTGCAGCTATTCTTAAAAACCAGAGCAGTCGCCACTGTTGATACATCATTATTAATGAACAAATATCGTAATGAAACACTCAAAATAACAAAAAGCGCTAGTCATTTTGACGTTACCAATAAACAGTATTCAATCAACTAAAATCAGAAGACTTCACTCTCATTAAAAACCTCGAAGATGTTGCATACAAGTTGCAAGTAGGCTGTTCAGGTTTTTATACTGGTAACGCCACATAGCGGTCTGTATGAAAATCACTGATTGTGCTGTGGGCAGTCTGTGGCTGGTTGGCATTGTTGTAATATTCGCCATTGTAGTGTTGGGCAGCTGGATGTGAACATCGCGTAGCTTTGTGCAGTTGGAGGTGAGCCGCCAGCAGTGGCAGATATGGGGAGAGAGATGGCAGTCTTAAAAGCGGACGATCTGGACGTGTGTGCGCCAGAAAGAGTAAATTTGTAATACTGGATATCATGAACTGGTAGAACTTTTGAACACAATTAAGGTAAATACATTGTTTGTTCTCCATCAAAAGCTATTTGCTAACTGTGCCTATCAGTAGTTAGTGCCTTCAGTAGTTTGAATCTTATATTTAGCTGGCAGTAGTGGCGCTCACTATATTGCAGTAGTTAGAGTAACGAAGATTTTTGTGAGGTAAGTGATTTGTGAAAGGTATTGATTAATGTTAGTCAGGGCCATTCTTTTGTAGGGATTATTGAAAGTCAGATTGCGTTGCGCTAAGAACATTGTGTGCCAGTTTAGCGTTGATCAGAATAGGTAAAGAGCGAATTGTCTGAGTATGTTAAGTTCTGCTCAGCTGTTTGAAAATCAGCACAGTAATTCATTAATTTTTTTGAGGGGACGTTTCAAAGTTTCGAACACCATTGTCTATTGTATGGGTATTTCCTAACAGGAAAAAACAATGCTGCGCGGTATCTCACCAAGAGGCTGACTTTGTTTCTTTTAGATTTTTGCATGCAGTATTTAGTGCTTTCTATCGCAAACGTAATGCGTTTATTTTTTCGCCAACATTAAAAAACATCTAAAATTTGAAGACCCCTGTACTGCCATGCAACTTTCCCTTCTGAAGAAACAAATTCATAGGTAAATTTCGCACTACCTTTACTGGAGCTGCCAGTTACATTCAGAGGTTCCAATGGTATCTTTCTTTCGGCCCTTCTGTCTTTGTGCCATTCTCCTTCTCGACTCTGATATTTTCGGACCGATACTGAAAACAAATGTCTGTAATTTTGATAAAAACTTCCTCGAAATGACAATTTCGGGAAGTACTTGCAGCAAGAACTAACACGAATTTTTAACGTATAGCGCGGAGTGTGCGCCGATTTGAAACTTCGTGACAAAACTGTGTGGTGGACCTGGACTCTGACGCGGGTATCCAGCCTGGCACATTGTTATAATCTGACAGTTTCATCCAAGAAACTTCTTGAAGAGTACGAAACTAGCGGACTTCGACGGAAGGGGGCGGGGAATGCAGATCTAATATTCCACCCAGTTCTGTGATTGTGTATGCGTAATGCGCCATACCAAAGCAGGAAGTACAACAGAATGCTTAATAAATATGACATCAGGATTACGATGTTACAGTGATCGCGAGCAGACGACTCAATGAGAGGGACTGAACTTATACTTGAAATAAAGGAAAACAAACCAGCCGTGAAAGTGTACGTCGTGGATAAAATCGGTGAGAGCATAGCCCACAAAGTAGTCAGTTTACCGCCCTACAATTGTGATATAAATCAGAGGCGGCATGGGCCAAAATAAAATCAGATATGTCACTAGTGACATGTATAAGGAAAGGTTGAAGAATCTTCTTACTGCTGGTTTTTCAGTTACTGTACTGCACTGGAGTGGCAAGGTTACTACAGGAAAGTGTAACAGCTGGATCGATAGTAATGGGCACGAGATGGAATAATGAAAACGGTCATTGATAAAGCTATCACCACCACCTTCCTCAAGCGGTGATGGCGATATTTAATGAAACACGAACTCCATTCATAGCGTCTAAAGTTGTACATCGATCTATTTCAATTTTTCATTATTTTCCGTAAGTAGTAATAAAAAAGTTGCAGATAAAATTATATCATTAAAATGTCAACAAAGTAGGTGACGCCCGATTCAAACTGAAGTGTTCCTTAAGTTAGCAATATTTCCCAGAGTGGCACCTCCGATTTCGTGTTGAAGACAAAACGCAGGTAGCGGTGCCAGCCCTGCTACAAGCGGCCGACGCTGCCTCCCCATCACCGCTCCTCTCCCCTTGGCAGCCCTAATGCGGGAGCACGGGCGTTACCGACAGCCACGGCGCCAGACGTCAACATGGCGTGCATGTCGGGGCGCGGGGTCTTGTCCACACTTGTTGCTAATTGTACACAGTATACAGTGCTGTGTGATACGTAATCAGTTCATATCCTTCCGCATTTAGCATTTCCTTAAGCGCAATATACCTGTAGTACACCATAATCACTAAAGATCCCCCCCCTCCCCAAATACAGTAACACCACTACATTTTTAACACGTAAGTGTTGATATTACACTTGGTGGCAGGTAACGTTGTCAAAGTTACGCCAGATTCCTTCCCTCTTAACACTGACCAAGAGGAATGTGCGAAGTTGTATAGGTCTTACGAAGACCAAAAGCGTTCCACTTCACTTTAAAGCGTCATCAGTGGTCACTAACACATACGAGGTGTGACAATAAAATGAGACTGATGTGGGGAAAAAATGTTGCTTACCATTTTAGTCAGTTTAGTGTTGTCCCCTTCAAAGTACTTACCTTCTGATTGCACACTCTTTCCAGCGCTTGTCAGTGATGGTAAAATTTCTGGAATTCACCTTCTGTAATATCCTTAAAGACATCCGTCACAACTTTTTGGACATCTTATGTTGTTTGAAAATGGTGTCCCTTGACCGCCGTTTTGACTCTTGGAAATACACTCCTGGAAATGGAAAAAGAACACATTGACACCGGTGTGTCAGACCTGCGCAGCATTTGTGCACCGCCGCCGTCAGTCTCAGCCAGTTTGCCGTGGCATACGGAGCTCCATCGCAGTCTTTAACACTGGTAGCATGCCGCGACAGCGTGGACGTGAACCGTATGTGCAGTTGACGGACTTTGAGCGAGGGCGTATAGTGGGCATGCGGGAGGCTGGGTGGACGTACCGCCGAATTGCTCAACACGTGGGGCGTGAGGTCTCCACAGTACATCGATGTTGTCGCCAGTGGTCGGCGGAAGGTGTACGTGCCCGTCGACCTGGGACCGGGCCGCAGCGACGCACGGATGCACGCCAAGACCATATGATCCTACGCAGTGCCGTAGGGGACCGCACCGCCACTTCCCAGCAAATTAGGGACACTGTTGCTCCTGGGGTATCGGCGAGAACCATTCGCAACCGTCTCCATGAAGCTGGGCTACGGTCCCGCACACCGTTAGGCCGTCTTCCGCTCACGCCCCAACATCGTGCAGCCCGCCTCCAGTGGTGTCGCGACAGGCGTGAATGGAGGGACGAATGGAGACGTGTCGTCTTCAGCGATGAGAGTCGCTTCTGCCTTGGTGCCAATGATGGTCGTATGCGTGTTTGGCGCCGTGCAGGTGAGCGCCACAATCAGGACTGCATACGACCGAGGCACACTGGTCCAACACCCGGTATCATGGTGTGGGGAGCGATCTCCTACACTGGCCGTACACCTCTGGTGATCGTCGAGGGGACACTGAATAGTGGACGGTACATCCAAACCGTCATCGAACCCATCGTTCTACCATTCCTAGACCGGCAAGGGAACTTGCTGTTCCAACAGGACAATGCACGTCCGCATGTATCCTGTGCCACCCAACGTGCTCTAGAAGGTGTAAGTCAACTACCCTGGCCAGCAAGATCTCCGGATCTGTCCCCCATTGAGCATGTTTGGGACTGGATGAAGCGTCGTCTCACGAGGTCTGCACGTCCAGCACGAACGCTGGTCCAACTGAGGCGCCAGGTGGAAATGGCACGGCAAGCCGTTCCATAGGACTACATCCAGCATCTCTACGATCGTCTCCATGGGAGAATAGCAGCCAGCATTGCTGCGAAAGGTGGACATACACTGTACTAGTGCCGACATTGTGCATACTCTGTTGCCTGTGTCTATGTGCCTGTAGTTCCGTCAGTGTGATCATGTGATGTATCTGACCCCAGGAATGTGTCAATAAAGTTTCCCCTTCCTGGGACAATGAATTCACGGTGTTCTTATTTCAATTTCCAGGAGTGTAGAAAAAGTCACATGGAGCGATATCTGGTGAATAAGGTGGCTTTGGTAGTACTGAAATTTGTTTTCAGATTAAAAATAGCTGTGCTGCCGGAGCAGTATGGCATCGCCGTTTTTGCACAGATGTCTCTAATAACATAATCTTCAGTTACTATTAGACGAACCATTTCTCGATTGATGTTCAGTTCTTCTGCTATCATTTTCACGCATGATCTTCGATCAGATCATATGAGTTCACGCACCCTGGCAAAGTTGACATCCGTCCGTGAGGTTGATGGTCGTCCACTGCAGTCTTCATCTTACACATTCGTTCTACCTTCACTAAACATTTTATGACAACGAAAAACTTGAGCCCGTAACATAATCTCATCTCCAAAAGCCTTCTGAAGCTTACCGCAAGTTGTCGCGTTTTCACCCATTTTAACACAAAAAGAAATCTCATACTGCTGTGCAATATTACATGGTTCCATTTTCGTGAGTAGACACACGTGTTACTTATTACAGCACAAATCACGACTGACCAGTTGCATCGATGTGCCGCTTAAACTAGAAGCAGCTTATAGACCAAGGTCAAAGATATTATGCCTACACAAGCCTGCAGGGTTGCCACATCTTGTAAAGAAAATGTCTAATTACTTTATTGTTGCACATTGTATAGTGGAAGAAAAGGAATAATGACTTAGACAAGAAACTGTAAGTAACGATAAGAATCAATACTGTTTATAATGGTAAGTTAAAGCACGCGAACTGTTCACAATCCTAGCAAACAAAATTGCAAGAGAAAATCCGTATCGTTACGGATGCTTTATTGTAAAGCAGAACACGTTTGGTCTTCATAAGACTTCCTTTACTGTTGAAAAAGGAAGCATAGTCTACGCAACTTTTATCTACAACTGTGAAAAAGAGACCGAAAAACAAAAATAAAGGAATGTATGACGTAAGAGCTGCTGGGCTGTTGTCACCTTTATTTTTTTACTCCCAACGTGTAGTCCCTAGCTGGACTGTTAGTAGCAGATTGATTCCTTCCGCTGATATTTTGCAAACCGTCCTCCACAGTGCTCGATGGCCCCTGCCAGTCAGTACATGAGACCTGCCTGGTCCTGGTTTAGTTACGTTGGTACCTTCGCTTTACCACTACACAATCACCTCACCAGCAGTCTCCTCGTCCTGCTGCTTCAGAAGCGTGGAAATGTCCCTGATGAGTTCCTTAATGAAGTGGCATCCAACGACTAGTCAATGTTACAAGCCATTGAGCTGTTCTGACCAACCAATTCTGCTGATACTGCGTCTCTATTGACCACAGAATACTCGTCTGCTTTTATACTTGCGGGTTCACGTCTCGTCGTATCTAGTGGTCAATTCGACGTTACAAGGGGTGGTTGGACCTTTTGATCAGTTAGTACATTGGATCTTAAACCATTAGTTATTACTGTCTCTGATTGCACTTCATCCATTTCTGGCTGTTTCACGTGTTATGCTCGCAGTTTCCACGATGATTGTTTCAAACCTTGAAAGCTAATAACAGTATAAGACCTGAGAACTGTTCCGTGCTATGCATTTCATGAAATACTAGTCGGACATCCAGAAAGCTTTTCCTGGTGTTCCTGTTAATCGGCCTTTGACATGGAGCCTAATTTGTTTCACAGCTCTTGCTACGACCAAGAATAGTTCCCTCTCTGGTGCGGCGGTTTGAAAGGGTGTATTACTTTCTACCAAAACCATCTGAACTAGTAGACACACCCTTAGACTGTAATGGTGGTGCACATTCAAAATGCTGTGCAATTGTTCGAAAGGACCTTCTAGCCTCTAGTGTTTCCATAACATAAGGGGCGATCAAAAGGTTTACGTCTCAGGATGTTGCTGCAGCGTATAACGCACCGTAGCGCAACTCAGACGCGGTTACAAAAACACCTACATTCAGGCAACGGATTTAGTATGGCATTTGGTTTTTTCCCCTGTGTGAGCGTGGTAAATGCGGACACTAGAACTATTGCGACGTTATTACCAAATCCATCCAAACAGAATCATCGTGCTGTATTCTGTCCCTAGATGCCGAAAGACAAACACTTTAAACGTTGATCGCAGAATGAAGAATGAGTATAGGGAACCATTCTGTCACAAACGACTGCAGGGGCTGCTGCTTAAAGACAATTCACGTCCGCATATTGCAAAATACCGTCCCCACATCGCAAACGCCTTAACGCAAACTCAAGTGGGAGACATTCGAGCCTTCGACCTACAGTCCTGATCTCTCCCCATGTGATCATCGCGCCTTTGGTCCCGTAAGAACGGACTTGAAGCATCAGATTGCTGTTGGACGAGGATGTGCAGAGAGCAGTTACGGACTACTCCGCACAGTAGAACACGCTGTTCACCAAATGGGCATCATCAACCTACTGCGTCTGTGGGATGATTGCTTCAGCGCTCACGACGGTTTGACGTCATTGGCATATCCATTCTTACAATCCTGCTGGAGTTAACGTAGCGAATAGTGCTCATCGATACATTAAGATGTTCTCACCAAATTTGATGCTCTGAACACCTGATCACTCTTTCAGCGAGACACATACAGTTCATGATATCAGCGGTTTTCTGATTAATACTTTGTTCTTACTCAATACTCAACTCAGACATTTGTTAATAACATTTATTGCTGACAGTACCCACATGCTGCTCACATTTTTCATCTATTTTTAGGCGCCCGTTACGTTTAGATAACATCCTTAGTAGTTCTAAGCCCTTTGTAGCTGCCCACTACTGGCATTTTCCTCTAGATGCGTTAATCTGATGGTAAATTCATTCACATGTCCGTTCCTATTTACGTATCTCCGAATGACGTACCGATGTACTTTAACGTTGTCATTGTGTAGTGATTTCTTGTGTGTGCTAAACTAAAAATACACGTTCGTTACCGAGTAGCATGTGCATTTTTAATATACGGAGCTGCGCCTTTTGTTCAGCGGTGAGTCTGAAGCAAGCAACATTTCGCTTAAAGCGCAGCGCAAAAACTACACGTTCTATGTAGCCAGTCCTATTGTCTGAAGTAAGGTATTGTGATGTTTCTGAAGAGCACGCTGGGTTGTTGGGTGTGGAAGAAATTATATGACAAAGTCGGCTGATTACCTTTCATGTAAAGTTTCAAATTCTGTTTAATCGCTAACTTCGCGAACGGTAGTTGGTTTAGACATTGCCACATTATCGTCTGCCAAAGAAAAAGGTTCATCTGTAGTAAGTGGTTAGTACGTTCATTATCGGATCAAGGATTCTTGATAGGGATTACACAACGTTATCCCTAAGTGTCTTAAGCTAATACAGAGGTGACTTCATTGTCTTACAGAATATCACTGGCCCGTGGTTTTACACGTCAACCATCTCTTTGGTGACAAGTGTGTCGTCGAGACATCGCGGGTCGCTGTGGTAGAAACAAAGCAAACTACAGAAAGGTGTATTATCTGCAACTTGAGCTCATTCCGTGATTGGTATAGCATGAGCACTTAATGTTACAGTACGCTTGTTCGCCCACTGCTTGAATACTGCTCAACAGTGTGGGATCCGTACCAGATAGGGTTGACAGAAGAGATAGAAAAGATCCAACGGAGCGCAGCGCGCTTCGATACAGGATCATTTAGTAATCGCGAAAGCGTTACGCAGATGATAAACTCCAGTGGAAGACTCTGCAGGAGAGACGCTCAGCAGCTCGGTACGGGCTTTTGTTAAAGTTTCGAGAACATTCCTTCACCGAAGAGTCAAGCAGTATATTGCTCCCTCCTACGTATATCTCGCGAAGAGACCATGAGGATAAAATCAGAGATTAGAGCCCACGCAGAAGCATACCGACAATCCTTCTTTCCACGAACAATACGAGACTGGAATAGAAGGGAGAACCGATAGAGGTACTCAGGGAACCCTGCGCCACACACAGTAAAGTGGCTTGCGGAGTATGGGTGTAGATGTAGAAAGGCTGTCCTGTACCGTGGGCTAAAAACGACTTCGCTCGTGAGTGCACCGCACATCGTACGCCATGAGTTTAACTTTAAGCCCCAGTTGCTTGTTTCCTCCATGGTAGATTGCGTAACAGAAAAGCTGAGACCTGTTCCGTCTGCTGCTCCAAATTAGTATTCGAAGCTAGACAGGTCACGATAGAACTCTCCCGATTGACACTTACCGCGGTAGCGTGGAATATGAGCTTCCCAGAAGACGTAAGCAAAGGGAAAGGTAGAAAATATCTCTGCTCAATAGCTTCAACCTCACTTGTGATAGAAAACTCATTTTTGCAGAAACTCTGTCGTTATTTGACGCAGGTCGACAGCTGCTAGCAGATAACGTTGTCTCTCCTTGATGGTTGTTTTGCTTACAGAACACGACCTAATAGCGCTTTATTCAGAACTGATACACAAATCAATCATTAACAAAGTAGTAGCTCCATTGTTCTGGAGGGAATTCCATCCGCATGTTACTAAAATGCACAATAATTCGGCCGGTCATATTTGGCTTAATCAAGAAACGCCAAAATATTTAAGGGACTCCACACGCCGTTTTTTCGAAATCGTTGTGGAGCTTCTGAAGTAAGCAACGATGCTTGGTGATAATGCGCACCTTTGTTCGGAGCTGAAATCTGGACTGTAAAAGTACGGACTAAATCTCATGACAAGTAGTACAGCGTACTTTCAGCGATTTCAATAAGAGAATTAGTAAGTGCGTGTTAGACGAAAAGGTGTTAGCATGAAATAGCGCCGTGATGTCGCGGAAGAAATAGCAGGTTATGCGTGAAACCTATTGGTAAGCCTCGGGCGGTGGTCTGACGTGTGCGGATAACCGGTTGTCGGCCTCAAGTGTGCTTACGTAACACATATGGTCAGACAGCACAAAAAGTGGAAGGTTGTACAGCAAAATATCTATTTTGACAGATACTACAGTTCGATATAAAAATGTTCTTACAAATATCAGCAAAATAATTAATGTTAAAAGCTCGAGTACCTGGAGATGATGTAAGATAGATTTTCTCCGAACTCGTCTTCATTTCTATTCGTGATAGCCTTGCTGTTTTATCGCTCCTATTCTAACAAACATGAGTAGCTCCGCTAATCTTTGAAATTAGGAGGCGATGTTGCTTTAATGATGGTTACTTACCTTGAATTAGAAGATTTCTTCATACTTTGTTTCTTCACTGCAAGTGTCTTGGCTTGACAGGGATTTTTTCGGAATTACTGGAGCCATTAACAATACTTGCAGGTTAGTTTTGAAATAGAATGATCCGTTACAGGCAGACGAAAATTGTATTGATTTACTCGTTACAACTGAAACTCAATTAACTCTTAGTCGCACTTCTACTGCTATTAGTATGTAGATAACGTACAACAATTGATGAGTGACAACTTGGTGTCTTCAGAATGCTTTGTTTCAATATTGGCCTTGTATAGAAAAGTAGTAATTCGTGCTGATAAATACATAAATAATACTTTCTAAAGTAATGAGGAAAAGTTAATCATAAAACTTCAGGGCAACAATGCGTTGTGCAATAATTAGGGAAGTGTTTGACACAATTTTCCTTGCATAATCAGTATATTTTACAGAAGAATTTTTCACAAGCCATACTGAAATTCTTTGTAACGACAAATTTCTACTAAATTAAACATATAACACGTCAGCCTCTGTTGCAAATAGAAACCAATCTTTACCAGGTTTCAGACAAAATAATTTGGCATTCTTCAGAAGCTATTGACGCTAAACTATTGCATGCCAAAGTTTGGCCATGTCAAGTATAAAACTGTAGCAGTGTAGTACCCAGTCATAAATCTGCATTCAGAAAAACAGCAGGCCCCACTGCGCGGACGAGGTCGGTAGGTGGCGAGAGCAGCGCCGACCGCGGCGACAACAGAAAAACATGCTGTTATAATGAAGACAACGCATCACACCGTAACCAAAGGTTTGCTGCTTTCGGACAACACATCCAATAATATGGACTCATACTGATATTTACCGGCGAGCTACAAACATTGCGTGATAACGAGGAGAAATGTGATGAGTCCGGAGCATTAGTGGTACTTCATTACTACAGAACACAACAAATATGGAAACACAAAACTTTCAACGAAAAGTTCGCAAGATTCATAATAGAATTTGGTATCTTATTACAGCATAATTACTAAGACAAAGCACAAAAGGAAAAATCACAAATGCGGTCGAAAGAAGACAAAAACATAGAAACGGCTCAAAGCAGTATGGGGGATTTAACATCTGAGGTCATCAGTCCACCCAAGCATAGAGCTGCTAAAAACGAACTCTGTGTAGACTCTTGCCAAAGCAAACGGGTGGAAAGCACTATCAAAACTTCGTTTCCGACAAGTGTGTCGTTATTTATAAAAATTTTAATACAACAGTGAAATAAGTATTTCGAGATAAAGTTCGTAAAGTGTGGTGAATTCGGAGATAATATGGCTCCAAAGGTTTTGGGTGCAATTATTGGTCAGGATTTTCGTATGTCTTACGTCATTGGTGTGAAAAATGCCGTGTCTGTATCATGGTACAAAATCTACGTTAAACTTTAGACCCCTCCCTCCCCTATAAAAACTAGGTGGTAATTCCATTCGGAGGTCGGAGGAAGGCAACGGCATACCATCTCCAGTAGAACGGTGTAGTAAATCAGTGTCCTGTTTAAACATACCTTAGTGTTAATTACAGCTTTACTTTGTCCTAATTAAGTTCTTAGGCACTTCCTAGTTCAGAGTTTCACTATGGACTGTTACTGTCTGCTTATCGCTGCGACTAAGCTTAAATGCTTCACTGTTGCTATAGTGCTTAAAATATGTTCCCAAGTCACGTTTCGGAGAATTGGCGACACTCTTTGAACTCTGACTCACTGTCGCTAAAAACAAACTTGCAGCTGTGGGAAGAAGCTGAAGTTTTCCTCAAAAGCGTGGCGAAAGGATTGCCTATTACGGAGAACGATTCAGCAGGCTTAGGAGATATTTCAAAAAGTCATTACTTTATTTATTACCCTGATGCGTTCTCCCGATGTGAGAAACGATAAAGCATTGTGATAGTCAGGAATACGGTGTAGGAGTGGGCGCTGCCTATAGATCGTGGGGATTCCCCCTTCTTGTTGCAGTAACCTCTCCCCTCTACCCCCGTCACGGAACAGGGAAGTCCCCACTCTCATATTTAACTGGACCGGGGCGCTCCAGTGTTCTGACTTCACGAGCACCTGGTTGGCCTCTGCCGTGGTGCTCCGTAAGTGGGGGCCCAGCAGATAGGTGGCCCAGACAGTCTGAGTGAATCCCCAGGTTTGTCGCTTTCGCGCAGTACTCCAGAAGTGGAGGGAAGTTCGGCTAGGAGCTGTATATAACGCAACTCCTCTAGCGATAGGGGCAGAGTAGATGTTCCACGACAGTGCGGTGGACTGTGTGTCGTGTAATGCAACGCAATTCTCTTACGTTCACGGTAGGAATTTTCTGCTTCCGCTACTTGTACTGTTAATTCTTAACGTATGCCGTTACGACATAAAACCTAAGCCAGTGCGGGCAGAGTTCGTGAAAATCTTGTCGCCATAGTGTTGTGATTGAGAAAAGATACGAAATGAATTAAGATGAGCCACAGTAGTGGTATCAGCCTGAAAGCGCTATTTTATTCTTCTAGTTTCATTAGTGCCTTTAGCATGAAACCACCGATGTTCTTGCAAAACAGACATCTAATAGCAAACTGAGGTACCTCTACGAACGTGCCGCATTGTTGCAGTCACTAGAGGAACAATTGGCGCGGACATAGTGTTACGCGATTGTAAGAGATTCTCACATGTTTTTTTTTATAGTGCCCACTTTGCCCAGATCATTGACAGTGAAACTGAGTATACGCAGTGTTATTGTAACGATAATTTGGGTTTGTACTTCTGCTGTTATAAGCGATTTCGAAATCACTGGGGCAGTATGTAGTTTTGATATTTATTAAATTTTAGGCCGATTTGTGCTTGAAATTTAGGACTAGTTCCTTTCAGGCATGAGTTCATTGATGTGGGATTATGTCTAGGAAACCACCACCTAAAAAAAATTGGGTGTTACCTTTTGGCAATTTCTTCTTCGTTACTTACTTTGGTAAAGATACTTCGGTGAAAAATTTTAAAATTATTTTTTCGTGTAGTTCGCCTCAGAGTTAAATGTCTGCTAATTAGACTCGAAAGTAAGTAAAACGTACTCTTAATTGTTAATTCTGTGTGAGGGATGCAGAAGACATTAGTTCAAAGAGCTGTTTTTCACAGAAGGCCGAAGAAAATATGGAACTTCACGAGCGCTCCAAAAAGCGAGTCCCTTAACAGGTATAATATAGGGAATGGTAGAGATACACACACACACACACACACACACACACACACACACACACACGGGTGCATCAACAAGGCGTGACAGGGGTAGTTCATGATAATTATAGTTTAACACAAATGCAGATTTTAATCTCATTACTATACTACAGTGGCTCACTCACTTCAACACGGTATTTGTAAGACATCGCATTAAACAAGAAGTTATAATGAAGTCAAATGTTTCCAAACTATATTCCTGGTACCCAGTACAACTGTTCCCTGCAGTTGCCAAGAGAGCAAAAGATGGATTTTTAAAGGTCTTAATATTACGCAGGAAGGAAGCGCGCAGACTTCTGTTTCGATATAGCTTGAATATCATCTGCAGGATTCCGTAGCTGACCACCTCATTCCAAGTGGTCTGAAAATTGTGTGTTGGGTACAGAGCGATGCCTAAGATTAAGATGATTTGCTCAACATATTGAATACATTATAATGTTGCTGAAGTGTTTTATTGATGTGAAACTGTAATTCTGTCAATTATCAACTAAACGCAAAGCAGTTCTTGCTTCATGCACGCAACATTCTTTCTGTTAGAGAGGCAACTTGTAAACTTTCACATTTTGTCTAGGAATGTTTTTTACACAAACCATCGGTTGTGAAATATGGGCTCTGTAGTTAAACATTTATTGCGAAGAACTGAACGAAGCTAATAACTTCAATACTGACGTACATTCATTTTAGTGAGGTATTTCAGTCTGATTAGTTTGCTGTGCTCAGACATGTTTCGTATACAGAACCATAGTTTTCTACAGATTTCTCTCATTCACCTTTACTTTGAAATTTCGTGTCCCGAAGGTCGTCTTATTGGAAGACTTTCTCCGAAATATCCTACTTGCACGAAATACGAGGGTAAGTCAATTATTATCCAAAGTAGTTAAAAGATTTTATTGTAATCAAATAAGAAACTGACAAAAACATTTTTTGACGTAGTCTCCTTGCGTTTCAACGCACATGGTCCATCGTTGTACAGAATTCCTGATGACCTCATAAAAGGTTCTCGGTTGAATTGCGAGCAAGAAATGCACGCTTCTTTCACTACTTCGTCCGAGGAAATCAGCTGCCACTTATTGCCTGTTCTAGTAGACCAAACAAGTGATAGAAGGGGGCAACATCGGGACTATATGGAGGATGATCCAGTACTTCCAATACGAGTTTCTGGAGCGTTTCAGCAGTGTGGGCAGCAGTATGCGGACGGGATTTGTCGTGCACCAACACACCTTTTGACAGCAATCCTCTGCGTTTGTTTCGAATTGCAGGCTTTAGCATCTCACTGTGAAGTACACCGTTTATTTTTGTGCCCCTCTTCCTATAATGTTCCAGTACTAAAATTTGTGCGTCCCAAGAAACCGCAAGCATCAATTTTCCTGCGGACGGTTAGTCGGATCTTAAACTTTTTCTTGCACGTCGAATTTGGATGCTTCCATTCCATACTCTGCCGTTTACTGTCCGGCTCGTAATGATGGGTCAATGTTTCGTCACCAGTAATGATCGTGTCTAAGTAGTTGTCCCCATCGTTTCATAGCGATCCAGTGTGTGTAAGTCTGGTGGATGATTCCGTAGGCAGAAGCGTGACTAATTTGCAGACGATGTGCCACTTGGTCAATAGTTAATCGTCCTTGTAAGAGGATCATTTCACATGAACGCTCAATAGTTTCTTCATTTGTGGTGGTAAAAGGTCGCCCGACTCCATTGTGCGTAACACTTGTCAACATTTTGCAATTTTTCAATCCATTCGTAGACGTTCCATTGTGGCAAAACACTGTTCCCGTACTGCAACGAAAATCTTCGATGAATTTCGGCTCCTGATACGCCTACCGACCATAAAAAAGACAGCGGAGCAGCCATGATTAACAGAACGGCAGCGATAACTAAACTTTTTTAACCCAGCAGCTTACAAATTGCAAAGATACAACAAATAAACAAAGCATGCGTCATCAACGTAAAACGACAGTACTACCGAAATGAAGAAATATATAACTAAATTGCGGATAATACTTACCCTCGTACTTAAATATCAGTTAGTCCAACTGAGGACATTAAAAGAAAATGGAGACATTAATGCTTGTGTTATCGAAAGATGCTCGAATTTAGTTTGCTGTTGGGCATCCACTGTTATTAGCTATATAGTTATCACATAGAGACGATGACTGGAAACGGCTGAAGTCATTATTTGTTTCCTTGTTTTCTCTGTGGATTTCAGCCACAGCAGTAGCCACTGTTCTAGGTATTAGTGCCACTAGCACCGATTCAAACTATACTCGCATGCCACAGGTCGCTACCGAGAAAATAGCACTGTCGTCGTCGTCCCCTGTTGGACAGTATTTCTATTCCAGTCACTTGGAGTGTGCATGATTTTACTTTATTAATTTGTAAGTACTCTAGGAAAATACCTAATTGTTTTTAAGCGGTATGTCTAGATTTTCTTGATACACTATGGTACGCGTGACTGTTTTCGCAACGGACATAACTCTTAGTTGTGGGAACAGCTTTTTCTACCTCTGGAAATAGTTATTCGTAGTTTCGTTTCAGGGCAGTCATATCGGTAAACGTAAACCAGTGATAAGTACTTCTTAGTCATAAGCATTTTGCGTGTGCCCATTGTTAAGTGTTCGACGTACTTTACTTTCTACACTGCTATTTTATACTGGTTAAAAACACCGAAGGTATCGGTTATCTGCAACCGATACTGTACCAGAAGTCTACATCTGCGCAGACAGTAAATCGGTAAGGCTTACTTTCCCTTCCATTTCAATAAAAACTTGATAAAGTCTCAAATGCACTCGTGGATATTTCCTGGTAACGTCCATATCACTACGAGGAAAGTTCAGAGCAAACATCTTCGTCATCTATCTTGACGGAGTAGCCGACGTGTTGGACTCAAAATACACCACGCAGTTTTGGCCAACTGTGACGTCACCTGATCTTCGGAGGTTGTATCCATTCTCTAAGGGGGTGATTGTGTGTATCCGCAGGTTATCGCTGTAAAGTTCGAGCTTACGTGTTGTAGCCGGCCTGTGGGGGCGTGTCTGCTTAATACAGAGCGCACGGCACGTGGAGGGCGACGTTCCCTTTACTCCATATCCGTAATGCTACGTGAACTTCTTTTCGCGTCGTCGACTCTGTAGAGCCTTCTACCAGGGAAAGCAAAGGAGAGGGTGTTGTTTGTGGTGTCCCGTATCCTCTTTCTACAACACAACTGCACTATACTAACAGGATTCTTTATTTATCGGAACAGAAAGCAACTTACCTTTAAGCTAGGCCATGTGTTGTTACATAACTCTTTCGTAATAGTCCACGTTAGCCTCACTAGTGGTGAAGTGCCCCCACCTCCATAAGCACTATACTCTCGTAGCTGGCGACGTGAACTAGCAGACGCCAGCTAGAAAATAGTAGTTGAGCCGACTGCGACTGACTCGGCTGACTGACTGTGACTGCGACAGATAAAGTCGCGACGGAGATTTAAATACTGGCCTTCGAGAGGGCATTGGCGGAGTATTGCTTCCGAGTCTGTCTTTGCTCTCCTGATATGGAGCATGTGTCTAGCGCCTACTATTGACCTTCTCTAGCCATTTTTGCCGACTGCTGTGCTGGCGACAGCTGTACACTAAGTACATGTAGGGAAACTCCTTACTGCCACTAAAAATGTGCTGACGACATACAGTTCGCGAATCCCGTCAGAGAGCAATGCTTTATCAGCTTATACAAACATAGTTTCCATAAATCTCGAAAAGTTATTGAACTATTTCAGATTTTTACATGATAAACTAATAAATGTTCGGAGATATATATATATATATATATATATATATATATATATATATATATATATATATATACTCAGTGTAATCTATTATGTATTACTAAACTTCTGAATTGAAATTGGTGTACCTTCGCAAAAGTCAGAACCAATGCATAAGACCTAATCTTATTCGTCGCATTCCGTTCATACTCAGTGATTCAAATACGCCCTTCCATTTAAGGCGATTGTAGTTTCCGATTCGGCTTGCATTTGCCAAGATTATTAACAAGGCACAGGGCAATCATTTTGTGTGACAGATACTAAACGTCCCATGTGATGTCAGGCACTGCCACTAATAAGCCATAAGGACAACTGTTTTCTGGTAAGACGAACTGCAAGGAAGGAACGCTATGTTTACAAAATTTTAATTTGTTATTAAAGATCAGGTCTTTAGCATTCGGTTCTGACTTTTGCAAAGGGTACACCAATTTCAAATCAGTTTAGTTATACATAATAGAATACACTTGGAGTCCTTTTCAAGTTACCAAAAACTGCAGAACATGGACTAAAATACCTCTAGGTTGTGTCTAATGTAATAGTGGTAACTAACCAAAAAAGTAAAGTTCGCGATCATGTTTGCCAGTCTCCTGCTTTCGCTCATCGTACGATCTAGTACCTTAGTCTCAAACAAGATTTCGTTCGCAAGCATCATGGTAAGGGAGGGGGGGGGGGGGGCGAGAGAAAGCGAGAGGTGATACGGATATAGGATAGGGGAGGAGATCTGGACCGTACACCGAATACACACACACACACACACACACACACACACACACACACACACACACACACACACACACACACACACACGCGCGCGCGCGCGTGCGGATTCAATACATTGCAGGGTTCTCTAGTGTCACACAAAATGTCATTCGATAAGTTTTTATTTACTCATAGTGGCATTCGACAGGTGCGCATTTATCACGTCGAAACGCGGGTAGCACGGAGGAACAGTACAGTATTTTGGTTTCGCTTGGCAGTCGCTGTCATCATAACACCATGCTCCAACAAAAAATCTGAACTTTGCACCACAATTAAAGGTAATTTCCACTACAATGAAAAAGTTTGTGTCGTCTATTCACGGCTTTTTCCGACGGAAATGACGCTGTGGAACATCAGCGAGCTACTTGCCGAAGTTGTAGAAAGGAAGCACTGAGTAACTTGTTCAGTGGAATTTGTTGGTCTTTATCAGATTGAACAAAGCAAAGGCGAGTGCAAACGAGTGTATTGTTATCCACTGTATCATGGTCATGGAATGAGGTAGGAAAAGTTCACGAAAGAAACATATTATATAAAAAGGAAAGCTGTCGCCAACATAAGCACTATGCTGCAGAGACAGTGCTTGGAAGCGATGGAAAGCCCACGTATAAGTTACCAGTCGTTCGTAGTTAGGCTTTGAAGGCCACTTTGGCCCTGTAGTTGTAGTGTGACGTAATGCGTTGTCTTGTTCAGCGTATTTAAATTACGCACTGATTTTCTAGCGTTACGTCTCCCCCACAGCTTCTTTTGATAATTCCGTTCCATTGTACAATTATTAACTCTGTAATAGTTGGAGCTCTACCTCATTGTAGGAAAAATGGATGAGAAGAGTTCTTTTCGATAGTCCTCACCAAAAGGCTAGTTAATACTCGTTGAATTTTAGTTACTTGGAAATCCAACTGTAATAGTCAGTCTGGCTCTCGACTGTACTCTAAAGGGCTGATTTTTGCGCGACCAGCCGAAAGAACTTCCATCTGCAGTTTTCCCGTACAGTTTTCCCCTCTCCGACTCCCTATAGAAATTAATCCACTGTGATGCCTTAACGCACTTAGTAACATGTTGTTATTTCCTCAACTGTTTAAGACGCATTTCTGCCGCTGGGCGTGTACAGCGCAACTCGTTGCCGCCTACGTTGTTGACCTGGTCTGGTCTGTTCTTTTGCAGTGATTGTTTTTGCTGGCTTGCGTTGTTTTTTGTTTTGTTGTTCCGTCTTTTTATGGCGGCAAGTTTAACTGGACAACATGCAGCTGCCAAAAATTTTGGTTTCTACCAGGTAAAAAAGCTGCTGAAACGGTTTCGAAGGGCTGACCGGAGTGGCCGAGCGGTTCTAGGCGCTACAGTCTGGAACCGCGCGACCACTAAGGTCGCAGGTTCGAATCCTGCCTCGCTAATGGTTGTGTGTGATGTCCTTAGGTTAGTTAGGTTTACGTAGTTCTAAGTTCTAGGGGACTGATGACCTCAGAAGTTAGTTCCCATAGTGCTCAGTGTCATTTGAACTGTTTTGAACAGCTTACCAAGAAGACGCTATGGGAAAAACCAAAGTACACGAGCAGTTGACGCGATTAAAAATGGCGACTTAAGGATTGATGACAAACCTCGGCCTGGACGTCTATAAACTGCCCGAATCGACAATATTCAAAAAATTAGAGAGCTGGTACTCAGACTTTCTACAGACGACTGAACAATGGTCAGATTAGTGGGTTATCGTTGAGCCCGCTTCAGCGAGTATTAACGGAAGATTTGGGAATGAAAAGGGTTCCTGCCAAGTTTCTTCATTAGATTCTTACTGACAATCAAAAGGAACGTGGAGTTCAAATAATGGTGTGCTATGAAACAGTAGCATGAAACTGCTTCAGATTTTCTGTCAAGTCATTACTGGTGATGAGGCATAATGCTGTGGCCCAGAAACAAAGCAACAGTCACGCCAATGGAAGACCATATCGTCACCCCGTCCCAAAACAAGTCAAATCAAACTTAAGTGCTGATTTGATTTTTTGATGCTAAGGGCGTAGTACAATTAGTTTCTCACGTCAGACCGTCAAACCTTTTATTTGGAAGTTTTAAGAAGATTGTGTACCTTGTTTGTCCAAAAAGACCCGACTTGAAGCAGAACTTCCCATTTTAGGTAGCAACGAACATTGACACTCCAATGAGGGACTGTGGTCCGTCTTGTTGGAAGATGAAATTCTCAGAAACAACCAACCGAAACATATCAAGGTAGGAGTTACTCTTCAGTCTTCTCAATGAACAACAACGTTTGTCCTTTTCAGTGACATTGCACAAAGAACGTTGACCTACGACAAATCTCGTTCGAGCCGCAATTGCACGAGCATTTTGGCAATTAACCTTTCCAGGTAAATGGAAGTTTGCCGAATATAACAATTTCCGGTCAGTGATCGTTTGTTGGACTAGAGGACGCGATACACTCCATGTAAACACAGCCCATACCATTATGTAGCCACGTACAGCTTGCACAGTGCGTTAACAACAACTTGGGTCCATGGCTTCGTGAGGCCGGCGTCACACTCCGCTCTTCACCACTCGGGTTGGTCGCCTAATGACATAGCTCCGTAACGGCAAATTTCGCCGCACTTTCCTGACTGATACGGTACGTTTGTCGTACGTCCCACATTGATTTCTCCGGATATTTAACACAGTGTGGCTTGTGTTAACACTGACGCGCGCAATCAAGAATGAGGTGCGCAAGGTTCGGTCTTTGGTCCTCTGTTCTTACTATATACATTAACGACTTGCCATTCTATATTCACGAAGATACAAAGCTGGTACTTCCTGCCGATAATAAAAGTATAGCTATCTCACCCAACAGATAAGAATTAACTGGTGAAATTGTAAACGATGTTTTTTCAGAATATCATTAAGTGGTTCTCTGCAATTGGGCTCTGATTAAACTTAAACAAAACACAGTACATTCAGTTCCACAAGGTAATGGAATGACACCGTTCATACAGGGTGTTTCAAAAATGACCGGTATATTTGAAACGGCAATACAAACTAAACGAGCAGCGATAGAAATACACCGTTTGTTGCAATATGCTTGGGACAACAGTACATTTTCAGGCAGACAAACTTTCGAAATTACAGTAGTTACAATTGTCAACAACAGATGGCGCTGTGGTCTGGGAAACTCTATAGTACGATATTTTCCACATATCCACCATGCGTAGCAATAATATGGCGTAGTCTCTGAATGAAATTACCCGAAACCTTTGACAACGTGTCTGGCGGAATGGCTTCACATGCAGATGAGATGTACTGCTTCAGCTGTTCAATTGTTTCTGGATTCTGGCGGTACACCTGGTCTTTAAAGTGTCCCCACAGAAAGAAGTCACAGGGGTTCATGTCTGGCGAATAGGGAGGCCAATCCACGCCGCCTCCTGTATGTTTCGGATAGCCCAAAGCAATCACACGATCATCGAAATATTCATTCAGGAAATTAAAAACGTCGGCCGTGCGATGTGGCCGGGCACCATCTTGCATAAACCACGAGTTGTTCGCAGTGTCGTCTAAGGCAGTTTGTACCGCCACAAATTCACGAAGAATGTCCAGATAACGTGATGCAGTAATCGTTTCGGATCTGAAAAATGGGCCAATGATTCCTTTGGAAGAAATGGCGGCCCAGACCAGTACTTTTTGAGGATGCAGGGACGATGGGACTGCAACATGGGCCTTTTCAGTTCCCCATATGCGCCAGTTCTGTTTATTGACGAAGCCGTCCAGGTAGAAATAAGCTTCGTCAGTAAACCAAATGCTGCCCACATGCATATCGCCGTCATCAATCCTGTGCACTATATCGTTAGCAAATGTCTCTCGTGCAGCAATGGTAGTGGCGCTGAGGGGTTGCCGCGTTTGAATTTTGTATGGATAGAGGTGTAAACTCTGGCGCATGAGACGATACGTGGACGTTGGCGTCATTTGGACCGCAGCTGCAACACGGCGAACGGAAACCCGAGGCCGCTGTTGGATCACCTGCTGCACTAGCTGCGCGTTGCCCTCTGTGGTTGCCGTACGCGGTCGCCCTACCTTTCCAGCACGTTCATCCGTCACGTTCCCAGGCCGTTAAAATTTTTCAAACAGACCCTTTATTGTATCGCTTTTCGGTCCTTTGCTTACATTACACCTCCATTGAAAACTTCGTCTTGTTACAACACTGTGTTCTAGGCGGTGGAATTCCAACACCAGAAAAATACTCTGTTCTAAGGAATAAACCACGTTGTCCACAGCACACTTGCACGTTGTGAACAGTACACGCTTACAGCAGAAAGACGACGTACAGAATGGCGCACCCACAGACTGCGTTGTCTTCTATATCTTTCACATCACTTGCAGCGCCATCTGTTGTTGAAAATTGTAACTACTGTAATTTCGAAAGTTTGTCTGCCTGAAAATTTACTGTTGTCCCAAGCATATTGCAACAAACGGTGTATTTCTATCGCTGCTTGTTTAGTTTTTATTGCCGTTTCAAATATACCGGTCATTTTTGAAACACCCTGTAAATACCGACTTCGATCAGAAAATGGTAGCTGAGGTAGAATATTCAAAATTTCTAGGTGTATGCACTGATCAGGGGTTGAACTGGGAAAAACACACTGAAAATTTGCTGAAACGTTTGAGTTCAGCTACTACTGCTATTAGGGTCGTTGCAATTTTGGCGATATACATCTCAGTAAATTAGCTTACCACGCCTATTTTCATTCTGTGCTTTCGTATGGCATATTCTGGGGTAACTCATCATTGAGTAAAAGTATGTTCATTGCACGAAAGCGTGTAATCAGAATAATTGCTGGAGCTCATCCAAGATCATCGTGCAGACACATTTAAAGAGGTAGAGATCTTCACTGTAGCCTCACAATATACAGTGTGCGTCAAAAAAATATATACACACGTTGAAGCGTCATAGAAAATTTATTTCCCGTTCTATAGTGTTACATTTCTGAAAATGGAAAGCTTAAAATCCAATTAAGAAAATAAATGTACTTTGCAAATGTGATTAATGTTCAAACTGGTAGCCTTCAGCATCAATACATTTGAGTACGAGTCACCACTGATTCCGTGCATCGTACCAAAGTGTCCAATGAGATTTCTGCGCACACTGCCTGAATCTCATTCCAAAGTGTGTCAAGGTTACGTGGTTTACGTTTGTACACCTTTACTGTGCCCCATAAGAAGAAATCTAGCTGCGTGAGGTCTGGAGAGCGTTCAGGAAACTAGATTGGTCCGCTGTTTCCTATCAACTGGCCTGGCATATTGTAATCCAGGTATGCTCATACGTCCCTATGATAGTGCGCCGGGGCGCCATCTTGTTGGAAATAACTCATCGTTACCGTATAATGCACGAATGGCAGGGAATAAGGAATCAGGTACGTGTCTCCAGTAACAGTACCTTCAAAGCGAGTAGGCCCAATGAGTCCCCTTGCAGACGAACAGCACCAAATTAACACCAGGCAAATTCACAGCCTTTTCACCTGTAATGTGTGGATTATCTTCAGCCCAGTACACACAATTGTGCCTATTGACAGTTCCATTGTGTTTGAATTTGGCTTCATCCGACCAAATTATGCTACCCATAAATCCCGGTTCACATCTCACCATCTCCTGAAACCATTCACAAAATCCTAAACTTCGATCTCGATCGTCGTCACTTAGTTGTTGCACCAGCCTTGGAATGTACACACGGAACTTGCCTTTCTTCAGAATGTGTAGCACACTACTAGCACTTACATTACTCTCACGCGCCGCTTGCCTTGAAGATTTTTGAGGAGAACGCTGAAACAGTTCCAAGACCGCAGTTGTGGAATCATCACTTGTAGCTGTACGAGGTCGCCCTAATCAACCTTTATGAACATCACACACTGTTCCGTGAATTTCGAATTTGTCTCGTAGTCGTGTAATCGTTAACCTTGGTGGTTCTGTATCATACTCACTTCTCCACTGTCTTCGAACCGCTACTATATTCTCAAACTTCCAGTACCATTTAATTATGTGCTTCAGCGCTTCAAATCTCAAACGCACGCCTGCCATGTTGCAAGTTACTTCCTTGCCACTGCTTTTATCAGATAGCCATATACCATTTAAAAGGAATTTCTTTGTGGCAACTCCTTCTATTCATTAGATGAATTTTTGGATATAGTAAGTAGGTAATTTCCCAAATCCCACCATAAAAATGAAAATATTGTCATGTAATATGTGTAATGTAATATCTTGTATAGACACCTTTTATTAACCTGACATGTTCATTACGAAGTGTCCTATTCATGATCTATGGAAAAAGTACTGATCTACACACCGCTGCTCTTGGTCGTTAAGTGAAGACGGTCAGCCACTGCGCTGTCCGTAGTGAGAGTTAATGGCTGAAATTGTTCTCGGCACTCTCTTGCCTCTGTAGAGTTAGGTATATTGAATTCGCTAACGCTTTCCGAAACGGAATGCCCACTACCGTTCTGGGTTTAAAGCTGTGTGACAATCACGTGGGAAACCGTTTCATACGAAACACCTGTGTACAAATGATAGCTCCGCCAACGCACTGCCCGTCTATACCGTGTGTACACGATACTACCATTAACTGTGTAAGTGCGTATCGCTGTCCCACGACTTTGTCACCTAAAGTACTTGTAAAACGCAATGTGTGTACAGTAGAGTATCGATAGTTAGTTTCCAATAATCCGAGCCTCATTAAAAAAAAGTTAGCAACGATCTACTTTTTTACTGACATGGTAAATAATGAAAACATCATTGCAAAAGATATGTATAGTACATCCCAGTGACAAAGCAGACAATGCAATCAACACCGACGATTAACTCGCTGTCCTGTTGCACGAACATTTGTAGTCAGTATGGCACGAAATACCCCGACTGCTGCCGGCTGCTACCGATCAAAACTGGTGAGTTCATACGCTGCTGTAGTTCTACCTGTACTGTACAGTAGAGTTAGGCAACACGATTATTTTTCCCGATTCGATTCCTACGATTCAATCTCTCATTGCGAATCGATTCCTACGATGAGTTAAAGATCCATTCTAGTCTGCGATGGCACGATTCTTACGGAATGCAAAACGCTCTTACTCACAGATTGCACGACATGTCTAAAATTGTCAATGGGGTTAGAATCGAACTGTCATGATAAGATATGCCAGAAATAGTTTATGAGTAAACATGCATATGAAGTTACAAATGTTACTCTAGATTTATACGTGTAATGCCTTAGTTGTTGAAAGATCACGTTTGATTTGATTGCATCTATTGTTTTATTTCAGTATGCCAGGAAAGAGGAGTAGATTTGTCTGGAAGGTGGTGCTAAATTACGTGGTATGCCTGTTTGGTTGTGTGGCTTGAACGTATCTACATACAGACGTTTGTTTTATAGTAACAAAACCTAGCAGTGAGGCAGACGTGGATGGCTCATATCATCCTAAGTTTTTCTGTGCTAAGATGTCTTTACAAGTCCACATCACCCTTGTAATTCATAACGCAGCTGACAGCCCTCCCACTCAGCAAATTTAGCTTAACTTTCATTTCTTCTAAATACAAAGCATAGATATTTTGCTTTTAATTTGTCTGAGATATTCCCGCTGCCACTACTATTTACGTGAGAAGACGACATACTTCTAAACAATAGGATTCAATTGTATACAGCGACATTGCTTCCCTAAAATTTAATATGAATCTGAACATAACATTCGAAAACTCGAACTTGAAATTACTAATTAAAAAGCTTTTTTTAAAGACGGTTTTCCACGGCGATCCGCCAAGAAAGGTAATGGTTAGCCTACATTCTCCCTACATAGGATCTGTAATATTGGTCGTGCGACAGCCATTTAGTAGCAGTACTGGTGGCACTAACAGACTTGGCAAATTAGCAGTGAAATAATATCGCTGTGTGCGATTGTATCCTACACTTCAGAAGTATGTAGTCTTCTCACATAAATAGTAATGGCAGAAGCAAGTTCTCAGACAAATTAAAAGCAAAATACCTATGCTTTGTATTTCGACGACAAAAAAGTTAAGGTAAATTTGCAGTGTGTGAGGGCTGAAAGTTGCTTTTATTGTGAAATATAAAGTGCTGTGGAATTGGAAAGATCACAGAAAAACGTAGGATGATACGAATACGCGCATGTGCGCTACATAGGGATAATAAATGGGAAATGCCTTTACGCTCGTTCCCGTCAGTCACCGCCAAATGTCAACTTGGTTTTCACGAGTAATATTACGACCCACAAACTTCGTTTGTTCGTTCCGAGCTTCCTTTGTTCATACGCATCCTCCGCTTGACTGCCATCTGGCGGTCGTAATCATTCGCCTCGACTCGGCATGATTCGGAAGTTGCCTTCCAAGCATAGCGTACTAAGAATCGATGAATCGTTTGAACTTGGAATCGTCACGACTCCGAAACACGCAATCGTTCTTATGATTCTTTTGAACGATTCCTCCCCATCAAGATTCTATTCTTAAGATTATTTATTTAGAGTCGTTCAAATAAACAACTCATTCACGAATCACCACAACTCTACTGTACAGTGTTGTGTGTCGTTTTGTTTTGTGTGTTCCGTCGTACACCTTACAAAGATGAGTGCTGTAACAAAAAGAGGAAATTTGTGCCTTTGCATCTAAAATTATGAGGTACATTCAAGTTTTAAGGCCTCCGATTTGTTTTCTCCGGACTGGAAAGAGATAGAAACATGTGCATTATAGTAAAATAAGGCCGCGTTCATTGCAATATGTCCCAGAGATGGCAGCACCGTACGGCAGATAAAATATTACCGGCAGCGGCGAGAATGAGAACCGTTTTAAATACTTAAAATGGGACGTTTTCCTTACTTGAACAGCGAGCAATCATTCGTTTTCTGAATGTGCGTAGTGTGAAACCAATTGTCATCGACAACTGAAGGAGACATGTGGTGATTGAGTCATGGATGTGTCGAAAGTGCGTTCGTCGGTTCAACAGTTTAATGAAGGCAGAACATCGTATGACAACAAACTGAAACAACCTCAGGCTCACACAAGCCGGTCTGACGACATGATCGAGAAAGTGGAGAGAATTGTTTTGGGGGATCGCCGAATGACTGTTGAACATATCGCCTCCAGAGTTGGCATTTCTGTGGGTTCTGTGCACACAATCTTGCATGACGACCTGAAAAGTGTCATCCAGGTGTGTGCCACGAATGCTGACGGACGACCACATGGCTGCCCGTGTGGCATGTTGCCAAGCAATGTTCATGTGCAACGACAGGATGAATGGGACTTTCATTTCGTCGGTTGTGACAATGGAGACGACGTGGATGCCATTTTTCAATCTAGAAACAAAGCGCCAATCAGCTCAATGGAAGCACACAGATTCACTGTCACCAAAAAAATTTCGGGTAACAGCCAGTGCTGAAAAAATGGTGTCCATGTTCTGGGACAGCAAGGGCGTAATCCTTACCTATTGCGTTCCAAAGGGCACTACGGTAACAGGTGCATCCTACGAAAATCTTTTGAAGAACAAATTCCTTTCTGCACTGCAACAAAAACGTCCGGGAAGGGCTGCGCGTGTGCTGTTTCACCAAGACAACGCACCCGCACATCGAGCTAACGTTACACAAAAGTTTCTTCGTGATAACTTTGAAGTGATTCCTCATGCTCCCTACTCACCTGAACTGGCTCCTAGTGCCTTTTGGCTTTTTCCAACAATGAAAGACTCTCCGTGGCCGTACATTCACCAGCCGTGCTGCTATTGCCTGAGCGATTTTCCAGTGGTCAAAACAGACTACTAAAGAAGCCTTCGCCTCTGCCATGGAATCATGGCGTTAGTGTTGTGAAAAATGGGTATGTCTGCAGGGCGATTACGTCGAGAAGTAACGCCAGTTTCATCGATTTCGGGTGAGTAGTTAATTAGAAAAAAGTCAGAGGCCTTCAAACTTGAATGCACCTCGTAGAAGCACTAAGAGGACTCGACAAAGGAGAAACAATAAAAAAACTTGGTCTCGAAAATGGTGTCTGCTAAGTTACTGTTGGTGACTGGCCAAGAAACAGGCTTAAGTTGGAACAGTTTTCTTCACAGAAATGCTCACACGAATCTGTCGTAGAAGTATAAAGAAGTCAGACTTTGAGAAAACAGGTGAGGCATTGTTCATGTGGTTTACCCAACAGACAGAAGGGTGCTATGATTTCTGGTCCAATCTTGCAAGAAAAAGCTTTGTTTTTCAGAAACCAGCTGCAGGAAGGAGATGACAATTTCGCCGCTACTGTGGGCTGGCTCGACAAGTGGAAGACGAGGTATGGAGTGCGTCAACTAGACATGTGGAGAAAAACTATCTGGTGACGCTCAGGCCGTTTAAAGATTTATCGTAGAGTTTAAATAAATCATAACTGACGAAAATTTGTCTAATGAACAAATATATAACTGTGACGAAACTGGGCTAAATTTTAAAATGATACCAGCGAGAACACTTCGTTCTTGAGAAGAAAAAAGTGCTCCGGGGCAAAAAAAGCAAAGAGTGGCTCACAGTTATAGCAGCTTCAAACTCAACTGGAAGCCACAAACTAAAACTAGTTGTGATTGGGAAGTTTGCCAAGCCAAGAGCATTCAAGAATGTATCCATCTCAGCTCTTCCGGTTGTCTATACACCTCAGAATAATGCCTGGATGAATCAGGAAATGAACTGGTTTTTTAACTCGTGCCTGACTGCAAGAATTTTTTAAATGAAAGGGGACTGCCATGCAAAGCAATTTTGCTCATGGGTAATGCGTCCTCTCATCAAAGTGCAGGAAAACTGCAGTGCGACGGTATCCGCACCTTGTTTTTCCCACCAAATGTTACCTGTCTCATTCAGCCCATGGATCAGGGCGTTCTGGAATGTCTAAAAAAAAGTGTCGTCGGCGATTGCTACAGTCAATCCTACATTCCGAAGACAACGAAAGCGTTGTAGTAGGAGCTTTGAAGGACGTTGTGTACTGGATTAGCGAATCTTGGAGCGAAATAAAGTCGGACACAATTTCTAAGTCGTGGAGGAAAATTCTACAGAAAAGTATGCCAGACACAGCAACTGAAGATTTAACAGATGAGGACGATCGACCATTGTGTAATTTAATCAGAAGATTGCCAGGGTGTGAAGAGGCGGAAGGGGTGGAAGTAGGCGAGTGGTTAAATTCGGACGAAGAGTTGGAAGTGACAGACCCTTCTATAATCGACATGGTTAACATTCCATCGCAGTGTGTGACGAGGACGAGGCAGAGGTGCACCGATGATGAGTCACACCGATGTCTACGCTGCTCTCGAGGCCGCCATATGCTACGTGAAACAGCAGCTAGAGGCGACACCAACTGACCTACTGCTCCAGAGACAGTGGCGTGACATTGCCGCGAGGAAACTTTGCAGCTTTGCCAAACAACACTTCACTATATTACTTGCCAAAATAATTTTTATTCTGCCAATGCAAAAGCATGTGTAAATACTTTATTAAAATAAAAGTTCACATTTTGACCTGTAATACTTACAATATCATTATTTCTTTTTTCCCATTTAAATTTAGATAGTCCGAGCTGGTTCCGGTCCTGTTCACCTCGAACTATCGAGACTCTACTGTACTAGATAATAGCTGATTGCAATCGTGGGTAATGGTCTTAGCAAGATTGTTCGGGACTAGCGATCAAAGGGGCACTTACACCTGTACTGCGTACAATAATTTGACCGCCAGAGCGGTTAGACGGTTTGCGAAATTATTGAAGACTGCATAGCTTCATATTGCCCTGTATAGTGAGCTAGCATCATTATTTTTGTAGTATTGAGCAATAAATGGCAGATTCTGCCGAGACCAAGAGCGATTAAATTCGCCCCGATCTAATTTCCGCGAAGGTCTGGAAAAAAAATTAACGACAAACGATAAGGGTGTGTGTAGGAGGATGTGTATTAAAGCACCATACGGTACTCTGTAAGTCGAAATTCCAGACTGTTCAGGAAACGCCAGTCGCACTGTTGTTAATAATAGCAGAGCAAACTCAAGATCATGGTGTCATGACAGTAGGCAATATTATTTACTTTCAGCAGTTCTCAGGATTGCCAAATAAAGTCGGCTGGTCAGTGGGCGTGCGTGTTCATTTTCTTAAAACAGTTGTCACACCATGGACATAAGATCATGTAAGCTTTAACTTAGTAATTAGTAATAATTGTTTCATTTCGTTCGCAGCAGTTGTTGCAGAAGAGAAATATATAGAAAAAAGTATATGTACACGACAGATTGCGCAGTTCACTTGTTCATCTTGGAATTGTTGTAGTTAAGGAATCTATTGTTATGAATGAGCCCCTAGTCCTCTGAAAGGTTTACTTGAACCTTTCAGGCATTCTCCGTCCGTTCTGCATAATTTCTTCTTGTAGTTTCTGCAAGGCATGCAAGTCAGTCGTGATATGTAGGAGTTTCATATCTTTGAACGTCCGTATGTTGTCCATGTAGACAGAGTTCTGACGTGTCGCAGGCATAAATATTGAGCAATAATGCTTTGCCGTTCTTGGCCTTGCACTTTCGCGCGACATGTTGACACCATATTATTGCTCAATAAACAGCCAGCGCGTGGGGCCCTCTAAACGCATTTGTTGCGTACGTCCCAAAGAGGCTTGTTTCCAGTACTCCTCGGCCTGTGACACATTTACTGCCAGAGCCCGTTCCGGACGTAGATACTAGTTTACCAACTGCGGTGCGTGATAGGGCATTGTACTGTTCGTATCTACATGATTTAGTAGCGCCAGTCTTACGCGCAGCGGCTCCCTGTTGTCGTGCGTTACTTACCAGACGACCAAACCGTATCAGACGTCTTGCGGTAGCGGATGCTCAGCTTGCCGATTGCCGGAGGAAGGTATTCAAATTTTACAAACTGCTGGATATCTGAGGATCTTCCACATTAAACACTTCAGGTTTACTTAAAAGTTCTATGTGTTGGATGGAATTGAGGTCAGCGACTGTGTTACAATTTCATGAAATAATAAAGGTTCTTACTTAGGAACATTTGTAGGTTCACTTTGTGAAGACCCCTTTTTCTCAGGAGCAGGTGAAATTTATCACATGCTAAAGTCTATGGTCTCTTGGCGATTTAAAAGAATTTAAACATCTGAGTCAGTGCAATTGAAAGATACGGCCATTTACCATTTATTTTGATACGCTCAAACACTGTTATCAAAACACGCAGATCTACTTACATTAAGTTTGAACGGAATCATAACGGATGATAATTCTTTTCTCCCTTGCTCAGTTTGTTTTTTACTGCTTGTCTCCTTTCACTAACGGTGTTCAGTACCACGTTCGTAAATGGTAATTTAAAAAAGACCAATGTAAATATCTTCAAAAATTTCGCCAATATGGAACTCTTATTTTGACAGGAAAAGATAAATTTCATAACATTATTAAATGGCCAAGTAATAGAAAATAATCATGTTGTTTCATATGTGCGCCATGACACAAATGAGATATAAAATAGAAATCTTAGTACTTAAAGTATGTTATTCGAAATAGGTTTGTCTTCGAAGTTAAGCGTTTGGAATGTAAACATCTGAATGTGAAAGTGTTAACTGTTAAGTGATGTTTATTACTGTGCTCAGTGTCCCAGAACAGCAAAAATGGTTAAATTTCGGCACATAACCTCACTGGCCCACGCAAAACCAATAACCACATTTCATATTAATATAATTTACATTTAATTGTAATGCACTAGGTAATAGCAGCATGTCGGCGGGTCACATCGTGATAATAATTATTAGTAAAACGTGAGTAAAGTTATTTCTGCAGCTTCATAAACTTAAATGTTGCACTCTAAAGCATTGCTTACCACACTGTGTTCCGCGGAACACCAGCGTTTCGTGATAAGTGAATGACTGCTCCGCAAAAAACTATTAGTAACATGTGTTTTTATCGACATTTTGACAATACAAATTATTTTTATAATTTTTGATTTCTGTTACTACTTAAGATTTGACGTTGAAGCAACCACTAATGTAAGTAAAACAAATTTTCTCATTTCGTAAAATTTTACCAACCCTCAATGACATTCCATCAAAGTACCAGGATTCTTAAAGCGTTCTGGCAAAGGAAAACCCTGACAGCAGCAGCTCTGAAGCAGCTGCAGACCATATAAACGTGGTTCATCAAATCTTTGATAACTGTTTAAGTTTCATAGGTATGATCTCAGCGTGTTTGGAACGCATCTGCGAGGTGTGAAGTGACGAAGAAATTGCCCTCAGATACAATCTGCCAGCGATTTTTCCAATCTTGGGCCTGCGTCCGGCCATCCTGATAAACCGTAGGTTTTCCGTGATTCCCCTAAATCGCTTCAGGCAAATGCCGGGATGATTTCTTCCAAAGGGGCACGGCCGCTTTCCTTCCCCATCCTTCCTAATCCGATGGCACCGATGACCTCGCTATTTGGTCTCTTCCCCAAATAAATCAATCAAATCTTGGAAGCACTTCTGGAATTCACTTTTTGTTACGATCTTAAACTCCATCAACGATTCAGTTTTGATGTCATCAGTAGCGGCAAATCGAGGTGTTTTCATTGTTCTCTTCAGCCAGGGGAACAGAAATGTCGGGGGCCATGCCAGGCGAATACGGTGACTCAGGCAATAAAAGGGTTTTGTTTTTTGCCAGAAAATCATGAACAAGTATTGAGATGTGAGTGGGAACATTATCATTATGTAGATTCCACGAGTGGGTTGTGTAAGAATTCGTCGTTTTTCTTCGGATTGCTTCACACGAACATCGCATGACTTCCAGACAGTATTCTATAACTGCCTGTGCGACCGTGCGGCAGGAACTAATGATGCACTATCTCATTATAATCGAAGGAAACAGGAGGACCTTCACACGTCATCGAACTTGTCGAATGTTTCGGTTTCTGTATCGGCTCTTCACTTTCCATTGACAGTTGAGTCGTGGTATTGACGTCATAAATGTTCACTCAAGTTTCGTCAACTTTTTAAACCTTCTATAGAAGTTCTGGATCGTTGTGGACTTCTTTCTGCAATTCCTGGGCGATATCTATGCGACTTCGTTTCCGGTCGAGATTAAACAACTGCGGAACAAACATTGCTGCTGCATGTTTCATTCCGAAAACATTTGAAAAAGTTGCTTGATATAAGTCAAAGTATATGCCGACATAGTCGGCAAACTCTATGACGGTGATTCGTCGATTTTCCTGATATATTTTCTTTACTTCTTCCACATTGTAGTCAGTAATTGATGTTCTGGAGCGGTCATCGTCCACAACGTGTTCTCTACGCTCTTCGAAACTTTTATACCACTCCAGTCAACATTTCGAACGTTGTGCTGCACGTTACCCAATTTTTTCAAGCAAAATGTAATGTAAATTCTTTGATCCATCTTTATCGTAAGTTAAAATTTGCCGAGCACTCGAAAACGTTTGGCATTTCCGGCTATGCATACATACGTCAGAAACAAGTGTAGTAACAAGATGATAAAAATTGGTAGTCGGATGTATAAATCCCGATAAATTAAAAAATCCGTTATTCTCTAACCGCACCTCGTATAGCTTAAGACCCTCCTCAGTGACGTGTTGTTTGGTCAACACGGCGTATACTGAAGCATAACGGAACCTAAAAGATGCAGGCCGTGGAGGGGAGGGAGACAGACAGACAGACAGACAGACAGACAGAGAGAGAGAGAGAGAGAGAGAGAGAGAGAGAGAGAGCTAGCTATCTGTTTCGGAAACTTCACCTTCAGTCTGTTGGTACAGATGTGCTAGTCTTTTAAATAAATTTCAGCATGTTATTAATTATAACCCAGCATGTCCGCTATATTGCGAATAGCGGCTTTCCTTTTCATGATACTGTCATAACAAAGTTGCTTGGACATCGTCAGTAAAAGTTCGAAATTTGTGCCGGAAAGCGGATAAGTGCGTACGCCTGTATGCATGCAGATGTCGGATAAGCGCGGGGAATTCCCTTGTCTGGATGATACCAGTTTGTTACGCGGATGAGCAAAAATTACTGAAATCGTAAGTCAGGAGAGAATGGGAGGGAGCGACTTGTTCCGGTGTCACTTCCCTTGTTCCAGTGTTTGTGTTCGATAGAGTTCCGCTTCTTATTGCTCCCAGGGACGAACTGTTTTCAAGTGTAGATGCGAGGTATATGAACTGCTTGACTAGTTGAATATTTGCGCCTAAATACTAGGAGGCTTTGTTGACTGCTGCAGGGATAACCCTCTTATATTGGTCACACGAAAGCATTTTTTTGGGTTCAAAGTTAGCCCACCATGTCATCAGTATCTTAAGGGCAAACACTAGATAAATTTTACGTAAGTATTAGGGAAAGGTATCGGTAGTTTCAGGGAAATCATTGACACTGATTAAAAGTAAAGGATTGCAAGAAAGCGTCATAAGCGTCGTTAGTTGGTTAGTATAGAGCATCGTAAATTTGACATTACAAAGTCTAGTGGTGATATCAAATATGAGTCTTACCACAGTAGGCAAGGGTAAAACAGAAAAATTCTCTGTTGTACTAAAACTGGGTCCTCTAATCGATACTAGATAAAATTTAGTTTTCTTGAGGTTCCTTCATCCTAGTTGCTTGTTTCTTTCTTTAGGATGGTGCAACATCTTAAATTGTGAAAATGAATGGTATTCAGAAGCGGATCACGGCTCCGCTGTTACCTCGCGTTATTGAGGAAAGTGCGCGCTCCACATCATAATCTTTGTTTTGAACATCTCACAGAAATATGTACTGCCATTTCGCCGGAATCTGTAGACTATTTGTTGCAGCTAAGCCGCCAGTGACCTCCTGTAGTTCTCATATTGCTTCGTCGTATTATTTAATCAGAATGCTAGATACGTTTGACACGCTTGAGGGAATTGTTTCCTAAATAAAAACTTGTTCACTTACTTTACTTCAATTAAAAACTTTCCTCGTTGACGCGTTTTATATTGCATAGTTTTTCTCAGGAATGGGTAGAGGTATCTAGTTGAAATCTGCCTCACAAACTTTTTACATCTCCGAAAGACAAAAGATTTTTTAAGCTTATAAGTCAGTGTAATCAAAAGATACCGCCATTTGTTACACATTTTGATATCTTTGCAGTATCGATAACATGCAAAATCATAGAAATTCTCGATTCCCAGGGTTAACTGTGTGCGGAATCGTTTGTGTGCAAATCCTATTCGCACTTGATTTCTTTCTATCGGAAACCTTCTTAAAGAATTACAGTGCTTGTAAGTATTGTCAAGTGACGAAATGATTTTTGAAATTTTGTATATGGGTACATTTTGGAGAAGTTTGTATTTTGATGATGAAACCGTTCGAAATGTGCTTCGAAAGCCAAAGAACCGTTTGAAAGATTTTATGGTTATACTGATAGTCATCATAATGTGCATTTGCTTGATATTGCCTTAATCAAGGCGGCTTGCTCTTCCCAACAAAAAAATGTAACCTATAACCTATGCTAAGCTTTCTGTGCCCCCTCCCCTCCAATCATCTACCAGTGTCTCTCCAAGGGGCTTTCGTTACGGTTCAAATCAGTTCCCGTAGCAATTTGAAAACAATTACCACTCCTCCTGTTAGCTGGTTTTTCATTACTTTCCAGCGGGTTAGGAAACGTGAGTATATTTTTAAGCACAAGGGTTTCTCAGCGCAATTTGAAAGGATTTCGTTCTTTATTCCAACAAATACTCTGAATTTCCGGTCTCCCATTGTACTGAAGCAGACACAATCGGTTGCTGCAAAAGTGAGCTTTCTTGTATAATATCGCAGCCCACTATCATCATTGAAATTCGTATGTTAAAAAGTACCTGTGATATTTACTAATCGTAAGCCATAAGTATTTTTTAATACAGTTGTTTCACAGGAGAGCATTCACCGCAGATCTCTGCGGTGAGACACGCTTATCATGCATGTTTTCTTGAACCACTATAACATGCTCACGACGCAGAGATCATGCAGACCTCATTTGTCAATTGTAGAAAACGATTAACGTGGTATCAAGGTGTAAGATGCTTAAAGACTAACGGAAGTTTAATGAACCAGTCGAGATATTGCGGTAAGTAGAAAAATCATTCATTTCATGCAAAAATGGAAAATTTTCTCTATAAATTCTGTAGACCCGGTGCAACTTGGATACAGTTCGAAATGACGCCACTTGTGTAACCTGTTCCAACAATTGTTCAGAACTTGTAAAAAATATACAGGAAAATGTTATAAAACTATTTTCTACTACAAAATTCTTTATTTAAATGGAAATACATCGTCGCTGCCAGTCGAATTCATAATTAGAGATAAGTGCTAAGTTTCGAAAATACATTTGTTATAGCATTGGCATTTGGTCGGAGAAATATTGCAGTAAAATTGCTTGTGCCGAGACTCTGCCCAAAATAATAAATACTAACTACATAAGATACCCTCGTCTCATTTAAAGATACGGTAACACATTTCCTCCGTTTCATAATGTGTGATTTGTTATCTTTGTCGTTCCTCTTCAGATATTTCGCATTGTTGTTCAGTTTTTCATAGAACAAAATTTTCCCTTCTTTCTGTGTTTTGTCAGTTTTATATATACAAAATTGGAGGCTACAATTAAAATTAAGAATTAAAAATTTCTTGAGCATGCTATCGGGGCCTTACTGTATTCCGTGGTGCTCCAGGTTGCGTTGCCGACCATGAGATATTTTAGCCACTTGACCTGCACATCACTTCAAATGCATTGCAGTAAGAGTAAATAATCCGTCATATGCCATCGTACACGTGTATTAGTGTAAATACTTCGCAGTTTCTACGTTTTTCTAACATTACAGAGCCATTCGCGGAGGGGGCGTTGGAAAAATTGCTGTATAGGCCTTGGTAAGCATCTTGATACTTCCCTCCCTGACGTGAGCAAGTTTGAGGCAATATATTCATCTTACAGTTTGTGGTACTATTTCTGCACTCATCCAGTGTCTCGCGATAAGGATGTACTAATACGGTCTTGATAACCAAGCATCCCTGTCATAATCTTACTGACTGCACCAGCTAGGTAGTTACAATTCATTGCTTAGAATTCGGAAGTTCTGTGAAGGTGCTGCTTCCAGATAAGATAAGTGAACACTACAGACGTACTAGAGCAGTTGTTCCTTACCTATCTTAGACCATTACCTTTGAGTGCTCTTGGACATTAGCTGGTACCGTGCCATGGTTAGCCCCCCCCCCCCCCCCTTTTCACACACTATCACAAACTTTAGCAACTATCTAAACTGAAGAGTGAAAGATTTGTTACAGCACACTTTTTTAAATTGTGTAGTAATAATTTTTATAATCTGTGTACAGCACTATAGTAACCCTTAAGTAGTTAATTGCTGTGTCTTGCACTACTGCAGATGCTATCTACAGTTACAAGAAGACATTTTCTTGAGATATTTAGCATCTGGTACGTCTCACTTTTATCATCTGCTGCGTATGGGACAAAGCACAATATGTTTTGGGTGGACTGTGTGAGGAACCTTAGCTTCTACTGCATTAAGGCTACTAATTGAGGAAAAGCAATTATTCCTAAGTTATAGAATCACTGTTAGTCATACAAAATTGAGATAAAACTAATTATATTCTGAAAATAATTTAGTTTCGTGACTGAAACGCAATCGAATCGTTGAGTTTTTACCCCTCAGAAAATTTAACACCTCGGGGGTAATTATCCCAGGTTTGGAACAACTGTACTAGAGAATGGGTTAAGACATCGTTTGTAACCCCAACAATCTTCTAAAGTTCTCCCAAGTCGTTCATTTGCCCTCGCGTAGTCGAAACTTAACATCGATTCACAACGTTTCAAGTAGTCTCTTTCGGTCTGTTAAGAGTGCGTCGGTGGATCGTTAATACTGCAGTCAAGAGTTAACGTTTCCATCCGATGACTGTTATTTTAAAATTTTACCGCGTTTAAGGCAAGTTGCCATTCACTTTCGTGTACATCCCGAATCATTCTGACCTGGGGTGGGACACTAAACATTAGAACTTCCTTGCTATGATATTGCCTCTAATCAGTCAACTGTGGCGATAGTTTCAGGATCTAGACATTTTTATGGTCTTGGTCGAAAAAGTAGTCAAAATCTGTTAATGATGAAAATTTTAAAAGTATCGGCTGTGAAGGAAGTGAAAAGTCGTTTCATATACAGACAAGTACGCATTGCCTCATCATGGCGAAAGGAAATCCACGCTCTTTAAGCGATCAGTCTCTTGCATCGACGTCAGTAAAAATTGGAGAATGGGACATCAATGTTGCTAGAGTCAAACCAGCTTTAAGGTTGATTGTATTTACGTCTATATTTCGCAAGCCACCTTCCGGTGTGTGGCGGAGGGTTCTTCGTATAAAAGTGTCACTTCACCCTTACGTTTCAGTAGCATATGGTTCGCGACTCTCTCCAATTTTCCCATGAAGGTAGTTTTTATAGGGACGACGTAGCAGGTAGGAATACGTTGAGTTGATACGCTAGTAACGGACGGCCTCGGAACTTGAACAGTAGGCCGCACCGTGATGCAGAACGCCTCTCCTACCATTGGAGTTGGCTGAGCATCTCCGTGACCCCTTCGCGCGTACTAAATGTACCTGTAAAGAAACGTGCAATTCTTCTTTGTATCTTCTGTTTCCGCTATGCGTCCTATCTGGTGCTGATCCCACGCTGACGAGCAGTATTAAAGTATTGGTCGAACGAGTGTTTTGTAAGTTACTTCCTTTGTTGAACATCAAATGAATCTGCATGGTGTCTGCCTTATTCGCGATTAATTTTCTGACCGTTAAGCTTCACATCGCTTCGTAGGCGTACTCCGACTCTTTACGGCATTAAATGCTTCCAGTAATTGTTTGGCAATATTGTAATCATACAGTAAAAGGTCCATTTGCAATATGTTACATTTATTTTGAGGGTCATCTGCCACACTTTGCACCATGCATCATGCTACAGTTTTGTCATCGCGACTTCTGTATATACAACAGCATGTGTGAAAAAGCTTCTTGGAACATCCGACCTTACGTACTGGGTCATGTATATACTGTATATTGTGAAAAGTAATACTCCTATAACACTCCTTCTGAGGTACGCCCGAAATCCAATCGCTCGGTTGGTATAATACTTCATAAGCTCGTACGATGATAGTTTAGCGGCAGTCCGGAGCTATATCGAGTGCCTTCCGGAAGTCAACTAACACCGCTTCCACCTGCCCATCTGTATCTACTACCTTCTGGGTCTTCCAGACGAAAAGAGCGAGGTGGCTTTCACACAGTCGTTTTCGGAACACATGCTCGTTCGTACAGAGATGATTATCGGTCTGTATAATATATAAGGAGAAAATACGTTCGGGAGTTCGGCAGCAGACCGACGTCAAGACCTATACTTCTGTGCGTCTGTTCGACGACCTTTTTCGAAAATAAGAATAACTTTTTCTTTAACACTAGAAGCGGTTCGCGCCTCTATAGACTTACGGTTCACAGCTGCTAGAGGAGGGACAAGTTAATTCGCATATTCTGTGTAGAATCGAATAGGTATCCCGTCTGGTCCAGTGGCCATGCCTCTGTTGAAAGACTTAAGTTGCTTTTCTATCCCTTGGTCACTTATTTCGATATGTAATTTTGCCGTTGGTACGTAGATTTAGGAGGAACAACGCAATCTTCCTTTGTGAAACAGTTTTGGAAAAAAACACCTTTGAGTATTTCGACCTTTTGTGTGTCCTCTGTTACATCATAGCTGTGGCCAGTCTGTCACGACAAATGATTTACTGATTTAACATGGAACCAGAACTAACTTGGATTTTCTGTCAAGTTCGTTTTACTTTCTTATTCTTTGAACGCTTCACGCATAAAATAATTGTTAAACCAGTTCATAAATGTTGCTGGTAATCTTGTGAACCATGCCAGGTAGCATTATTAACGGAAATAAATTCTTGAGATTTTGTATGTTTCGTCACGAATTCGTCAGTGCGAGGGTGTCATGGAGGTCCACGTCCGTATCTGAAGGTCCGTTGTTAAACTCTTGCGTTGTACGCTACGTATGTCACATCGTAGAGGTTTAAGTTGGTACGTGTTTACCTCGTAACAATAAACACGTGCCTTTCACTTACATCTTACAGAATGGTCAGTGACAGTAAAAGTAGAGAAATTGAAGTTTACTGATCACACTCTTCGCACATCATTTGCGATTGGAATGGGATGGTGCAATTGTGGCTTTCATATAACAGGGTTAATACTTAAAGCATATAACACATCTGTATTTTGAAAGCTGAAATACTTTATATTTTAGGATTTTGTATTCTAGATTTCGATATGTTTCTAACGTGAGAATATTTAACTTACAGAGTGTGACAATGAATGAGAAGGACGATGCTGCTATCTTGCCTCATCCAAGAAGTTCTGCAAGCGCGCTGTCAGCCATCACATTCTGGTAACGTTAAAAAGTGCTTATTGAAATTCGTTGCAGGCTTCAAACCTTGTCTTAAAAGTATCGTTATTAATTTTGCCTAGTGTAGTACTAGCTTAGTGGGTATCACTGGTGACAGATGAGAGATCCAAATACACCGACGGAAAAATCTCACCAAGGAGGAGTTGTGCCATATAAACAAAAGTTGATAGGCTTGTTTCTACATGTAAGCGATTTTTTCTACTCTCATTTCACACCAGTCGCAAAAGTGGCGCTAATAACGCCTCTATAAATATACAAATAGATTTGCTTTGAACACACGCTTTTAAGCGTCATGGGCTTTAGTTTTCTTGGAGACCAGATATGATGAGTTGATGTCAAGAAAGCCTCCGAGGAGACAGAGATGCCATTAATACCACCACCACACAGGGTTTGAACGAGGTCGTATGATAGGGCTATGAGAACCGGATGTTCCTTCTGCGATATTACAGAAACATTTTACACGTTGGCTGGCAGCAGGGTTCACGAGAATGTACGGTCGCAAGAAAATCTGGCTCCTGACGGCCCCTTAGAAATGCAGAGAGGGACGACCATCGTTTCGGCTTATGTCTCTGATGCATCGTACTGAATCTACATCACAAATTTGAAGAACAGTTGACATCAGTTACATAAAAGATGTTACAAATAGGTTACTTTGAGGATAGCTGTAAACCAGACGTCCTGTAGCGTGCATTCTGTTGACCTGAAACCACCACTATTTGCGACTTAGAATGTCAAATCAGACACTTTTCAGCCGTCTAATTTCCAGACTTATTTTATTGGGCCAATAATTTTGTTTGAAAATTAGAAGTGTGAAAGGTGTCAGATTTGACATTCTATACTGCAAAGAACCATCTATGAAAAGATAAACATGTGGAGATTTGCGACTTAAGTGATGCCAAGTCAGAGCTCTTTGAAGGGAACGGTGGACGTGTGTTGTGCCTTCTGGTGAAAACTGGTTCTGTGTCGGTGCCAGTGATAGCCTCAACTGGCCTCCTAGCCAACACACAGCTATCAACCAACCTGTCTCCGTGCTACATACACTGGACCTACACCTGTAACTACGGTCTGGGGTGCAATTTCGTAGCAGGCGCACTCTCGTGGTTACCCCATGCACCCTGACTACAAAATTTGTGTCAATCTGCTGATTCGACTGTTGTGCTGCCATTAGTGAACAGCATTCAAGAGGTGCCTTCAAACAGGATAACGCTCGTCCACATCCTGCTGTTGTAACCCAACATGCTAGACAGTGTGTTGAGATGTCGGATTGGTTTGCTTAAGCACCAGATCTGTCTACAGTTGAGCGCACATGGACATAATCTGACAGCAACTCGGTCAACCACAACAGCATTAACTGTCGCTATATTGACCAGCCATGTGGAACAGACATGGGACTGCATCCCACAAACTGACATCTGGCACCTGTACAACATAATGCATGCCCGTTTGCATGCTTGCATTCAACATTCTAGAAGTTACACTGGTTATTAATGTATCAGCATTTCCCATTTGAAGTGGCTTAAATTGCATTTACATAACCTTAGATCTTGCAGTGTTACATGTTACCTATAACAATGTATGCCAGGAATTTGATTGCTATCTATTGTTTTTTAGTGTTGAGATATTTTTGTCAGTATATAAAACCTTTACTGTATGGTTAAATGATAGCATCCTCTTAGGTAAAATACTCCGGAGGTAAAATAGTCCCCCATTCGGATCTCTGGGTGGGGACTGCTCAACAGGACGTCGTTATCAGGAGAAAGAAAAAGCACTCAACAGATCGGAGCATGAAATGCCAGATCCCTTAACCGGGCAGGTAGGTTAGAAAATTTAAAAAGGGAAATAGATAGGTTAAAGTTAGATATAGTGGGCATTAGTGAAGTTTGGTGGCAGGAGGAACAAGACTTCTGGTCAGGTGAATACAGGGCTATAAATACAAAACCAAATAGGGGTATTGCAGGAGGTGGTTTAATAATAAATAGGAGTGCGGGTAAGCTACTACAAACAGCATAGTGAACGTATTATAGTAGCCATGATAGACACGAAGCCCATGCCTACTACAGTAGTACAAGTTTATATGCCAACTAGCTCTGCAGATTAAGAAATTGAAGAAATGTATGATAAGATAAATTATTCAGGTAGTGAAGAGAGATGAAAATTTAAGTCATGGGTTACTGGAATTCGACAGTAGGAAAAGGGAGAGAAGGAAACATAGTAGTTCAGTATGGATTGGGGCTAAGAAACGAAAGAGGAAGCCGTCTGGTAGAATTTTGCACAGAGCATAACTTAATCGTAGCTAACACTTGGTTCAAGAATCATAACAGAAGGTTGTATACATGGAAGAATCCTGGAGATACTAAAAGGTATCAGATAGGTTATATAATAGTAAGATAGAGATTTAGGAACCAGGTTTTAAATTGTAAACATTTCCTGAGGCAGATGTGGGCTCTGACCACTATCTATTGGTTATGAACTGTAGATTAAAACTGAAGAAACTGCAAAAAGGTGGAAATTTAAGGAGATGGGACCTGGATAAACTGAAAGAACGAGAGGTTATACGGAGTTTCAGGGAGAGCATAAGGGAACAATTGAAAGGAATGGGGGGAAGAAATACAGTAGAAGACGAATGGATCAAGTAGGTAAAAAGACGAGGGCTAGTAGAAACCCTTTGGTAACCAGAAGAAATATTGAATTTAATCAATGAAAGGAGAAAATAAAAAAATGAAGTAAATGAAGCAGGCAAAAAGGAATACAAACGTCTCAAAAATGAGATCGACAGGAAGTGCAAAATGGCTAAGCAGGCATGGATAGAGGACAAATGTAAGGATGTAGAGGCTTATCTCACTTGGGGTGTTAGATTAGATAGGAAAAAAAGAGAGCCACTTGTATGAATATCAAGAGCTCAGATGGAATCCCAGTTCTAAGCAAAGTGGGAAAGCAGAAAAGTGGAAGGAGTATATTGAGGGTCTATACAAGGGCGACGTACTTGAGGACAATATTATGGAAATGGAAGAAGATATAGATGAAGACGAAATGGGAGATACAATACTGTGTGATGAGTTTGACAGAGAACTGAAAGATCTGAGTCGAGACAAGTCCCCCAGGAGTAGACAGCATCCCATTAGAAATACTGACTGCTTTGGGAGAGCCTGTCGTGACAAAACTCTACCATCTGGTGAGCAAGATGTAAGAGACAGGCGAAATACCCTCAGACTTAAAGAAGAATGTAATAATTCCAATCCCAAAGAAAGCAGTTGTTGGCAGATGTGAAAATTACCGAACTATCAGTTTAATACGCCACCGCTGCAAAATACTAATGCGAATTATTTACAGACGAATGGAAAAACTGGTAGAAGCCGACCTCAGGGAAGATCAGTTTGGATTCCGTAGAAATACTGGAACATGTGAGGCAATACTGACTCTATACCTTATCTTACAAGAAAGATTAAAGAAAGACAAACCTATGTTTCTAGCATTTTTAGACTTAGAGAAAGCTTTTGACAATGTTAACTGGAATATTCTCTTTCAAATTCTGAAGGTGGCAGGGGTAAAATACAGGGAGCGAAAGGCTAGTTACAATTTGTAGAAAAACCAGATGGCAGTCATAAGAGTCGAGGGGCATGAAAGGGAAACAGTGGTTGAGAAGGGAGTGAGACAGGGTTGTAGCCTCTCCCCGATGTTATTCAATCTGTACATTGAGCAAGCAGTGAAGAAATCAAAAGGAAAATTCGGAGTAGGTATTAAAATCCAGGGAGAAGAAATAAAAACTTTGAGGTTCGCCGATGACATTGTAATTCTGTCAGAGACAGCAAAGGACTTGGAAGAGCAGTTGAACGGAATGGACAGTGTCTTCAAAGGAGCGTATAAGATGAACAACAACAAAAGCAAACGAGGATAATGGAATGTATTCAAATTAAGTTGGGCGATGCTGAGGGAATTAGATTAGGAAATGAGACACTTAAAGTAGTAATGGAGTTTTGCTATTTGGGGAGCAAAATAACTGATGATGGTCGGAGTAGAGAGGATATAAAATGTAGACTGGCAATGGCAAGGAAATCGTTTCTGAAGAAGAGAAATTTGTTAACATAGAGTATAGATTTAAGTGTCAGGAAGTCATTTCTGAAAGTATTTGTATGGAGTGTAGCCATGCGTGGAAGTGAAACATGGACAATAAATAGTTTGGACAAGAAGAGAATAGAAGCTTTCGAAATGTGGTGCTACAAAAGAATGTTGAAGATTAGGTGGTAGATCATGTAATTAATGAGGAGGTATTGAATAAGATTGGGGAGAAGAGAAGTTTGTGGCATAACTTGACTAGAAGAAGGGATCGATTGGTAGGACATGTCCTGAGGCATCAAGGGATCACAAATGTAGCATTGGAGGGCAGCGTGGAGGGTAAAAATCGTAGAGGGATACCAAGAGATGAATACACTAAGCAGATTAAGAAGGATGTAGGTTGCAGTAGGTAATGGGAGATGGAGCTTGTACTGGATAGATTAGCATGGAGAGCTGCATCAAACTAGTCACAGGACTGAAGACCACAACAACATAAAGCCTCTCTAGGGGGCTCAAGACTCTTTCGTGAGTACGTGCTTGGTGAGCACGGGACTGCAACCTATTGCTTCCTATTTTGTTCTGTAACCTTTAATTTGACTGTCCTTACTTTCTCATGACAGCCTTCGATGTTCACCCCTCTCTTCCCTAGGTTTGGCTTTCCTTTCTTGAGATAGTTATTCCTTTACTTTACATCAACCCTTGTGGATTCGATGTTTGTTCTCAAAAATATGGAGAACACCACCTTACGCAGCACCTATTGCATTCAGTGTTATATATTTGTGCAAGTACCTGTGGAATAGACGTTTAAAAGCCAACACGGTAGTCTATCTTACGCGATAGGGCCGTTATGTATTCCTTCACCAGAGCCCCCTGGCAAATAGGGGATCAGATTGCCCATGGCTGTGCTACTGGCTCCTCACGCATGCCAAGGACACCTAAGCCCATCTTCTTAGGGCATCGGGATACCCAAGTGACAGTTCTGCCAGATTACCTACACTATGAAGAGTGGATCCAGTGGGGGAGCCCTTGATTGGAGTGGCTGGCATCAGGGCAGATGTTTCGCACATAGAGCATACGACACTAAAAAGCGGCCGTTCTGATCTAGCAGTCTAATTAGATAGGTCTAGATAGTTCAATGCCGACAGTTCCAATGCCCCTTCTCTCTCAGCTCTTGCAACCCTGTGGAAAGAGGGACTAGCCAGATGATAGGGAGAGAAAAGATTTACGCGATGTATGGTACGAGTCAGTGCAGAAAATGTACACTGGATGGCTTCTGATTAAAGCCACCTCTGCTGCACGGTTCACTCTTCAAATGTGTGAACAGCTAGGTGACATACCAGTTGTAATATTTGTGAGAACCACGATACACGGCAACAGGAGATTGTCTCGGCAATCCTATGGCCATGTGTTAGTTGCTCGTTTGTCGACATTGTTGTTAATTAGCATTGTTTGTTTTGTCATTTTCTATAATATAATATTTAAAATTAATGCAAATTTTATGAATAAAAATTACCGCATTGTAAAAAGGTTTATTTACAAATGGAAAAAAATTAGTACTACAGCTATTTCTAATTGATATTTCAGTTTTGTTCTTCATTATTAATAAAAATAAATACTTAAAACAGAAACCAAATAAAAGCTGACAAATGATGGTTATTCAGTTCCTACCATGTCTTGTTTCCTTCCTACAATAATGACTTACTAATTTGTATAGGGAAATGCAAATATTTTCTAATTCATAACTCATGCACCAATGTTCTTGAATGCAAATACAATCTATACTAGCTTCACTGGCTGCTGAGGTATTGGTTTTAACTGGTAGGTTTTCCCTATCCGTGTCATACTGTCACACGATCTTAATATCGGCATAATATAGCACACTTAATTTTGTTTTCGGTCCTTGGATAATTTTTGGTAGCGATATTGGGTACGTCAGGATATACATGGGTGTGTTAAAGGTATTTATTTACATAAAATTATAGATACATAAAATTATGAGGCAATTTTAAAAGAAATTGAGTTTACACCAAGCAAATAAAATTAAACATATCATAGTTAAAATAAATATACTGTATAAAATTATGCTTATATACAGTGATATAATGTTTTGAGCTACATTAGTCGGCAGGAGCATCTCTTAAGAATTTTGTATACTAGCGTCGAAGAAACTCCTTTACACTGTTATACTTACATCAAAAGACTCCTTTACACAGTAACATGAACCCGAGAAATGCTTATCTGAGACAATTGCCAACATATTGTTCCTGTTTCCACATGAAATCGCACTTCGTACCTGGATTCATGTGATGTCTCTTCGGAAACAGCTCATTAACTCGCAATGAGCTATCTCAACAGGTTGGCACTTGGCCGCTCAGAGCGAGCTTGGGACGGGTTCATCTTGCCCACCAATGATTAACAATAGCAACTGAAATTTGCAACTAGTTTTTGTATATGAATTGAGCAATATTGAAATTTACAAGTTAACAGTACAGGTAATGTCAGCAGCATGATTGGAGATGTATATTAACATTCAAACAGTGAATCTAAATAATGAAATATATGCTTCTTGGCTCAAAGCCTTGTAGGTGGAAACCCGCTGGTCTGTTAGTTACAGCTTGATGCGGCTTCTACTTGACCCATTGTTCTTACACTTAGTGACCATTTAAAACGTAACAGCAATATATAACTTGTAGGCAGGGATGTGACATATATGCTATACAGTGACTGTTGCTGTCGCCCCCTCACTTAAAATTGGAAAATGGTTCAGTCATCTTGGATGGAGATCTTACACTCCAGACAGACAAGGACCTATGGGCTAGTCTTGAACGGTGAGTGGTACATTTTGAACCACGTGTAATACAGATAATTAACCAGATTAAGGTGCTTCCATTATAGATTTGGGAGGCAGTTTCCTTCCAGAGAAAGTCGTGGTAATATGCAGGTGCGATAAGAAATTTCGTATCCCCAACAATGAAGTATATCCAGTGCTTGCACTTTGGTAATAGTCATCCTGCCACACGGCAGACTCAAAGTTTGGAAAATGCAATCACTCCATGAAAATAGCACTTTCAAACTACTGTCCTTGTGTATCAACTGTAAGACCATCCTCCATGCTCATTATTAGTTTTCTCAGTCATTAAGAAAGAAAAGAAGACACAAGAATTTGCAAAGAAAAGAAGATAACAAGAATTCGAATCGGGGAGGTTCTAAAAAGGTATAAACATGTACATCCTGTTCACATGACCAATTGTGCAAAAGTCATAGCCACTCCTCCAAATCTCCACCCTCTTCCACCTCAGTTTAGATAAACAAGATCTTCCACTGCCCTGTCACTTGTGATTCCTACAGCACCATCTTAAGGATCCACTTCCTTCCCTGGAAAACCAGAGGTCCAACACAAGTCCGTGCCTCAAGAAGCTGTGAGCTATGGGTCCAAAGGCTGCCTGCTTTTCTTTTATCGTGGTGTTTACATCCTCTTCCTATCCAGTTACTTTCTAGTTGAGTGAGTGACAAACGGAAGACATCCTCATCACTCCTAACCAAGATGAATTATGTAACAAACCTTTCTGTGACAGAACTGTTTCAGGCTCTTGCTTAGTCTCATGTTATTGCCCCAGGCTCTGATTAAATTGTCAGGTGACCAGTCATGTGAATTTTACCTAATAGGTGTGTATCCTCAGGGTTTTAAATTGTATTTAGCATGATGGTGCCTTCCTTTTGCAATGGTATCACGACCCCTATCATTGAGCCACACAAAAAAAAAAACAATTCATTGACAAGTTACAGGCCACTTAGCCTCTCCTATGTGCTCTACAAACTGCTTGAAAGGTTGTTTGCCAACTGATTATGCTGTGTTGTTGAATCTTTGGGGGCTTTTGTCCCCATATCAGCATGGTTTTTTGGGAGGGACAGTCCACAACCATACATACATACAGGTTGGACATGTCAGCCGGACAGGCTTTCACCAAATGCCAAAAACTCATTACAATTCTTTTGACTTGCACAAGGCATGACACCACCTTGTGACAAGATATTTTAATTAACCCCTGTGACTGGGACTAGACTACTTACTGATTTTTGTCAGTTTTTATCACACTGCTTGTTCTGGATTACAGGTAGTCCTAAACTCAGCTCCCCATGGCTCAAAGAGAACAATATCCCATAGGGCCCTGTGCTCAGTGTTAGTGTCTCCCTCAGTGCCATAATGGGCTGCTGATGTCTTATCAGGTGACTAGTCCACCCCCCCCCCCCACCCCCCCCCCCCCCTCTCTTCCTCACTATATGTCAACTGTGCATTTGGTACAGCTCCCATTCTGTAGCCTCAACTGATCTCAAACCCACCATCTGATGAGCCTCTAATTGGAACCTTTTTTATGGTTCGCAGTTATCAGCTGCAAAAACGTGGCTCCTGCATTTCTCTTGCTGTGCTGCAGTCCATCCTGATCCAGATGTCTACAGAGGTACTCTGTGCTTAGATGTTGTTGCACAGTCCAGATTTTTGGGAGTTCTCTTTTGCAAGAAGCTGACTTAGCTGCTGGTTGTTGCTCTGTGCTAATCCCATAGACAGTCGTCTTGCTGATGTGGGGGATCTTCTCTCTTCAATTGAAATGCTATGAATTCTTTTTCTCCTATGTAACTGCCATTCAAAAATTTCACTATCTTGCAACAAACCCTATTATTTTTGCGTATGCTGGGCAAGGCCCCTGACATCCAACTTTCAGTGGGATTAACATTTGGAATGTGCCTTGCAGCTATCTGCCTAGGCTTCAGTATCTCCTATTTAGAATGTACTCCTTGTGTTTTCTCACACATCATGCCTTCATTGGCATACAGGCCACATATCAGGACCAGTCAATTTGTTTCCCAAAATCTTTCACCCTCTTGGCTTTTTGGTGTCTGTCTTTCCAGTTCTTCAGGAGTTTGATGATTGTCACCATCTTTTACACTGATAACTCCAAAACCCTGAACAGGATGGTGTACTCATGTCTCCTGCCTGTCAGGAGCACTACTTATTACTTAAAAAATGTAATCTTTTTACAGCAGAGCTGATAGTTGTTACCAGCACCATCCATTTTATTAAACATGCCTCCCTTGACTGTGTT